>NC_090927.1:304870709-305177653 GCF_040938575.1 Ambystoma mexicanum | reverse complement strand
ATCTTACTATGGCTGCAAAAGTAGGATTTTACCATCATCTATAGATATGTATATAACTGTTGTTTTTACCTGTATGTATGTATGTATATATTTTCTCTGTTGTAACGAAGCTTCGCATATTCATGTAACTGCTGCGCCCTGTTACCCTAGGGTATGACCGTGCATTATAAATAATAAACAAACAAACATGTCCAATATTCCCCCAACCCCTGTCTGAAGAAATAACCTTTTCTCCAGTGGAAACTTGATGAATATTACAAAGGAAGGTTCTGTCTGAGAGTCACGAATTCTAGCAGGAATTGCCCCATCCTGACAACAGGCAATGGCATTATTGCGTTACTGGTGTAAATGCATTTTTTCAGTGTCCCTGAGGAAATTACACACTGATGATGACCATCAGGATTCACTACAAAGTCGTGTCTGGTGACTTGGGCAGAAATTCCCACATGCGTTATTCCAGAGGCACTTCATTAATGCCTAGCGGGACTCTGAGAATGGCAATAGTTTATAAGTAGTCTGGTTTATGGTATGCCCATATAGCAACAGTAGCGCTACAACAGACACAGCTAAAAATACAGGATCAAAAGAGATTAAAACACAGGAATTTAGTTCACCAATTCACTAATGGCACAAGAAGAAATAGCATGGGTGGCATTGCTTTTGCATAGGAAGTTTGCATTCTTTCCAAGAACTCTCTATGGAATAAACACGGTAGATTATAGTATCGGTTAAGGTGGGGAGTATGATATATGCATTTTCTTCTTTCAATGGGCCCAGTGTGAGACAGGAAAGATTCATGCAGAACTTGCTCAACTCTCTGCAGGCTCGCTGAAGGGAAGCAATTGGTGGCAGAAGATATGAATCTCATCATGAACGATTTGGTGGACGGATTAACCCAGTCCGTCATCTGCAACCAGAGATGCTGCTAGCATATTGAAATTACTTCTTGAGTAAATAGCTTCATGAAGAGAAACACACCCACAAGAAAGGGATTCCACCCATTTTTCACAAGTCCACACATCCATTGACCATGGGTTTATATCTGTAGGCCGTATTTGACATATATGATGGTTGTGCATACAAACATGTCAGATTGGAGCCCTATCAGACTCATGCTACACATACAAGGGGTGATGTTTTAGGTCCAGGGGTGGAGTCTAGACATGGCTACCCTGAGAGTCATTACGGCCAGAGAAGAATTAACAAATACCATACAATAATATTTTAGATTAAATTCCCCAGTGAATGTGCCACCAAGTAATCCGTGGGGAGCAGTGTTTATGTTGAAAATGTTATAATGAAAGACACATATATTGAGTATTTTATAACAAAAACCTGTATACTGAATGTATTTTGGGGTGGGTAAAGGGTTACATTTTTGGGGGAAATGTTTGGGGTGGATATTTAAGGGGGTAAACTGTGTTGGGACCACCGCCCAAAGAAATAAAATACATTTGGTATAAAGGTTTTCGTTATAAAATACTCGATATATGTGTCTTTCACTAAGTGTTCGATATAAAGACATGTAACCATATGTGGGATGGCCTGAAAGCTACGGCCAGGTCAGTAGTAGTGGCAGCCTCCTCTCTCAAGCGCGTGAGAAGGCCTGCAGAGGACTACCTGCCCAAGGAGCGCCAGTCAGTGGAAAACCAACATAAGTTGAATCCTAATGGACCTAAGAAGACCATGGCATCAAGCAAAGGCCATCTGAACACTTCGAGAACCAACCCAGTTGAGAGATCATTACTGAAGGCCAAACACATTTCTTATGAGCAAGGCAACAAAGTCGAGAAACTCCGGGCAAATAGGTTGAATTCACAAGAGAATAGAACCTTCATAAAGACTATTACCAATGAAAAGGAAAAGAGTGCTGACAAGAGACACACATGGCCAGCATTTCCAACTTGTACAATGCAAATGATCCTGTAGCCTGGAAGACTTTTTTTGACTCGCCTGAAGCCTTGGCTCTTAGAGACACAGAGGGATAGCCTGAAGTCTTTGAAAGCGGTGACAGAAGTATTAGTAGCTACTTAACATCTTAATATTTCTAAAAGCCCCGGCCTTGACAGATTAATTGCACCTTTTTATGGGGTACTGGCACTAATCTTGGATAAATCACTAACCGACCTGTTTACCTTTGGAGTAGGTGTAAATATGTCTGATTTAATGGTGGGGGCCCAAATCATTATTCCCAAAAGCCGGTAAAGACCCCAAAAATGTGTGCCTCTTATAGCCGCTTACCCATATAAACATGGATGCCAAATTCTACACCCACATATTTGCCAGTAGATAAAGAAGGCATTACTCCCTATGCTGTGGGCATGGAACATTATCGCACACAGACACACTTTTGATATCGCATGCCTTATTTTACACCCAGTCGATAAGGCTGGCAGAATCCTGATCCATCCTATTTCTTACATTGGATGCGTAAAGTGTTTGATAGAGTAGATAGCTAGAAATGGTGCTCAAAAAGTTTGGATTGGGACCCAAGATGTCTACCATGATGTTAGAAAATTACAGGAGCCTTGCTGCCAGGATTAGACTCAATGGAACGGAGCGCAAGCTTTACTCGGGTAAAGGGCACCCAAGCGGGGGGTCTCCACTTACTCTTCCCTTATTCATAAAAAGGATCAGGATCAATGAGGAGCTAAAAGGCATTAGAATTGGGAACTCAAACCATAATATAAGGTTATTTGTCAATAACATAATCTTATATCACTCAACTGTATCCAGTTGAGTGATATAAGATTATGTTATTGACAAATTGATTAATTCAGAGCAGTCTTTAGCTTTCAAATGAACAACTCTAAGGGCCTGATTCACAGAAGCATTTTATAATGGCGTATTCCCATTGGAAATTGAATCGGGCCCTAAATCGGAAAGCCTGAATTTTAACTGCAACAAACGTTATAAGAAATTGATTGCCCACCAAAATGGAATGGTGCCTCCAAAGAAATCGATTTAACATGTAAGGATAAATATTACACTGAAATGAGCTCTTTATGTAGAGTACATTAGCCTGAAGTATCCAGCATGGGACTCAGGACACAGGAACCAGGCAGGAGACAGTGAGTATCAAACAGGAAAGGTAGTGTATTCTTCATTTCCAGACAAGACTTAGATGAGAGCACAGGGAGTATACATCTTCTCAGCTCATAGCCCCATGCTAAAGTCCCCTCCAGAACTCACACTCCACATTCCATCAGGCATTCCATATGCAGCACCCAGCTGACACCATGCAGGATACCACATACCCAAAACCCATTGATTAGACGGCAGAGCTCCTTTTTAGTAAATATTTCAGATGTAAAAATTGATATTTTACACCGGCTTCTCTATTTTTTCAGGCTATCCCGATTATGCAACCTAAATTACCCTTCACAACCTGCAATCTCAGGTGATGATATTTATTTGGGGGTGAGGGAGAGCCCAGACCACAGAACCGAATCCTCTATGCACCTAAATCAAAGCGCAGCGCGGCTTGCCCAGATCCATATAAATATTCTTTGGCCTCTCGGGTGAGAGTGATTGTGGAAGAAGGCCAGGTTCCATCAGAAAAGAACCTTGGCTTCATATGAACCGCCTGTTGCTTGGAGATACATCTGGACTCGACCATGGTTGAAAAAGAATCAGCATTCCCCAATGTTTACTGTAATCCAATTACAAAAGCCACTTTAGACGCTTGGGATGTTTTAACTACTTACCCAAGTCTGCCCTCCTTTCCCTCCCCTTTCAGTCCAGTGCAGGACAACACTGTCTCCACACCAGCCCTAACCGATTCGAAGTTTGACACCTGGTCCAAAGGATGTTGCACTCAGTGGTTCTGTGTGATCTGATCGAAAACATTGAATTGAAGGAGAATTCATCTAAATCCTTTTTTTTTTTTACAGGTAGATTGTTCTGCATATATATGCGCGGGGAGACCCCCCCCCCCACAGCCCACCACTATAACCCCAATATTATTTATTTCCCATAACCCACTTGCCACATATATATGCAGCAACATTTGCCCATTGTGAGCAGGATTTCCGAACTGGCGATCAAGAGTATTTTCATGAGTTTGGAATCTGAGGCTGGGAATGCACTGCACGGTCACGGTGGGGGCTTCTATGACCCTTGCTACGCTGGAAAGATACTCCAGCAATCTGAATCAGTGCAAGGCCTGATTTCAGAGTTGTACAGTTTAAAGATAGGAAAGAGGGGATTTTTAAATAAAGGGAAGAACGGCAAACAGAAGTAGCTGATGAGACGTGGGAGTCCATACATATTAGAATGACTAGAAGGCCCACCTTCCACTAAGAAACACAAGCTAAAATAACATGTTGATTATAGCACACCCCATCAAGTCCTCACAGAATGGCCCTGGCTCGCAGTGATAGTTGCTGCAGGTGGGGGTGGGGGGAGCAAGATGTGTGTCCGAGAAGTCTCAGAGCAGGGATACCCCCCATGACCCACTTGCCGTCTCTGCTGATCCCCATTTCGACTTATTCTCTCCTGAACGGATCTGGAGGACCAACCTCTGCTTGCAGCTCATTTCATTCTCACATCACAATGGGGCTCCTAGGTTCCCCAAGACCATGTGCTTTATGAAAACTTGCAATATTATTCCCATAGAGAAATTGCTGTCCAATATAAGGAGGTCTGATAGAGGGTTCCAAAAGGTGTGGACGCTACTATGTAGTAGAAGCATAGACTGATCTTCCTGGCACGGTTTGGTTGCAAACCTTTAATGTTCTTAGATAGATGGCATTCATGGCAACAACCAACTTTCTTTCTTTATCATTTCTTACCAGTACTGTGTCGCACATTTTTCTTACTTGGCTTGAACTGTGAAAAAGGGATGGAGGGGAGGAAGAATTTGGAGTTTGGGTTAACTAAAATTCGAGCACTGGACTTGTTTGCACTATAAAATGAACTGAAAATGATTAAAATGTATGGGGGGGTTGGCAATATATTTTTGAAAAGTTACTTTTCTACCTGTACTTGTGCGTCTTATTCACGCTTTTGTTGATATGGGAAAAATGTCTGCTTAATGTCAGTTCTGCTCTTACGCAAACCGTTCGATATAATGATCTGCTACCTACGCGTATGTGCGTATTTATCCTGGATTTTTACAGCTGTCTGTTCTCTGGCAATCCCTTAAGGCCAAGTACCCACTATGAAAACAGAAATCCATATAAACATAAAACATAGACTTAAGGTACTCGCCCAGGCCAGCCAGGAAACCCAACTATGATCGTGGGGCGCGGTTCGTGGCGACTTTTGCTGAGCTGCGAACACACGTGTATTTTTAGGCTAGCATGCTGCGATAGCGGCGACACACTTAGCCAAATGAGGATTGGGCCCATCCGCTTCAGAAGCTCCCAGACTGTGTAGGCTGGTGGCGCTGAAAGCACTGGAGGAGATGTGACGCGAGGGAAGTCATAGACATAGAAACAGGTGCCCGCTGGCAGCTGTCGGTAGTGGCTTGCTCTGCTCTGGCTTGCCAAGAAGGGGGTGTGGCTTAAAATGACAAGGCCCAGATCACAGGACGTTCTCAAGAAAAGAAGATAGACGTTACACTTGGCAATATTATTGTGGCATTATTGGGCTGGTCATACTGTACACTGTACAGGGATGCCGTTTTTAATACACTCTGTATTGGATTTTCAAGATTATGACACAATCAACAATTAACAAATGTTATTCAGTGTAAGACAATCATTCGGCCTCATTATTGGTTTGGTGGTATGTTGCCGGTAAATCTGGTGTGATACCACCAATGGTTTTACTGTTACCGGCACTTGATCTGCCGGAATTACTGGCAGAATTACTGGCAGATTACATGTGCCAGTGTTTGTAATTCCCCACTCCATGGAAAAAAAAATTGGGAAATTACCGGCTGCCTGGAGCTGCAGGTAAATCCAGCCGCCCCACCATCAAACTTGTAGTTTGGCGGTGTGAGAAAAGTGCCGGTAATGGACCACCAACCTTGTAATGAGGCCCAAAGTCGACCTTCCCAAGATCTATTTCCCTGCCCCCTCTTCTCCCATCCCTTCCAGTGTTTGGAAGATTCAGCAAACCATTTTCCCTTCCTTGGTCCTACTGTTTTCCGACTATCTGCCTTTTGTTTTTCCTGTCTCCATGTTACCAGGCAGTGCATTGATTCGTCCCTATTTATCTCTAGGCCTGCGTGTCTGCAAATTCGCCCATTATTTCCATGGCCTTAGGTATTTAATTGAATGGGTTTGTAAGATATCAATACGTTATCAGCGTAAAATGTAATTTTCTCCTCCTAGCCTGCTGGCCTGTTTAACCCAGAGAGACTTAACCCTTCTAATCGCGGTTCTAGCGCAATCGCAGAAAGGAACGGTCACAGGGGACATCCCTGCCTGGTTCACGTTTCTAGTTCATAGCTCTCCAACAGGATTCAAGGTACTTTTACACTAGCCCTGGGTTTGTTATGAAGGAGTTTTACCCAGCCGACGAAGGCCTCCAAAAATCCCATTTTATCCAAAACTCCAAACATGTAGCTCCATTCGACCGAGCCAAATGCTTTGTGTGCATCGAGCGAAAGGATGTTGAGTGGGACCTCACATTTTCTGCCCATGTCTAACCTACATGAAGGCTCCTGATATGAATTCTTGTGGATCTATTTGGGATGAAATCACATTGATCGTCGTGTATAATTTCCTCTATTATTTGTAGAAGCCTGCCTGTTGGCTAGTGCCCGAGCTTATTTCAGTATTAATGTGTGAGATCGGTCTATAGGACCCCCCACTGGTATGTTGGTTTCCTCTCCTTCAGAATGGTGGCTTTCCTGAGGTCTGGCGGTAGCATCCCCATGTCCCTACTCTCACGTAGCATGTCCTTCATTGCTTTAAGGGATTCCCCCTTCAGAAGTTCCACAGTTTTGGGGTGGGGGGCATTGTATCCGGCTGTCTTTCCCCTCCCCAGCTCTTCCACTGTCATGTCTGCTTTTAGAGTGTTGCGTTGTCTCTCTGTTAACTGCATAAAGAGGACGTTGGCTAAGAACTTGCATAGTTCCTCTGCTAAGCAGTTTCTCTGTGATCTGTGCACATGTACATAGGGGTGAATTTTTAATGCAAACAGGAGCTAAGCAAGAAAAGTAAGGGCTCGGTGGCAAATGGGAATCTGACACGCACGGCCACCTCAAGGCCACTATAAGGCCAGCTGCCCTGTCTGCCCCCATCAGTGACCTTCCGGCGAGCGGGCAGGAGCCCCCAGCACACACTGAGGCACAGCCAGGATTCCAAGTGTGCCATCCAGCGGAATCCTTCCCTCGCGCCCCTCCTGGGCACTACCTGGCACTTTGCAGTGCCTCCCTTGCTTGTTTGCCTGCCCTTCGGCCCACAACCCGCACGCGCTGACATTACCCAAAACAAAATGTCGGGCGCGATGCGGGATGAAAGCGAGGCTCTGCCTCGGGCTCGTTGCTAGGCAACGCGTCTTTGTTGTATTTCAACAAGGACATCCGCCGGCAGGCGGAATAGCCGGCGGCCACCCCAAGGCCACTGTAAGGCCAGCTGCCCTGTTTGCCCCTGTTCGCCGCTGACCGGCGCATTGATCATCTTTAATCTTTATCCGGCGCCCAACAAGACAGCCCTGTCAGGAGTCGTCCGGATCCAGGGCTAGGAACTCTGCCCCTCTATTGAAAGTACCACCATGGACCCAGTGACGCCCTCCTGTATCACAGATGTGTAACGCTCACCTGATTCCCACGGAGGCGCGGGTCTTGGCAGGAAGCTGTCTGTGACTCGAAAAGTGATGTGCAGGACTCGATTGGCTTCTGGGGTCGAACCTCTTCGCACTGTGTGTCGGACTCGAAGAGTGAGGTTTCTGCAGGTGAAAGAATATGGGGGTTAATGGTCTGGGTTGTTGAATGTCCCTCTCTCTCTCTCTCTCTTCCCAGCTTTTTCGTAGAGCCCCCAGGTCAACGTGCTCACCTTATATAGGTGAATGCTGGGCTCTCCATCTGCGTCTGGTGCAGGGTGCTGTTGCCAGTTCCTTCACTGGTGAAACACAGGCCTCTTGAATTCAGAGGATGGTTACCGTCGTTATCTGCACGAGCGGTGAGTTTCTGGACACCTTTTGTCTTTATAGTCTTTACATGCGTGGCACGTTTATATGCAGACTCTGTATAATGCTTTTCCCTTATGTATTGCAGGGCTCTTGAGATGAAAGATGAAGTGAAGCGCCTGGAAGTTCGTAAGTATGGCAAGCGCTCTAACTGTCTCTTTCCTTGCAGCTTAGTTCGTGTTAAAGAGACGGCGGAGTATTTGCAGGCGTTTTATTGCGACGAGCGTGATGGACGTAAGTAAATACCTGCTTAATGTCTTTTCTTTTGCCTTTCAGATGTTGGGTTGCAGGGCCGGAGTCCGCGGAATGCCAGTAAGTTGTTAACGATACTTTGTCTTCACAGGCGGCGATGCAGAACGAAGAAATCCGGAATACACAGCGTGCCGGTAAGTATGGCAATGCTTTTGTTTTTGCAGGTGGAGATGCGGCGTGAAGAAACGGCCGCAGCCGATGGATAAGGTAAGTAAGCACTGCGTGTAAAGTTCGCGTTGATAACCTGTTGTTTCTGTTCTTTGCAGGTGCTGATGATGTCTGGATACTGAAATGGTAAGTAGGATTCTAGCAGGTCCAGGATCGGAAGAAGAAAGGCCGGAGCAGACTCGGGGAGCGTTCTGCTGCAGATGCAGAATAACGCGAAGCACGCTTCATCTATCGGGTGTGGTTTAAATAGCCTTGGAGTGATGAGGCGTCTTATTCCATGGCCCCGCCTAGGTAAGAAAAGAGTTCCAGTTTCCAGAAGAGTTCCAGTGCTGTATCCAGGGAGTGGAGCTGCCCCACCCAGGTAAGAAAGTAGTTCCTGTTCTCAGATGGCTTCTAAGTGGCTGGTAAGTAATCAGCATGGTCTGCTGCAGGTAAGTCCACCCAAGCATCTTCACACCTATTATGAGCCCGGCGCTTCCAGTGCCGGGACAAATGGTTTTGATGAGCCTGGTGCCACCGGCGCCAGGACAAGGTCCAAAAGGTCCCAGTGGGGACCGGCTGGTGCTTAGGATTAGGGTTAGGGGCCTGCTTCCAAGGACGTTGGGCTGGTCCTGGCTCCTTGGAAGCAGTGATCATGACAGTACCCCCCCTCAAGGCCCCTCCTAAGCGTGTCTTCTCCGGGGGTTTTGGCTTGTCGGGGTGATTCAGATGGAATTTCTTGACCAGACGAGGTGCGTGGACATATTCTGAAGGTTCCCAAGACCTTTCCTGGGGGCCGCAACCTTTCCAATCAACCAGATAATATAACTTAGATTTGGAGATCTTGGAGTCTAGGATGTTCTTAACTTCGAATTCAAGTTCTCCATCTACTAAAACCGGTTCTGGGAATTCAGTCAATCGGGTTTCTGGTTGTACTGGTTTTAATAAGGAGACATGGAATACTGGGTGTATTTTCATATGCGTAGGTAACTCCAATTTGACAGCCACCGGATTAATTATGGCAGATATGAGATAGGGTCCAAGGTATCTCGGGATGAAGGTGCGGGGTCCCTTTTAGAGGCAGGTGCTTAGAGGATAGCCAGACCTGATCTCCTACAGCGTAGTGAGGAGCCTCTTTACGGTGTCGATCTGCTCCTCTTTTGAATTGAGCTTTAGCTCTCTGCAGATGGGCCGAGGCTTCCTTAAAAGCACGGGTGATCTCCGAGTGCAAGTGATCCACAGCAGGTGCTTCAAATTCTTGGGGAGGATCCAGGTTAGAGGTTCTAGGATGGTGTCCGTATAGTAGGAAGAAGGGAGTCTTCCCTGTTCCAGAATGAATTGAATTATTGTAAGCGTATTCACTGATCCAAAGAATATCCTTCATGGGGTTTTCAGTTTGTTGGAGCATGCAACGTAGATATTGCTCTAAAGTTTAATTTGTCCTTTCGGTTTGTCCGTCAGTTTGGGGATGGTGACTAGTTGAAAGTCTTACATCAATTTGGGCTAGACGACAGCAACTGCGCCAGAAGTGAGAGATGAATTGACTTCCCCTATCGGAGACTAAAACCGAGGGAAAACCGTGTAGCCGAACGATGTTTTCTAAGAATTCTCGGGCCAATACTGAGGCTGATGGTAGACCCTTCAGGGGAATGAAGTGAGCCATCTTGGAGAATAGATCCACGACTACTAAAATGGTAGTATACCCCGAGCATGGAGGTAAGTCCATGATGAAATCCATGGACAGGGTATGCCATGGACAGGGAGGGATGTCTAGTGGCTGTAATAGGCCGGCTGGTTTCTCCTTCTGACTTTTATTCTGGGCACACACACCACAGGAGATTACAAAGTCTCTAATATCCTTTTTCCATGACGGCCACCAGAAATGTCTTTTAATCTTTTCCATGGTTTTGGTAATGCCAGGGTGACCCTCCATTAGAGAGTCGTGATAACAGGAGATTACTTGTTTTTGTATTTTCTCACAGGGTAAATGCAATCGTCCTCGGAAATATGGTAGGTCTTGATCCACTGAGAATTCTTTCCCCTTTAATTGCCAATCTTGCAAATCGCCCGGAGTTAGGAGTGATTTAACCATGGTCTTGATGTCTTCAAAAGATTGAGCGCTGACCAAACCCAAAATTCTTTGTTCTGGGATTATGGGTATTGGTTCTGGATTGGTCAATTGTTCATTTACTCCCATCCGGGAGAGAGCATCTGCTTTTCCGTTCTTACTGCCTGGTCGATAAGTAATTATAAAGTCAAATTCTGCTAGAAACAGAGCCCAGCGAAGCTGTCTGGAAGACTGAGCTTTGGCTGTCTTTAGATATTGTAAATTGCGGTGATCAGTCATTATGGTGACTGTGTGTCTGGCTCCTAGAAGATAATGCCGCCAGGCTTTAAAGGCCGATCTGATGGCCAAAGGTTCCTTGTCTGTAATTGAATAGTTGATCTCGGGAGGCGAAAACTTGCGGGACCAAAAGGCAACAGGATGTAGTTGGTGTGTGACCGGATCTCTTTGTGATAAAACTGCCCCCATAGCAAGACTAGAAGCATCCGTTTCCACGATGTAGGGGAGTTCTGGGCGAGGATGTTTTAAAACAGGTGCAGAAATGAATTTAGCTTTTAAGTCCTGAAAAGCTTGTTCTGCTTCAGAAGACCACTCAAAACGTTTGTTCTTTTTCAACAGAGCGGTGATGGGCTGGACTATCCGAGAAAATTCAGGAATGAATCTGCGGTAAAAGTTAGCGAACCCTAACATGCTTTGAACTCCTTTTACAGAGGTTGGTGATGGCCACTTGATGATTGCATCAACTTTCTTTGAATCCGTATGGACTCCGTTAGGTGACAATATGAATCCCAGGAACTCGACTTCCGTTACGTTGAAAACGCATTTCTCAAGCTTAGCAAAAAGATTATGTTGACGCAATCTCTCGAGAACCTTTTTAACGTGTCTCTGATGTTCCTCTTCAGATGATGAATAGACGAGGATGTCATCAATGTAGACAACAACACACAAGTCTGAGTTCTCTAAGGACATCGTTCATAAAATACTGGAAAGCAGCAGGAGCATTACACAGTCCAAAGGGCATCACTTGATATTCGAATAGCCCGTACTTGGTGCGGAAGGCCGTTTTCCATTCATCGCCCTCTTTTATCCGTACCAAGTGGTAGGCTCCTCTGAGACCCAACTTTGTGTATATACATGCATCTTTGAATTGATCCAGGAGTTCAGGGATCAAAGGTAACGGGTATCTGTTTTTAACGGTGATCTGATTCAGGGCGCGGTAATCTATGCAAGTCCTAAGGTCTCCTTCCTTTTTTCGGAACAAAGAACAAAGCCGATGAAGCTGGAGATTTTGAAGGACGGATAAACCCGTTAGCTAGGTATTGGTCTAGGTATTGTCTGAGGTGAAGGTTCTCTGGCTCGGTGAGGGCATAAATCCTGCTGCAAGGAGGAGTTGTTCCAGGTATCAGATCTATTTGACAGTCGTAAGACCTATGAGGAGGCAGGGTGTTAGCTTGATCCTTCCGGAAGACGTCTTGGAATTCCTGGTATTCGTGAGGTAATTTGGGCACCTCCTCAGAAGAGATTGCCGCCAGTGAAACATCAGGCCGAGGATAACAAGTGGTAAAACACTCTGGAAACTGAACCGTCTTTGCTCGCCAATCGATCTGAGGATTGTGCTTCTCTAACCAAGGGATTCCCAGAATGATCTGGAACTGAGGGGCCTTGATTACATCGAACACGATTCTCTCCCGGTGTCCATCTTGACTCAATAGCGTCACTTCTTGGGTGGCATGCGTTACTGGTCCGGAGGCTATCTCCGTGCCATCCACAGTAGTGATGACGTCTTTCACTGCCTTAGGGACAAGGGGTAGATTCATCCTTGATACCATTTCACGGTCCACATAGTTACCGATTGCTCCGCTGTCAATGTAAGCTTCAATTGCATGCAAACGATCCAGACGTTCAGGACTAATGAGGACCATGGGTATCATGAAATGCGAGGTCACGGGACAGATCTTAACGCTCGGCAAGAGGACCTCTACTCTTGTCGGGCGAGGTCATTTCCCTGCTCAGAATTTGTGGCACAGGTATCCGCGGCTCCTACAGTCTTCTTAGCTGGTTTCACTGGACAGTCCCGAAGAAAGTGTCCTGAGTTTCCGCAATAGAGGCATAATTGCAGCTGCCTTCTTCTTTCCCGCTCTTTCTCGGTTAAAGGTCCTTTCATGCCCCCTATTTGCATGGGTTCCACAGTGTCAGCTCCCTTATTCGAGGTCTGTGGTTTAGAAAACACTCGGGTATCAAATCTGGAACGATCTGCCTTCCTGTTCTGTAGTCTATGGCCCAATTGGACAACTAAGTCAATATAGTCAGGGCATTCTTGTGGAGGATTCACAACTTGCGCTAACACATCTTTGAGCTCTCCACGCAGGCCTCTGTAGAAAAGCGTTATTCTCTTGTCCTCGGGCCATTGTGTTTCCACTATGAGTCTATTGAAGGAGGCTATATAAGTCAAGAGGTCTTGATTACCCTGTCGTAATGAGAGAAGTTCATTGTCCAAGGCCTGCCCTTGTGCATGTCTTGCGAACAGTTTCTCCATGCTGGACTGGAAGGCCTGAAAATCATGTAAAACCGGATCATCCTGGGTGACTAAAGGGATCGACCAATCTGCGGCGCTGCCACTGAGATAAGAAAGCACGAAAGCCACCTTGGTCTGGTCTGTTGGGAATGCAGCTGGTCGACATAAGAAGTGTAGGCGGCACTGATTGATGAACACTGCGAATTTCTTTGGATCACCAGAAAAGCGTTCGGGCGGAGCCAAGGGAACATTACCGGGCAGATTGATTTGCACTGGATTTGAAGATGATGCAGAAGGATAACTTCCTCCTGGAACAGGCAAAGGTGTCTGTCCTGCCTGCGTTTGTAACAACTGCCTAGCAAGGTCCTCTGTTTGCTCCTTGGAAATTATCAGTTCTCTTCTTAGATAGTTTGTTTCCTGACTAGCTGCATGTACTTCTGCTCTTAATTCCCCGAGCAACTGGGCTAGTTGATCAGTGCCTGAGGTTTCCATTGCGCCTGGGTAGGAGTTTTGTGGTGGGCTTCGCGTTCTGTAACGCTCACCTGATTCCCACGGAGGCGCGGGTCTTGGCAGGAAGCTGTCTGTGACTCGAAAAGTGATGTGCAGGACTCGATTGGCTTCTGGGGTCGAACCTCTTCGCACTGTGTGTCGGACTCGAAGAGTGAGGTTTCTGCAGGTGAAAGAATATGGGGGTTAATGGTCTGGGTTGTTGAATGTCCCTCTCTCTCTCTCTCTCTTCCCAGCTTTTTCGTAGAGCCCCCAGGTCAACGTGCCCACCTTATATAGGTGAATGCTGGGCTCTCCATCTGCGTCTGGTGCAGGGTGCCGTTGCCAGTTCCTTCACTGGTGAAACACAGGCCTCTTGAATTCAGAGGATGGTTACCGTCGTTATCTGCACGAGCGGTGAGTTTCTGGGCACCTTTTGTCTTTATAGTCTTTACATGCGTGGCACGTTTATATGCAAACTCTGTATAATGCTTTTCCCTTATGTATTGCAGGGCTCTTGAGATGAAAGATGAAGTGAAGCGCCTGGAAGTTCGTAAGTATGGCAAGCGCTCTAACTGTCTCTTTCCTTGCAGCTTAGTTCGTGTTAAAGAGACGCCGGAGTATTCGCAGGCGTTTTATTGCGACGAGCGTGATGGACGTAAGTAAATACCTGCTTAATGTCTTTTCTTTTGCCTTTCAGATGTTGGGTTGCAGGGCCGGAGTCCGCGGAATGCCAGTAAGTTGTTAACGATACTTTGTCTTCACAGGCGGCGATGCAGAACGAAGAAATCCGGAATTCACAGCGTGCCGGTAAGTATGGCAATGCTTTTGTTTTTTGCAGGTGGAGATGCGGTGTGAAGAAACGGCCGCAGCCGATGGATCAGGTAAGTAAGCACTGCGTGTACAGTTTGCGTTGCTAACCTGTTGTTTCTGTTCTTTGCAGGTGCTGATGATGTCTGGATACTGAAATGGTAAGTAGGATTCTTGCAGGTCCAGGATCGGAAGAAGAAAGGCCGGAGCAGACTCGGTGAGCGTTCTGCTGCAGATGCAGAATAACGCGAAGCACGCTTCATCTATCGGGTGTGGTTTAAATAGCCTTGGAGTGATGAGGTGTCTTCTTCCACGGCCCCGCCTAGGTAAGAAAAGAGTTCCAGTTTCCAGAAGAGTTCCAGTGCTGTATCCAGGGAGTGGAGCTGCCCCACCCAGGTAAGAAAGTAGTTCCTGTTCTCAGATGGCTTCTAAGTGGCTGGTAAGTAAGCAGCATGGTCTGCTGCAGGTAAGTCCACCCAAGCATCTTCACACCTATTATGAGCCCGGCGCTTCCAGTGCCGGGACCAATGGTTTTGATGAGCCTGGTGCCACCGGCGCCAGGACAAGGTCCAAAAGGTCCCAGTGGGGACCGGCTGGTGCTTAGGATTAGGGTTAGGGGCCTGCTTCCAAGGACGTTGGGCTGGTCCTGGCTCCTTGGAAGCAGTGATCATGACAAGATGGTAAGCCCTCACTCCGCTATCCTCTCTAAATGACTCCCATCTGGTGCAAACGCGTTTATGCTCACGCACGTGACTTTTTAGTTTATCTTCATTTTACCATCTAGCAATGTCGGTTACACTATGGTTGCTTGAGACCACAATACCATTTTACTGTTCCTTATAGTCACATTCAGACTACACTGCTATCTTGCTGTGCCTTATGGTCGCAGACAGACCACAGTGCTATTTTATTGTGTCTCATGGTCGTATACAGACCACACTGCTACCTGTAACTTGCCATTGTGTGCCTGGCCTCATTAGTTTGATAGTAGCACTTGTCTCTGCGCCCCGCCTTACTAATAGCAGCAGCCACATGTGCCCTACCTTGTAATAGCTGCACCTAGACCATGTGTGCCCTCTAACCTGTTACTGTGCACCTTGCCCTTGATAAGAGCATTAGCCTACATACCCCGCCTGTGATAGCTGCATTTAGACTATCTGACTATCACACCTAACATTTGTGTACCTCGACTATGGCTTTTAACCTATTTGTATGCTGTGTTGTACCCCATGGTCACTTCCTGACCACATTTGAAGTGTGCTGTATCCTATAGTCGCTCCCTAACCACATTTGAGGCGTGTTGTACCCTATGCCTAGGCCTTTCTGCCTTTCATTGCTAAATCGAACCTAGGTGACCCTCATTTTGCATATGATTGTTGTGCCTTTCTGCCCTTCATTGCTAAATCGAATCTAGGTGACTCTTATTATGCATTTGATTGTTGTGCCTTTCTGCCCTTCATTGCTAAATCGAATCTAGGTGACTCTTATTATGCATTTGATTGTTGTGCCTTTCTGCCTTTCATTGCTAAATCGAATCTAGGTGACCCTTATTTGGCATATGATTGTTGTGCCTTTCTGCCTCGCACTGCTAAATCGAATCCAGGTGACCCCTATTTATGCATGTGATTGCAGTGCCCTCCTGGCTTTCTCCCTCCTACTCAGGTAACTAGGACCACCATCATGTACATCAGCGCTCTCCTTGCACTTTATTACACTCTAGTCCTACGACTTGCCCAAGTCACTCAGCTACATACGGTAACCACTCTACCATTCCGTCCTAAACCTGATCAGCCTCCTCTCAGTCTTGCTTCCCCACAACTTATGGTGTCTCCCAGAATGAGCCCGGCAGCCCTTGCTGGAGGACAGATCAACCAATACCTTAATGACCCTGGACTATGGCTGGAACATTTCGCTAAGAAACCCACACCTAACCAACCTTGTCCCTTCCTTCTCAGAAATAAGAGACTAGGCACCAGATTCCGCCTACGTCACTCCCGTAACAACGCCTCGAAGCAAACCTTACTACCTCCACTTGGTTCACCGCCAACCACTACCACTTGCAAATCCACAACCACAGAAGTTAAACTGCCCATGTTTAAGGGTGCCCTTATTAATGCCAGATCCCTCACCGCACATGCACTAGACATAGCTGTGCTCATCACCACGTCTGACCTTGACATCCTAGCTATATCCGAAACCTGGCTTCATGCTGCTTCTGGCCCCTTACTAGCGTTGGCTCTACCGCCTGACTACGGCATCACACGATGTGACCGCCCCACTGCCCACTCTAGAGGTGGGGGTGTAGCCTTTATCCACAAAAATGCGCTTGACCTAAGAGTGATACCTGATGCCAAACTTACATCAGCTGAGCTGCTGTCAGTCAAATTAGCACTCAACCCCAATCAAACGGCCACCTTGCACCTTATTTACAGGCCTCTGGGACCGGCACCGTCCTTTGTCAGTGAAATCTCCACCCTCCTCCTGGACAATACTAAAAATAAATCACAAACAATCATCCTAGGCGACCTGAACTTAGGTCTTGGTGACCTAAAGGATCCTGTGGCAACCGACCTGGAGAACATACTAACTGATCTTGGCCTCACCTTGCACATTCAAGAACCTACCCATTTCAAAGGGAGAACTCTTGATTGGTTAGCTGGCTCCAATTGCAACATTAAGGTTCTTAGCAATACCCCCTGTTTATGGTCTGACCACCACGTCATAACCTTTAACATTGAAGCAACCCCACGCATCCCGACTCCAATAGCCCCAGCACTCCCGACTAGAAGCAAAAAAGATATAACTAAGGAGAAACTCCTCCCACTGTTACTCCCAACCCTTGATGCAGCCATCAACACCTGCTCTGACCCTACATCCTTAGCAGACACTTACAACCAAACAATGCTAACGGCTATTGACTCTATAGCACCTATCAAACTTAGGAAGGCCAAATTACAATCTCATCTTAACTAATGGTTCACCACACAGTTAAGAACTCTCCGCAAAGCGAAACGCTGTGCCGAAAATCGATGGAAAAGCCATCCCTCTGACGAGCACAAAGATGGTTTCCTTCTTGCCTCTCTCTTATAAAGATGCCATCATCACTGCAAAAAAGGAATCTCTCAACAACCGCATTATTCAAGCTGACTCGAACACTAAGGAACTCTTCAAAATCCTAAAAGAGCTTGAAACTCCAGTTGCCCCCCCTAAACACCTGCTTGAAAGATAAGTAAATGGTGTGCTAACATCCAAGCAGCCTTACCAAATAAAATCTCCACACTACAAGCGAAAATTAAAGATAAGCAGGACAGCCTGAAGCGCGATAACCGCGCTCTTTCCCCTGCCAATGCCCTCTCTCCAGATACTGCTAACACCACTCCATTTACATTCTCACCGTTCACCGTCATTGAGGTAGAAAATATAATTCTCAGAATTAAACCCTCCAACTGGCAAGGTGATCCATGCCCAGCCCCTATTATTAAGGACTCGGCGCATGAGCTGGCCCCATTCATCGCAGCCTTCATTAACTTGTCCTTCAAAACCGGTATTGTCCCGGATAACCTGAAGGACGCTTGGGTGATCCCTCTGCTCAAAAAACCATCCCTTGACCCAAGCATTCCTACCAATTTCCGACCTATCACAACAGTACCATTTCTGCTTAAGATTTTAGACCGTGCTGCATACCTTCAGATTCAAAACTATCTGGAATCCAATAACATGCTAGGTCTACGACAATCTGGATTCCGCCCCAGACATGGGACGGAGACTGCGTTAATAGACCTCAAAACCCAAATCGAGGTCCTAAAGGATCAGGGCAAGCTATCAATGCTATTACTTCTCGACCTTTCGGCTGTTTTTGATTTGGTCAATCACCAAATCCTTTGCAAGCACCTCCACTCCGCTGCTAACATCTCATCCTCGGCTGCAGCCTGGATCAAATCCTTTTTGAGCAACAGATCCATGAGAGTCTTTGCCCCATCCGCAGCCGCCGACCCTTCCCCAATTCACTGTGGCGTACCTCAGGGGTCTTGTGTGTCACCTACACTTTATAACATCTTCACAAAACCACTCTTTGATGTGCTTGACTATCTGGGTGTCTCCTACACTAATTATGCGGATGACACCCAGATACTCATTCCCATCACTGGTGATTATCTAGCTGACACTAGGGCCCTCAATGACGTCTACTTGATCATCCAAGCTTGGATGGCCCAACACCAGCTGTGCCTAAACGACGACAAGACGGAGCTTCTGATCTTGGGCACTGCACAACGCCTGACCAGACTAGAGCCGACATATCAGTCATTCACCATAGACGGCAATAACATTCGAGTCTCAAAAGACACTAAAACATTAGGATTCTACCTTGACGCTACATTATCATTAACCCGACAAACGAATGCTGTCAGATCTGCGTCTGCATACACATGCAAACTTATTGCAGCCTGCAGACCTTTCCTTACTACCTTCAACAGTGTCACACTAGCGAGAACCCTCATCAAGGCTAAAATCAACTACTGCAGTGCCCTCTACCTAGGCACCAGCCAAGAGAACTTGAATAAACTCCAAACTACCCAAAACAATGCCATTTGTGCCGCCTTAAACATCCCTCGTAACCACCATATCACAGAAACAAGAACAAAGTTAAAGTGGCTACCTGTCAAGCAAATGCTTGTCTAACAAAGCCCCCATCTACCTCGGCAGCCCACTGTCGCGTCGCTAGACCTCCCATCCACTAAGAACTGCCCAGTCCCACTGTCTAGCCATCCCTAGATTTAAACTGCAAAAAGCAGGGGGTTCAAGCTTCCCGGTCCTAGCGTCCAAGCTCTGGAACTCCCTCCCTGCTACAATCAGAGCTGAAGAGTCTTTTTACACTTTTAAAGCCAATACTAGATCCTTGCTTTTCGACCAGCTTTAAGTCCCGCACACTGTATTATTTGCACCTTATGTCCTGTTCATATCATGCAATGTTATTCCTTTGTAAATTCATGCTTTGCTATTTCTGTATATATATGCATTTCTGTAACCTTGTAGAAATTGCGCCCTGATGCCTCCGGGCCTGCGGGTTTGCGCGTTATAAATAAATAAAATACAAAAATACAAATACAGGGAGCGTTCATTAGATCTTTGGGCCAGTTAATTTGGCTCAAAGTTTTGAAAGTAAACTGTCTGCTGCCATCTTTATATATTTGTACATATTTGTACATATTTGTCTTTATTTGCTGGACTTGTTTTCAGTTTAGGAGTACATACATGTCATAACGTACTGCAGAGACAGGCATGCTTTGCGCTCTGAACCCTCCACAATCTCCTGGACAGTTTTAAAAAAGTTCATGATGGGTTGATGTCCCATAGAAAGACAGAGAGCTAAAAAAAATAAAAAAAACATTCACTCAACCCATGTCGCCAGTCCAGTCAATCCTTGAAACTGTGTCTTCCGAGTGAATAGCACTAGACATAGAGCGCGTGTCTCTGATGAAGAGGAGCTGCCGGATGTCAAGGGGTCGATTCTCCTGAGGGCTGACTCATGCACCCTTCTGCAAAGGTGAGAAATGTCGGTTATCCGGTACGCCTAAGCTGGATTCTTGGTGATAGCGTGCAATACATATAATAAAAAAACATTGACACACCAGAGCTGGACCCCAAGAGGGTACCTGCTACATACAATAGAAGTTCAGTGAATGCAATATATTTTAAAAATATGAACTGGAAAAGGGTATTTGCATTTCTTTTTTGCCACACAAAAGAGTCTGAAGACATTCTTGTATAGAGTGTATCGGGAGAGATGACCTTGTGCAATCAGAAAAGTCCTCGGGTGTCCTTAGGGGGCTTCCTTTTGGCTCGGGTAGTGCATTAGCCCCACTATTGGTTTTAGCTCATTGGTGGCCCTTGAGCACCACTTTGGCTCCTAGGTCTTGCTTTAGCTCCTCCGTTAGTCTTGGCGCAGGTGGCGCTGCAGCACCTCCACTAGATCCATAGTTCTGACTCACACGGTCTGCATTCATTCTACCATTATTTGTAGCTTATTCGTGACCCTTTAGGACCAAATAGCGGGAGCCAAGGATATTGTTAAAAGTATGTGGGGAGTGACGGGAGGTGGGTCGGGGTCAGAGAGCACAGGCACGCTGCACCGCTCTTATTTGTCGCTGCTTCTTCAGTGATGACGGACCCATCCTCCCACCGCTTTCCCCACCTCTCTGCCTGGGCCTTCAGAGGAGACTTGTGCAATTAAAAAACCTCCATTTAGCAAAGCCAAAACATTGACTTTGCCAATGCTTGTTTCTTGGAAAGTGCTGGAAGTAGATATTGGAGCAAGTGAACCCAGACTCAAGACAGCAACCTCTTTCTTAGGGCAACGCGTCGGCTTGTCTCAGTTGCCCGTCACCATGCCCCTCCCTCTTAGTCTTGCTCACTAGTGTTAACTTCACAGTGTGCTACCCTTTCACGAGTGTGATCCCGGAAACAAATGAAGACTCAGCATATTTTCCTTCCCTATCCTCAGGTGCATTCACTTGCCACACTCCACCAAAACAGTCTGTGAGCAAGCGCAGAGACCAGGTCAGTACTTTCCAAGTCAGGCCTGATGGGGGATCTCCTGCAAAGAATCTTGGGAAACACCCGGGCAAAAGTATGTGCTAAAAAGCATATAACAATAAACACAGGTTGTTAGCGAGTGTTTTGGAGAACAGATACCGTTGGTCACTGTCTGGCTCTGGACTCTATTCCTCTGCAGTATCGACTACATTTAGGTGCTCTTGAGCAGAGCCGGCCCTGGGGAGGGGGGGCGAGTTGGGCGACTGCCTGGGGTGCCACGCCCCCAGGGCGCCATTAGCCTCCACCACGCCAGCTTGGGGGAGTCTTTCAAGGGCTCCCCCGAGCTGGCGTAGTGGAAGAAGGTGCAGCAGGCAGGCTTTTGCTATTAAATGCGCCCGCGGCAGCGGTGCATTTAATAACAATACAGTGCTGTTGTCAGCACCCTATTGTTATGAAATGAGCCCCTCTGCTGCGGGCGCTTTTAATGACAAAAGGGCGCCATTAACCCCCGACAACGCCAGCTCGGGGGAGTCTTTCAAGGGCTCCCCCGAGCTGGCTTAGTGGCAGAAGGCGTGGCAGGCACCCCATTGTTAATAAATGTGCCCGCGGCGGCGCACATATAATAACAATAGGGTGCTGATGCACCCTACTCATGTCATTACCTCCTCGCCCAAGCGAGGGGGTTAAATAAAAAAGGTGCTTCCTGGCCATGACCTCCCTCATCCCCTATTGACCAGGGGAGTGCGGGGGGGGTCGGGCGGAGGGGGGCACCAGTTAGTCCAGGGCGCAGCTGCCCCTAAGGCCAGCCCTGCTCTTGAGCCTATTTGAGCCACGCAGAACGTTTTGCCACAGTGGAAATGGAACGTATGTGTTCTATAATGCCCGAACAGAAACTCGTGATGCATTTTGTGCCAGGCGAACTAACACACGTTTTGAATACTATGCAATAAATTATATTGCCATTGCCATTGCCATCACAGTGGGGGTGCCAGTAACATTACGACTGAAATTCTGTGCTACAGAATGTGAGAATTGCCAACATCATATGTCAGGGTGCTGCAATCTTATGCCAGGGTGCTGTCATTATATGCCAGGGTTTTATTTATATGTTGTAGCTATATGTTCTGCTCACTCTGTCCCTCTAATGTACAGCAGAATGTGTTTGCCAAATATAACACGGGCAAACTGTTTTGGAGTTGCCACTTGGGCTTGTATTAGCCTGAAGGTTGGTTGTTATGCACAGAAGGCCCGTGTGGATGCCTGCGAATGAATCTCCGTGGCTGGCTGAGAGATATATGATATCATATCATATAATTCTTTTTTTATATCGCGCCCATACACAAGTGTTTCAGGTCACGACGAGGCAAGGAAGGAGTACAAGGGAGGACACAACAGCGATCTTATTAGGCCCATTGACATTGAGAACGTGCAAGTGCAGGGGAGAGGGAAGGGGGAATGTGCAAGGGGCAGGGCAGGAGTGGAAGTGCTAAACACGTGAACAAAAAAAACAGGTAGTGCGGCCAGCAGGGAGCAAATGCAGGAATTAAGCGCAGACAACGGGTGTCTGATAAGTGCAGGTAAGGGAACTGTAGGGTTGCAGATACAGACCCAGTGCAGGGGTTGCCAGGAGGCAGTGCGGGTATGCAGCTGGGTGGGCAGGGATCTGGGCCCGAATTCAGAGGGTAGCCAGGTTCCCAGTGCAAAAAGACCCAGGGATGAGCAGGGGAGAGGAAGAGAGAAGGCAGAAGCAAAGAGGAAGGTCTTGAGCTGCTTCCGGAACCGGAGATGGTTCTCCTCAAGTTTCAGGGAGGCAGGGAAGCTTTTCCAGAGGGAGGCCCCAGCAGAAGAAATAACTACCCCAACTCGCTGCTTGGAGAAGCGACTGACCCTGAGGGAGTAGTTGGAGGCGGAAGTGTCCCCCTTTTCATGACCACATAATGGTGTATTCATGGGAAGGGGGAGACTGGATTTAATGTGACCCAGCAGCGGATGACGATAACATCCCAACAATTTGGTACTTTTTTCTGGGTGAATACTTGGGAGCACATGGGTACATTTTCCCTAACTCTAGAGTCTCAGATACTGTCTGAGCTGGGTTGTTGCTCTGTTTATAGTGTACATCTGTGGTTTGTATAGTATGGGGCATGTGGTGCCAATGTTGGAAGACACTACGTCTTTGAGTGTTGGTGGGGTGGGCCAGTATATTCCCCCTTTTTGTCTTTGTTTGAGAAGATTGTAATCAAAAATATCTTTAAAAAAGAAAATTGGCTACACAAATTTGTGAAGGCAAGCAAGCGAAACCTGAGGCAAATTGCAGGTTTGGTGATGCTGTAAAAAAGTGGCAGTAATTCCGTTATCACAACTTTTTTTTGCAGCAACGGAATTGCCGCTGTTTATCACCACACCACCAAATTACGATTTTGTCCTAAAAGTGGAGGGAGGTAAATCCTCCACTTTAAGGTAAAAAAATTGATGGAATTGCCACAGCGCAATTACCACTCCCAGTAATTCCTTAGAAACCCTGTGGAGTTCTATGGACTCCAAAAATGGGGACTAACACTGCCCTACTACCACTTGTAATCCTGTGGTAAACCTGTGGAACCAAGTAGCGGTAGCACTAACTGAATTTGGCGGTAATCGGTTGGAATTACCAACAGACTCGGAATGAGGCCCACAACACCATGCTAGAGTTGTGCGGCACAAGACCCTGGCTAAAAGGGAATATAAAGTAAGTGCCCATGGAAAGTCAAACACCTGGAGTTCTTCAACGTGTGCCTAAGATGGTAAACATAGAGGCCAGACACTGGCACACCTAGAAAGCTTGGGAAGGCTCTGTATTCTAAACCGAATTTAAAACATTGCTGTTTGCATCAGTGGTATTTTGGCGAGCAGCAATTGATTTTACCTAAGTATATAAATTCGCTTTCAAATGAGCCTTCATATTGACTCCTCTGGGGACCATTTTAGAATGAAAGTTTCTTACGCTGAATTAAAGTATCTTTGTTACAAAGGAATAAACATGGAATCATTGCAGGAAACCGCATTGTTCTGCTGACGCCAGTGGCGGCTGCTGAATTTGTTTAGTTGGAGGGGTGTAAATATTTGCCAAAAATTTGTGAGGGCACCGACCAGGTGCGGGTCAGGGTTGCTCCCCGCGAGAACATTTTTAGAATAATAGGTGACAATGGTGTCTTATACAGCACACTTTTTGTGAAAAATTGGGTAAAAAGCCAGAGAGCTTGCAATAAGTGGCGGAGTGGCGGTGAGTGGTCTTGCAGCTTACTTCCACCACCCAGTCTTTTCTCCAGTTCTACTGTTGGAGGTGTGTTTCCTGCTACACCTGACCCTACAAAGACTCACTTACTCCACGGAGCGGACGCGGAGTGGCGGTGAGTGGCAGTCTTGCAGCTTACTCCCACCACCCAGTCTTTTCTCCAGTTCTACTGTTGGAGGTGTGTTTCCTGCTACACCTGACCCTACAAAGACTCACTTACTCCGCGGAGCGAACGCGGAGTGGAGGTGAGTGGCAGTCTTGCAGTCATGCCAGGCAAGACGGCTAAGGCTGCCCCTTCTCTTTCCATGTCACGGCTTTTGGACCCAGAAGATCCTACAGGCCGCTGTTTAAGAAGTTATGCCAAGTTGTCATCAAAAAACACAACTACAACCCCTACACAAAACTATAATCACCTTCCTTCTATCCTTACTGAAACTACCGATGACCGGGCTAGCCACCTGAGTTGCTCTGGAGAGTGGCGTGCCTTGTCTCCCTCGAGGGAGGAGAGAGGCCCTGGGTCTGGACTCCATTGAGCTGCCCCAGCCTGGAGCGAGAGAGCAGGGACGCTCGGGTGGGCCGGGAGTCGCGTGTGCAGCGCCGGCTCCAGAAAGTGAAAGTACAATAGTTCCACCTATTACCGTATTAACGGTAATAGCAACGATCCATAGAGATAACCTCTTTAACCTGTCACCTGAAAACCAGAGCCAGGATGAAAGTACGGTCAAATCACCACTACAACCATCGCCCCAGGAAAAGAGGGAAACCTCACCAGAAAACCAAAAAAAAAGATCCCGACCCACTGATGTTTCTATTAAGGAAATCCCTGCTCCGGGCAAAACAAACAAACAAGTGAAACTTACGACCTCTTCCAAGTCCATAGAAAAACAGGACAAATCCACCAAAATGGTCCGTGTTGGCCATAAAGGCACAAGAAAGGCTAATAAGCCCCAACGTCCCTTAAAACTCTTATCAGACTTTTTTCACAAGCATTCAAAAGCCATCCACGAGAAATGCAAAGAGCTGACAGACGCTGAAATTCTTGAGGCAGCAGATGAAATTACACCACCCCGCAAGCATCGCAGGCTGATATAAGCCCAACGAAAATCTTCTGTACCCTTCTCAAAAGAAGATAACAGGCTAGTCCACAACCTAGATAGGGCAAATTGGCACTTTACAAGCCACGTGACTCCAGTGAGTGCACAAATAACATCGGCGGAGTTGGGGCCTCAGCACGCCCGAAACCTGGCCTTACCCTTAACGTCCTCCCCAACATTAGCCACGCCAAACGCCAACAACGAAAAGGTGATACTCTCTGCTCCCGCCCTGGAAGCCCAACAAAAGCCTAACACCAACGATCACGAAGCACAAAATCAAGTGCGGAATCGCAGTCAAGAGGTAGCAGTGGCGGAGAGGCCTATACCCCCTCCAAACAGCCCGACTCCACCGACGCGTCTGTCCTGCCATAGCGAGACCTATTCATCCCTCGCCACAAGACTTGTCGCTCAATTGCGACCCAAAACCTCGATCAAGCAAAAGTGACAACCATAAAGGCCAGCTACTTAACATTTCACCTTCGCCCTTAAGTGAACCTTACCGACCCAACACCCAAACTCTAGAAAAGGACGTTGGAAACAAGTACCCTCTGAAATCCAAAAACAGACTTCAGTTTGAGAAAACTTTAGACTCCTTCTATTCAAACTTGGACAATTATAATAACCAAAGAAGACATTCTTCAGATCACCTACCTAGAAGGCTATCGTCTGTAAACATGCCAATTGCACGTCCACCGTCTCCAATAAGGGATAGATCTGCCCCGCATTGTTCCACAACTTCAAATGACTCACAGTCAAAAAAGCTTGACACATGCACCCTGATGTCAGCATTAACGATAGGCCTTAACCCTTTCGTCAAACTGTACGAAACAATCGGAGACACGATGAAAGATCATACATCGACTCAAACGTCAATGCTTAATAAATTGACCTTTCTGGAAGGTTACATTACGGCTTTAGAGGCAAAGATCTCATTGACCGCTAATAAACCAACCCAAGATCTACCTATACCTTTACCACAAAATCTGGCTCTGCCCACAAGATCTACACCCCAAGGAAAACCACCCACAAAATCAGAAGGTAAACAAACCTTACCGTTTATCGATCTAACGGTTCCATCGTCTTTTCTGACTGAAAAGTCCAGGTCACCTAAAGGAAACAAAGAAGTTAATCTCAAACAAAAAACAACTCCACTATTGGAACCAATTTTCCATCAGCAAGAGCCAGCTAGATCTAAGGTGATAGTCGCTCAAAACGCCGCGTGAACCCGCTGAAATCGAAGGAGCAAGTAAAAGACACACGAGACTCAAACAAGGACGAATGTGAGACACTCAACCAATCCCCAAGGGGGGTTGAAGCCTTCTTAAACAATGAGGATATGATGAATATTACTCAACACGTCACGGATTTAACAACAACCTCTAATCCGGAGTTGCAAGAAATTTCTGACTCCACTGTAACTCTTTCGCATTTACAACGAAAAACCAACAAAGAAATGGAGACTACTGAATCTCCATTCTTCACCCTTGAAGAACGAAGACATCGAGCGACCAAGATCAGCCACGGCTCAAAACAACATCTACCCGTGGAGCCTCCTGCTACTCCTAATCCCAGATTTAATCTCCGAAAACAAGAGAGAAATAAGTGAGGCAGCCGCTCAAATAGGCTATCATTGGGACAGGAAGCTAGAACACACAGTAGCCCCCGGATCCATCGCTCAAAAGCTCAGCAAGAGAAACCTCCAACAAGAGACTTCACAAAGCAAGCTCCGAGGACGACCTACAAATCAAAAACCGACAAATACCATACAAAACCTCAAATTCGATGGATAGTAAAACTAGAGCAGATTCCTGGGAACCACGATGAAGTGATACTAAACAGAAGATCAGTTATTGACTTATTTAGCTACATCCCGAAACTACGCTCAGTGAAATCAGCCGACCTCCAGATTGTCGACCCAAGTCATCAAGGTTCTAAGGCGATTTCACATCTGTACATAGCGTCACTAACAACAAATAACGTCCTAAAATCTGCTGTGGAGGAACTATTAATAATGGGCTACGACCTCACTGAATTCTCGAGGAAAATTGAATCACGCAATCACCAGGAACACAAAGACCCTCATGAGCACGCAAAAGCAACTGACCGTTCTGGCATACGACGCCAAAAACTTTGTTCTTCACCGAAGAATTTCACCTTCATTACCACTTTGGATCCTAAAGTCAGTTCCAACAAAGCTGCCCAGAAACAAGACATAATACAGTCTTCAAAAAGTCCTGATAACCCTCTAAAATCAGCGCACAAGATCATAAAAGTCCCCGACCCACTTGCCAGATCCAAACACCCAAAAGAAGACTTGACAATTCAAAGGAAAGTTCACAACGAGCTTTGTTCTGAGGTAGCAACTTCTCCTCCAAGTTCGTCACTGCATTTTTTTTGGTCATGGCTGCCAAGAGCCTTAGAGTCAAACCAACAAAAATAGCCACTCAAGACCAAGATCTACAGCAACACAAGCGACATTCTGAATTCCAACGACCAAGATCAAATAAAAATGTGCTCATGGAACACACAAGGATTACTTCACTTGACAGCACCTGGTTCCATAAACCTGAACGACTATGATATCATCTGCCTACAAGAGACATGGCTTCTTTGTCCTCCAATCCTCGATGGTTACGAGATAAATACAGTGTTGGCCAAGAAGGGCCCTTCAGGCCACCCAACAGCGGGCCTTCTCATCGCAATCCGCAGTGGACGAGGCTTAACCGAAATACAAAAACTGAAGGAAAATCACTTCATGCTGATGGTAAAACTAAATTGGCTGAAAAAACAAATAAAACATCGACAAAGACATTAATAATCGCCACGATCTATTGGAACCCAGCCACCATTGAATGCTCTAAATTCATCAGCACGATCGAACAAGAACTCGACCGGGCCCAAGTCATGTATCAACCGGACCACGTAGTTCTATGTGGAGACCTTAACATTACCTGCCAACCTCCTGCCAATGCAAAGGTGACCAAACCGAAAAAACTACCAACTGACCAGAGACCAATTAAATGGCAAAACCTGATGAAATCCAGATCATTTGACAACTTGGATCAAGTCTTATTCGACCCAAACAGATTACCAACTTGGGAAAGAGCAAACTCAAATTCAACAATTGACAATATCTTTGTGTCATGCTCTTTACTACTGCATATCACTTCATACAAGGTGGTCAAAACACTGGAAAGTGATAACAACCTCCTAGAAACAACTTGGACTTCGAGCCCATCGATTAAGCAAACCATGAGTGCAAACATTGAAGTTACCTCGCAGGGAACAAGACTCAGGATGACTGAAAAGGCCATAACCTCCATAACAGCTTTATATAAAGATGGTAGTAATCAACCACCTAGGACGGACGTGGACTATACCCCACTCCTGACCATCTTTAGAGTCCCACAGAGAAAAAAGAAGTCAACAACGTCAGACCAAAAACACATTTACGACAAACTGATCGCTGGAAAAAAGAGAGAGCTGAGAAAAACAAAAAGGCAGGCACGGAAACTAGATTTTCAACAGTCTTCCGTCATCATTAAAGCAGCCGTAAAAACTTACAAATCCTGGCTGAGGGGCCATCGACTCAAGCTTTATCAACAAGACGCTGAAGATATCCTCAAGACCATTGCTGGCAATCACGCCAGAGACTTTTGGTCCCTGCTCCATTCAACTACACCAGGTGCCCGTCCATGCCAACTAACCGGAATTGGTCAATCGGCTTGGGAAGTCTATTTTGAAACTCTCTTCAAGAGCCCCACAACCATAGATCCTATTATGAGTAACAGCGATACTCCTTGGATTTGTTTGGACAACATTGAAGATATCCAAGACTTAATCAAAAAATGTAAACCATCACGTGCTCCAGGCCCTGATGGTATTCCGAACCTCGATCTGAAATCACACCCTGAAGCCTGGTCATCTCTTCTGAGCCAAATCTTCAGACGTTGTTCCTCCACTAAGTCCATTCCACCATCGTGGGCATGTGCAAACGTAGTGCCTATCTACAAAAAAGGAAACAGGGCAGATCCAGTCAACTATCGCCCCATTGCCCTTCTCGACCCCATAGGCAAACTGTTCGGGTCTCTGCTCCTAAAACATTTTACCGCTTGGGCCAACAAAGCCCCCTGCCAAGACAAACTGCAAACTGGCTTCAAAAAGAACCTGGGCACAAACGCTAACATCTTAATACTGAGTTCACTCAAAAGTAAAATCTTGGAGGGCCGACTACGTTTATTCATCACCTTTGTCGACCTTACCCAGGTGTTTGACAAAGTGGATCGCGCCAGATTCTGGCAGAAACTCGCCCTATGGAAATGTCCACCTGACATACTTCACCCAATCAAAGCTTTCTATTCTAATACGTCCATGCGGGTCCGACTCAATCAACAAGGGGCTCTATCAGAAGAAATAACAACGGCCAGAGGTGTTAAATAGGGCTGCCCTTTGGCCCCGGCCTTGTTTTGGTCCTACTTAGGTGATTTTCAGGAAACAGAAAAAGCGGTACGAGCTTTTCCTCCAAAACTTGGAGGCGACCTGATCAGTCGCCTTCTCTATGCTGACGACCTAATCCTTTTGGATAACACTCCAAAAGGCCTACAACGCCAATTTACTAATCTGCAACAATATATGACGGCAAACAACTTGGAAATTAACGAATCGAAAACAAAAATGATGGTCATCGAGAAGTCTGCAAAAAAGAAAGCTAAAATTCCCCTTAAATTGGGCTCGACTACAATCGAGAGAGTCACTAGCTTTAAGTACCTTGGTGTTATATTAGACAGCACGCCCAAAGAAAAAGCGATGCAAGAGGCCCTGTATGCAAAAACTACTAAACTGGCTACCCAAGGAAAAGCCATTGACATCAAATTTGGCACCCTGTGCGAGACTTCTATAAAAAGAAGGTCATACCATCTTTGACCTATGGCGTGGATGCAATGCCGAACCTCCCTCCAGAACTGTGGCCAAAACTTGAAGCAATTTTCTGGAGATCAATTCTTGGACTCCCAAAATCAACTCCGATAACATTAATTAGACGTGAACTCACCCTTTTATCTCTAAAAACTACAGACTGTAACAGCGTCTTGTTATACCGGAAATGTATACAGAAAGATTCCCCTTACGCTTACCATCTGATAAGTGAGGAAATCCGGCTTGGCACCTGTCAAATGCTGTGTAGATGGGAAACCAAAAACCTGACCATCTTAGATTCAGTAGCATGCAACACGAAAGAGCTTATCACTAACCCAGTTAGAGTCATCAAAAAGATCAGAGAGCTGGATTGGGTTAACACCAACGAAACTGCAGCCAAATATAAACTCACTAGCCACCTTCCTCCCTTTTCCAAGAAACTGGATTCTATTCAACCTTACTTGAAACTGTTCCCGAACAGGTTGGCGCAAAACTATTTCTTCAAAACTCGTCTGAACCTTCGAGAAACTAACGAAATCCTAGCTATCAGACAATTATCTTCATCCAACTGCTGTCGAATTTGCAAATCTGCCACCGCAAAAGAAACTATTCATCATCTACTCCTGAACTGTCCTGCGACGAAAGACATTCATTTTACCTACCTGAAAGACATTTTTTCAAACTTTACTCTTCAAGATGAAGAATCCTGTTGGAACAAACTGCTAGACGGCGACAAACAGACATGGCAGTTAGCCACAATAAACATCATGCAACATATCTTCAACGTGATCCTACCGTCGCAGACCTAAATCAATGTTCCACTGGCATCTTCGAACTAACTTTTTATCACCTTCGACTTTCAAGCGTGCAGGACTGTATCTGCCACTTCGGTAGTTTGTTAAAAAATCTGTAGAGATTATACACAAATAAAAAATAAATAAATACATAAATAAATACAATAGAATCACAGTATCATACCCCAAAGCATTTTCATGAAGTCTTCCTTCAAAATATATGGCAGTATTTTCACGCTGGTTTTGCCCATACATTTCCATGCAAGCTGCACCAATATATGCCAGTTCTCCCATATATGAACATACCCATGCTTGCTTGCAAATAATGTACTAAGTACCACACTTGCTTTGCCATTGATGACAGGTAAAAAATGCCATTGCCACACTAAGAAATCATAGCTACCATGGCTGCACCAAAATATGCCAATCTAGTTACGCAGTAACACTTATCAAGCTTACTTTATCATAGATGTCCAGAAACAAATGCCATAGTAAGAAAACGTGTTATTTGTAACTGGTGTACAGCATGCAGCCAGCAAGCACATGTTTTCCTACCTTGCTATTGGCCTGGACCAAAGCACCCTCCAAGCCCCAGCCTTCCCACACACACATGCACACATTCATATTCACATTCACACAAGCAGTCGCGCGCACAATCATTCACAGGACACCCACCAGAACACTCGTTCATGCTGATACTCTCACACGCGCACCCTTTTAAAATATATATTCCCTCACACGCATACACACCCTATTTCGAATTTTAATAACGTACCTGGGCCGCAGCAATGATCTTCTCTTGGGCTTTGCACTTTCTTCAGACGGTCATCACTTTGGGGGAAGAAGGTCAAGGGTCAGGAGATGCCCTTCACCATTCCTCATGCCAATTCTTGGATCGGGCAATGGGCAGGGCCAACATTCAGGCAAAGGGCCGGCCCCGCCCCCGGCGAGAGACAGCAGGCAGAGGGAGAGGTGAAGAGGCCTTGAGTATGCTTAGTGCGCCAGGTTTTCCAGCACCACCGAAGCATCCTGAATGGCGTGACGTCACCCAAGTTCTCGCTAATGCCTTTCACAGAGCTGTACATGAGTGAAGGCGTGAGCCTTTTATTTGCTGTCCTCCCCTCGTGTAAATAGCTGCACAGAGCATAAGGGGCACCACCACCAGTATATGTGCAAAGAATTTAAATATGTTTAGATTCTTTGCAAATGCTACATTTGCATTGTTATGAAGCGAGATTAAATCGCTCACTCCATACTACAAATGCATTTTTCTAGTTTTTTGTGGGTTTTTGGCTGGGTGTCTTTAGAGGCCTTACATGGTGCTGAAGATTAAGGGGGCTGGGGCACCACCTTATCTCTTCCTATGGGAGAACCCCCGCTGGCTGACTCCACAGAAAGAACACACAGGGCCATACTCATTGACACAATCCATACACGTCTGCAAACGTATATATCACAACTGTGTCTGCTTGTGTAGTATAATTGTTTTGGGGGATAAGTGTGTTGTGGGTCGTGTTTTATGTGGTTTTTGGGGTCATCTGGACACACTCATAAATTCTCCGTCTTTCCCTGGCCGTCACGCTCCCACCTTCCCTCTCTCTCCCTTCTTTTCTGTCCTTTTCTCTCGCCTCTCATACTCTCTCTCTCTCCCTGTGTGTCTCTATCCTTCTGAATAGTAATTTACTGTCAGTCACTGCAAAGGCCAGTTCAGACAACGGCTGTCCATTGAGCAAATATTTGCCCAAAATACAGGCGGTTACATCTGGACAATGGGTGTTTGAAGTTGAGATGTGGAGCCAGAAAATGCAGACAGACGTTCTGCTAGGCAAGGCTGATAAAGGATACTGGCTCGGGTTGCAAAAGCAAAGCCCAGCTAATATTTATCGTGCATCAGATTACAGAGGAAAAACCACCCTCCCCCGGGCACTCCTGAGACTCCTCCCAGCATGGGAGACCGCCGGTGGATGACTGTTCTGGGCCTCCTCCAGAGCTGGACGCGCACTTCCTGATTAGGCGCTTACGCGTCGCCTCGCGCGGACACGCTTTGTTTCAGGAACAGCGAGCAGCGCCAAGCGAGGGAGCTTCCTGCCCGGCCTGCCCGCCTGCTGCCAGTAGGAAGGACAGGCGGAGATGACACAATGCGTGCGCAGTACAATTAACTCTGTGTCAAAAACAACGAGACGAGCCAAGGTGGCTAGGCGTGAGGTGGATTAGTGACGCGCAGATATCGAAAAGGAAGTTACGAGAGCCGAGACTGTTTTGCCGACTATTTCCTGCCTTATGTAGCTGTGCTTGCATCCTTTCATTCAAGCTAGACCTGAACAGTGCAGAGCAAACATCGTCCAAACAACCAGCATAAGACTGTGCAAAGCGATATAATTACTTCCAAGCAGGATACGGGTCATAGGGCCGAAGGAGGGTCATCTCTAACCTAGAAAGAGGTGTGGCACTGGGGGCGGGAGGTACATGGGGGGTCGAGCCGCCTCGCCCATGAAGAGTTCTGGAATTGACTATGTTCACCGGGGAACCCCAGCCCTTGGAGCTGAGACAGAGTGTGCAGGGGCCCAACATAGCGCTCAACTCACCTGCTTTAGGTGGGTGTCACCCGCCTTGCAAGCAGCAGACTCATCCCTCAAGGCCCGTATGCGCCTATTCACTTCTATGGGGTCTGACCCACCAAGAAGAAAATCGGGTGTTTTCACCCGCCTTGGTGACACAGAAGGTTGGGAGCTATGTGTGAAAGAAAGGCAGTCCTCCTCTGCCATCTTAGTGACAAGAAAGCAAATGCTGTTCCAAGAGACATGTTTTCTCATAACTGGCTCGCTTGGACTACGCTTGCAAACGTTCCCACGTAAATGGTTTGCTTCTTACAAAAAGAAAAGGAAGAGCTGGCTATGACTCTGGCAGAATCAACTGAGAGTCCAGTAATGTTTAAATGTATATAGACCCTGTGTGCAGAGTGGATACTCTGAAGGGTAAGCCTATAAACTTGGTGTGGATTTAAACCCAAAATGGCAGCCAGGGGCTATTGTTAGAGAAGCTTTTCTCCCAGTTAGCTGAATTTGCTGGGCGGGATCTACTTATCGAATGGGACATAAACACTGTAATAGATGTACGGCTGGACCTACCTTATATGTACTTACTCAAAATGCACCTTATAATGCCACTAAAACTCTTGATTGGCTTCATGAGTAACGAGGGGTTGAATAATGCGTTGGTGGATTTTCACTCTAGAGAAAAGGAGTAGACGGTGTCTTCTTTCTCATGTCCATACAATCTTCTCAAGGCTTGGGTATTATTCTGCATTTCCCTCAGAATGTCCAACTAGGGGTGAGATCGACCTCCTGCCATAACCAGTTGTATTAGGGCTGTCGGATATTGCCATTTTGCTCTGGATATCTACCTTTTAACAATGCTCTCTGTGGGGAACCGATACTGGTGCTAGGGTTCTGAACACCTTTACACTGTATTTTGAGATTAAAGAGACCCCCAGATGTATCGTAAGAAGCTATTTGGAAAGCCTCTGAGCTTGTTAATAGAGGGAGGTCCATAGCCTCCGTTCATCCCTCTTTAAAGCTAGGGAAGAATTTCGGCTTTATTTAGAGGACTAGATCAAAGTCCTAGATATCAAGTATGTCCACGCAGGTTCAATCCGGGACCTCAAACAATTAAAGAGGGCCAGAAGCGAATTGACAGCTCTCTTGGCAGAAGGCACAGCGCAGTTCATGCTTGAATGAAAGCATATTAGCACATGGAGATCGTTAATGACCTCCTCTCGGCCAATTAGAATGTTGAGAGTGCAGTCAATAACTACTGGCATTGACCAAATTCAAAACATTATGAATTCAAAAGCAGACAGGGAAACAACAAAACATTTTGCAGTCAAGATTGCTTTCATTAAGACATCTCCTCCCTGGGAGGCCCTTTTTTCTCACCGAAGAGAAAGCTACAACATAATAATATGCTTTTACTTTCTTCTAGAGAAACAGTTTACTTTTATATGACCCCTAATGCATGTTCATGTTTAAACCCGCTTCAGTTTAACCAAGTTTAAAAGGAAAATGCTTAACATATGAAGACAACCTTGTTATTTAAATACTACAACATAAACCACATTTAATCTCCTCACTTTTTTACTTCACCACCTAAACTCCAAAACATGTATTGGTACTACCCCTATGTGCTAATAGCCTTAAGGACCATGGCAGGGGGTCATTATAATTTGGGATAATGACCCTTCCCCAAGTTATAGCCCAAGATAAACTTGGTGGCGGGTCATTATCCTGTGATAATGACCCCTCCCTCTCTCGATAAGAATATATTATTAGGATAGATGGATGGAATAAGGCAGACCGCCTCTTGGAAAAGAGCTCATAATCTAAAAGATATTCACAAACTTAGATTCAATTTGAGATTCACAGTAAGATTAATTTTTTAAATAGTGCTGATGCAGGCCTTTTTATAGGTAACATCTTCTTCCACACACCATTCCCTGTATTTTGACAATCTACATCTGCCTTCCCGGGCGATGGATGAGGTGAAAAAACTAGAAAGGTTTATTCCTCCAGTGGTGATGTGATTAGCGATAGCGCTAATACACCCCCTTCCACTGACAGTCTTACCTTTGTCAGTATGTAATTACAAACCGCTAAAAGTGTTCCCCCTTGTACAACTCCTACCTAATCGCGAGTGAAGTTGCTAGTTTGTTGGGCGAATCCATAATTTCCTTAAATGCAAATCTAAAAGGCACCAGTTTTGCAATGAATGCTGTACCATCCAACTGCTTTAGTAAATAATGATACAAGGATATTGGCTATTTGCTCAAGTTAATCAACGTTGATCAATCTGGCTTCATAAGGGGTTATGAAACTCTTGATATTGGCTGTAGTATGATATTGATATAACATGCACGCCCTTCTGGGTCACCATTAATGCTTCCCTCGCTTGATGTGGGAAAGCATTGACCATGGTGATGGGACTTATATCAAGCTAGTGTTATTGAAGTTTGTCTTTGGTGCTGTGATAACTAATGTATTCTATTCAATTAATCCATCCACACGGCCAAGCTGAAGATCCGTGGCATTTGCTCCAAGGTGATGGACGTAGATGGGTTCCATGCAAGGGTATCACCAGTGGCCTCTTGATGTTTTTCCCTGACCCAAAGTAGGCGTCGGAACTCTCGAATTCATGATATTGAGCTTGGGTGGTTGGGGTGGGGGTTAGGTGGAATTCCCAAAATAACCGGCATTATTTGCTCATGATACAATGTTTATGATGTAACACCCTGCCTCTAATTTTCTGGAGGTATCCAGTGAGCTTCGGAAGTTTCTGGCTTTAAGATTAATGGTAAAAAAATATCTATGGCCTTAAATATTACTATTCCTGACAACCAGATTAGGATGCTCCCAGGAATATCAGCGGGTGGAGGAGAAAATACCTTACATGGAGGTTAACCAATGAAAGTATATTTTATTTTCGGTAGATCTTAAAAGGTGAAGGACCTTGGGGTTTGGGCCCCATAATTTGGGTGTATTGCTTCTATGAAAGTGAATATTCTCACCACAGTGCTTTATATGTTCTGAGCCTTGCCCGATTGCCAAGGAGTCGATAATTAACCTGGACATTTATCTGGTCTCATAAGCTCCTGTAAACCTCGGGGAAGGTCTGGGACGATCCTATAATTAAGGGGCGTGGGGAGGTGAATGTTCCTAATATAGAGCAATATCTCATAGAAGCCCAAATGGACACTGTTAGAGGTTGGTCAATAGAATCTTTCAATGGGAAGTGGATTCTTTTGGAGTCGCCTGGTGGATGGACACCTCTAGACAGTCCTCCTAGGCTTCCACCAAGGGTGCAGAACCAGAATGTTCTGAATGTCTGTCTTCCTCCTCACTTGGCCAAGGGAAGGCCAGCTTTAGTAATTGGAGGAGCAGGAGCTTAAATACATTGACTCTTCTGTGATGGGTTAGGAATTCCAGTTGACTTTGAGTAATATATGTCTAAATCTTCAATGTCAGAAACTGATAGATTCACGTATTCACAACTAAATCGTTGGCTGTCTCACCAATCGGTTAAAAAGGGAGGATCGAAATGTTGCACACAATTGGAGCGGTTGTTTGTAATACATCTCTAAAATGTTGCACCTCTATCTTTAGAGCCTTGGTCCCTGGCCTGACCATTCTATCCATGAGTACATGACCTGGAGGGTGGAGGGGTTGGTCTACCCGATATCTGAAGAATGGGCAACGGCACCTTCTTCCCTTTCTTTAACCTCTACAAGGGAGGTATTTCCAGGGGGAAGGAACCCTTTGGGTGCCTTGTCTGCCATGAGTTCCTGGCCCAGGATAAATCAATAATAATAATGGAATATGGCTTTCACGTCCTGGCAGGGGGGCGGACATGGCCGGTAACAGCCCACAGCCCTCGCTGAGGCCCTTGGTACTTGTGTGCCTACCATGGCTCGGGCTGTCGAGCCGTTACCGGCCATGTCCGTCGCCTTTCACAGTCCATGCTCACTCCTAGGCGTAGGGGCAATGATTCCATTGTCTAGGAAGTTGCATAGGGTTGCTGTACTGTTTTTGCAAATGACCATGGCCCTATCATTCGCCAATAAAATAGTGGCAATCTTTATCCCCCATCATAAGATGTATTGTACATGTATACATACTAGACAGCACACGGGTACACATTCTTCTTACGCCTTCCTGCTCACATAGGTAGCTGTAGTAAACAGCTGGTGACTCTACCCAAGCTTTTCAACCTTTGTGTTTCACATGGGTCATAAGCATATGGAACTTAACATGCAATAATTTGTGTAAAAAAAGGAACATCACCATTTTATTGGTAGTCATAGCATCCAACATACAGGAAAACGTTCCCACATGCCAGCTTGATTGACCAGCGCTCACCCGTGTTTGCTTGCAGGTCTTCTCGTGCCTGCTATTCAGACCCATCTCTTGTTTTTTAAACTTGAATTGTTTGTATTAGAAATTCCAGGGATTGGCTTGTTGCCCCCCCCCCATCCCCCCTTCTCTTCTCTGCTCTGGTCCTGGTTCCTCTACTGGGCCCCTTCAAGGTGCATGCCTTTACCTTTACCACAGGCTCCCCGCTTTCCGGTGATTACAGACAGGTCCACCACACTGTCGCTACTATGTATCCCTCCCAGAGTATTTATTATACTGTTATTTCCCCACGTGTTTACCCAGTTTTGCTCATGGCTTGAGTCAGGTTTATCGCCGTAGATGTTGTTCCATGTTGACAGGGCACCACAAGATGTAGATCCCTGCCGCTGCGGCATTCCTAGCATGCTCAGTGCTTGGAAGCCACAGTCGCCATCTTAAACTGTGTGCAGAGGCCCATCAGAAGTCAATGCAGATCACAGTGGACGGCTGTGAACTTGCTCCCTCCACTTAATCATTGTGTTAGGCGTTCCATTGTGTTGCACCCCCAGCCTAAGTCTCTGCGATGCGATCGGGTGACAGACGTCCTTACGCCATGCCTACAGGAGCAGCATTGACTACTTGCATCAAAATCCGCCATTTTGAAATATGACCAACAGCTAAATGAACATCTGTTACTTTTCAACTGCGGTGCACTATTTTTTTAATCAGATGCGGTTGAATAGCCTGTGCCTAGGGGAATAATCTGCAGGGACCCGATGGCGCCCTGTGTGGACCGGACGCCTAATCCTTCGAAACTCTCTGTGCTGTGTTGAAAGGACCTCTACCCTCCTTCCAACACACTGTGAGATGGATGTCCCAGCGTCAGGTTTCACTTACCCCTGTTTTAACAGCAGGGGCGTGCGGCGTATCCCTTACCACTAGCGCCTCCTGATTGCGGTTATTCTTACCAGCCCTGAGCATGTCTGCTCACACCGTCCCAGATCAGGTTTCAGCTTCTCATGACTGAGATCTTCACACCCTCCTGTCCACCCTTTCTCCCTCCAGGCACGCTAAGGCCTTTAAGAAATGCTTGTTGTGACAAAAACACGTTCTTTGTTGTCATTAAAATAATAAACCCTGACATTTTACGAAAAGTGCAAGAGAGACAACGGGTTATCAATCTTGTCAATGATAATAAAAACATAATTTGAACAGGGCCCTGAAAAGGGAGTGCAGTGCTGGTTAAAGAGCTGCAGAGCCCTACTAGATGAGGTCAATGCAACACTGGAGGAGCTTCACAATAACCCGACAAAAGTGAAAAAGAAACACCAAGAGTGGGACTGGATACAAACCTGCGAAGAAGCAACCCGGTTTAAAATGTTTAGAAGCCTAGCAACCGAAACAAGAGCCTTGGGAAACATACCCTCCTACATAAGGACATTTCCAGACCCTCATTATCGCACCCAATGTATGAGGTTACGACGAAACCTGTACAAAACGAAAGAGGTCCTATCAGTGCGAACACAAGAGGGCGCTAGAAACGCCATATGCAGATTCTGCAAGCGTGACGACGTACTGGAAAACCGGCAGCATATGTTCACGACCTGTACGGCGCTGTCAGAGACAAGGACTAGATATTTTTAACGATTTCTGGAGGCTATGCCTTCACTCTCCAGGGAGGAATGGTGGAAGTATGTGGTGAGGGGGGAGAAAACCTCACCGGTGATTGCCTCAATTAAATATTTAAAAGAATGCTGGGAAAAGTGGATCAGGCAGAATTATTAATTTGACTTTTATTGACTAATGAGGAAGATAAACTTGGTATAGATTTTAAGGCTTGGATAAAGGGGATGAAACGTGATGATAATTTACTTTCCTAAAGGTTTTAATGAACTAAAATGCAATTAAAAAAAGAAATGTATATTGTTATTCCTAAATAGTAAGACACTGCAGTGCATTTCATTTTAAGTCTTGCTCGCATACAGCCCATGCCTCAAGGCTGCCATACAAAGTTCAGAAAGTTATTAAACATACACTTTATCATTGAGTCATTGTCACAATTTGGAAAAGTTGATAGCTACGTCCAATTTACAAATTGCAACTGACTGATTGCTGTAGCCTACCCCTTTTTTTATTCCATTTCTGTTTCTTTTAAATGTTTTACATTTATTTTGTCTTGTTTTATGTTTGTGTGCGCAGCGATGCCTGCAGGCTTTCTGCGTCCTAAAACAAAAAAATAGAAAAGCTGCCAGGATGGATAGATGTTTAGAATTTGGTTAACTTTAAGTCTGGACAATGCAGTTTGCTATGTTACTAAATTTGAATAATGTGTGTATTGTGAGTTATGCATTTAAATAGAACCAAATAGCTCAGAGTATATAGTGTTGGCCAGGATCCTAAATTGGCAAACCAGTGCAGCATCCCAGCTCCCAGTGCTGATTGCTTATGCTTGCGGTGCAACAGGTAAGTCGGATGTGGAGGCATCCTGTGAGGGCCTATGGACCGCGATCGACGCCAATGAGCTTGTGGTTTCTCAACGCCTAACAGCACACACCTAAAGGCCTGTACCTTCCAGCCCGTCGGGTCCCACACGTGAACATATGGGTGGGGCTCAGGCCCTGCGGGTACAGAAGGCGGTGGTGAATATGATATGATGCCACCTTTGAATGCAAGTGCTAGACACCCGGGTTCTCCATGCTGTCTGTACCATCCTCCGTTGGCCAACCTCTGCCTGATTGGATCTTGCAGTAGGTTCCTTTTCCTAGTATCGCAGCCGCACATGCTCTGTCTGCGGGTGAAGTCCCCTTCTGGAGTGAAACGTAGCTCCATTCTATTTGATGTCATGCACCAAGAAAAGCACAGCTGGAAGTATGGCCTGGAAGCAAAGACCTTTGAAGGGGACCTTCCAATTGGCTCCTTACTTTATTGCAAGTGGAAGCATCAGGTTCGCACTGGGATAGCAGGTGAGCTGCCACTCAGTTCTAGTGCGCAGATAGAGTTCACCCTCCGTTGTCTTGCTCTCCTGTGCCGTGCGCATGTGCAGACGCAGTGTCCTTACACACTATGTGAGTGTGCCAAGGAGGCACATGTGGGGCACGTACGAGAGGCAGGGAAAGTGGCAGCGGGCACATGGCACAGGATCACAATACTACCTCATCTCCTTTCCTTGGGATGATTTAACTGGGGGTGGAAACTAAGTTCAAAGTGCAAACCTAGCTAGAACTGTTGCTTGGTTGTTGTCTCACTCCTGCTGGTAGATGGGGTGCCAGATTCCTGTGGAGATGTTGTAACTTGCTTACTGTGCTGCTAATCTCTTGCATCCATACCTGCCTGGTCTCCGGGTTTACCCCAGAGACTCCGGGGTCTTTACGCTCTTCTCTGAGTATCCAGGAAAGAGCGCGGAGACTCTAGGGTTTCCCGCAATCCAAGGAAATCCGCCCACGCCTCGATGTGATTAACTACAAACACACCGTTTGTGGCCACTCGCATCGAGGTGTGGGTGGAAACTAAGGATCTGCGACAGATCTGAAGGACGGTGCCCAGTTACTAGCATCTCCTGCACTGATGGGGTGGCACCCGCAAAAACAAAGACTGCTCTTTTTCTTTTGTTTGCGTGTTCGTGTGTCTCTCAGCTGTTTCTGTTTTTGTTTTTTAAAGTGGTCGGGTGGACGGGGTCTCGGGGGAGGGGGCGGGGCATCGGTGATGTCATTCCCGTGGTTTTGCTTCTGGGAATGTCGGCAGGTATGCCTGTATCTGATGCGGCATGTTTGAGACTTTGTGGCCCGCTCTGTGTGTCTGCCATAAGCTGAGGATTGCATAAGCAGTTTGTATTATCATGCACATGGATAGTTGTACCCTGAGACAGATTATTGTGGCAATAAAAAGGCTGTAGGCTTTATTACACCTAATACCAAATAACATTCTGCATATTATGATTCCCAGCAGCAGGTGTGCTGTTTGTCTTTGCTCTGTGGTGTCGGCACTTGGGCCAAGCAAAGGAAGGTTGTCCTTAGACACCAGTGTGCCACCAGCGTGACGATAGTCTTGCTGGCACCTGTTCTGATATTTGGCTGGTGCTGCACCCTTGTGCCCGGTGGCACCTTGCTTCCTGGCCCATGCCGCCCACGACTTGTCTTCCTCTGTGTACAGTCTGTCTTCTTTCTGATGGGTGGGTGGGACTGGAAAGGAAAAGGTTGGTTTTCGGCATACGACATAAATGTGTGGGCTCGGTGCGGAGCGCTGAATTCTGCCTCTGTGCGCTTGTTCTTCTTCTCGCTGATAGATTTTTATCCATCAGCTGTGATTTTTGGATACCGAGGCTTGAGCCTCATTACTCCATCTTCTCGGGTTGAGTGTGTAGTCGTGGGTTAGGTTTCTTCTTGGTCTGTGTGGTCTTGTCACAGTAGGGCTGGTGTCACAGGGTCTTCTGTGCGTCAAGAGCCTGGCATATATGGGCAAAATAATGCCTGTGGCACAACCTTATGTATGAGACGGCGGCTCCCGGCCATGCATCCACTTAGCAGCTATGTGTGCTACTCCTTTGCTTCCCCGCACTTTTTGAAGTGCAAGTGTTGGGCCTTTTGTTGCACCCAGCCCTGCGCCGCCGACCATTTGTGCAATTGTCCTTTCCCCCATTCTGTGCTGCGGGCCTTAGGATGCAGGCGAATGTGCGGGATGAGGGGGAGCTCCTGTCAGTCGCCCTCATAACCCCCAGCCCCCCCACCCCCTCCGACCACCAACTTAGCTAGGGCTCCCCTCATCTCAATGCCTGTGCCCTTTAGCTCCCTGGGCCCCCCATTCCGTGGCACAGGGCATTTGCTGAGAGACGCCAGTGGGACAGGGCTCGCTTTGTGTGTTGGGAACCCGTATAATGAGCCTGCCAGTGCCGAGGAATGGGTGCGCCCGTAGCTCGCGATTTCTAAGCTGCGCGTGGACCTGCATTGGATTTATACAGGACTGCTCTGCTCATGTTTCACACGCTTCCTCCTTTAACGGTGACGGCATTGCCCTGCGCACTTGAAACAGCATGCTACATTTCACCGGAAGTATCCTTTCTTTTTTGCTCTGAAGCCTGACCTTCCCTCAATCACCCTTAAGCACATTGGGCAGTGGCGTAACACAAAATGTGGGGGGGGGGGGGCCTGCAAGCCCTACTGATGGGGGACCCCCCACATGGCACGGGCACCATGGGGCCCGGGGTGCAGGGGCCCCTGTTACGTCAATCATTGGATGTAGTCAGGTCGTATCGTGCGTCTCGCTGGACCTGAGACTTGCATGCCTTACTAGGCCTTTCAGCAATGTCCATGAACGGGCAAGGGGTTTTACAATGCACTCACGGTGGATTGGACATGGTGTTCTCGAAACCACCCCACATCATTTGGTAGTGGTTGATCCCAGCCGCAGAGTGCATCCTATGGGCAGCAAGCGCTCTTTGAACCGTAGAGTGCATCCTATAGGCAGCAAGCGCTCTTTGAACCGTAGAGTGCACCCTGTGGGCAGCAAGCGCTCTTTGAACCGCCTGAGACCTCCATTTTCGGTGGCATACCCCCGGTGAAGGGTTTCTTTAATGAAACAGCTGATCTGGCCATTATGGTAACGTGGCAAAGGGCTGGCTTGCAAACTGGGAATTGTGCCTAAATGTCAGTTGGACTGAAACCAAGAAGTGGGGACACCAGTTCCTCTGAACAGTGGTGCCCAGTATAGTTATGGTGGAGCGTCATGATTTTCTTGAGGAAGCAGGTGTCAGTCCCTTTGGACTTGTAGTGTCTAAGTGCCATTGAATTCTTCTGGCCTACTGGCATGTTTTCAGTGGCACCTAGGAAAGGATGCCCATCTCCTCTCAAGCCCTTCTCCTCTTGCCAGTGGTGGTGTGTATGTGACCAGGCATGTGTCGGCATCAACGCAGGACTTGGCATGTCTCCCAGTCCCGCCTTCCCTACTAGATCATTCTTGCTTAGCTGGCACTTGATGAGTGGGATACCTATGCGTCCTTCATGGGCCGAGGCTATGAGTTGGGCGTGAAGGCTTACTAGAGGGGTAATCCGCACCTCCAAGGTACGATTATTTTGCGATTTCAAGGGACACTTACCAGTACGGTTACAAACCTGTCTCAGGGAATCGCTCGCTAAGCCATTCTTGAGGAATGTATGATTTCAGATTAAACAAAGAGCAGTCTATTGGAATGTAGGGAGTTCATTCGAGCTTGACAAGAAGTTGGCTTTCCTCTCCCAAATGTAGGTCCTGAAATGATTCCCAAATAGTTGCATACCAGCTCTGATAATGGGAAGGAAGCAAATGCCACCATGCAGCTCATTTTAAATATGAGCGTAAAGGGCCAGAGTGGACGTCTTGGGCAGAAACTGTTCCCCTCTGGGTAATTTTTTGTCATTTGCACCTTGGAGTGCAAAAGAGAAGTGCAAAGTGACATAGACAGTGTCTCTAATGACATGGGCGGCAGCGTTTACAATAATTTTGCTTGCTTTTTGTTGGTGTGAACTAGTCTACCGTGTTTGTACCCGAGTAATTGCATTTTGTGACCCTTTTATGTCCCTGGTTCAAAATCAGGTAAGTTGAGTTTGCCTTCCTTCTGAGCAAAAGAATTGTTTTGTCTGAAACAGGCTCCGTTAACACAGGCATCCATCAATAGATACCAGAAAATATGTTTTCTTAGGCAGAGAGTAAAAATTTGAAATTTCAAGTCACTAGTCAACCATAAAAAAGCCACTCCATTTCAATTCTACACATATACACAGCACACCATTTCATACTCGCCAAGCGCCAGATATCACTAGCCAATGACTAGTGGCGAGTGCACGCTCTGCGCCCTGATCTTAACGTTTTGTGGACTGTCCAGGATCATGTAGACAGAGGACAAGCTTTTCAGTGTGAGTCATCATTGTTGGCTACAGTAGCAGCGGTGTGTGAATGGTTAGTGTTGCACGTAGCGGGGAAGTGATCTTGCTGCAGTCTTCACTCTACGTCATGAGCAGGACACGTGCTATGCTTGACCAAGTGGTGTAGGTTGGGCACCTGCATCACTGTCACCCCCTGCCTCAGGATCCCCGGGCCCTGCTGGATCTCCAGATCTTCTAGTGAACAATCAGTTGGCCCGTCTGAGCCCAAGGCCCACAAGCTTGCAATTTCCCTCCATGCGGGCACAGTCATTAGTGGCTGTATTGGCAGCTTCTGGCCGAGGGCACTACTGCTGCCTTTCCCTGAAAAGAAATCACCTTTATTGTGAAACGCTGCAATTTGCGGAAAAGGGCTTCCTGGAAAACATTGTGGAAAGCTGAGCCATGTGTCTGTCGAAAGGCATGCCGGAGAAAATACATTGGTCTTTAGTGGTCAAGTCAGAAATAAAGCCCATTTCCGGCGACATGCAGGATATTCCAGGCCGCCAAACTTCCCGGTAAATCACAAACAGTCTCCATTTGGACCTAAGCTCCTGGAGATTGCAGGTAAGGTATAAGAGGCGACACGTCTTTCATGGTTGCCCGTAGGATGGTGATCCAGCGATGATTTACAATGCACCCTGTTGATGGCCGGGTGCATGGTAGAGGTGCATAGATAAGTGTGAGCCTGCAGGAAGGCATGGCAGGGGGCAACTGCAGGGATGCTGAGACAAAGAAAGGCAGGAGATTGCCTCACAGGTTTAACTAAGTATACCCTTTATTGAACTCTCGGCTTTAGCAAGGAGCAACCACCTGTGCATGCTGGGAGGGGGGGGACTCATTTCAATTGTGCTCAAGCGCTCGGACTCAGTTTGTTAGGTTCTCCTCTGCGGATGCGCTACCCTGTCATTGCGCACTTGGTAAGGGTACTGAGGAGGGATGGGGGAGCGCACAGTGGTGGGGAAAGCAGCCGGGATCCTGGTGTGCAGCAGCTCCATGCCACAGTGACCAGACTGAATGATCTATAAAATTCCCCCCCATGGGAGAAATTTTAGTTGGGAGAGGCACTGGTGTTTGTCCCCCGCAATGTTTGTGGCACATCATTTTATCCCCCTCATTTGGCAGGGGCCCCTTTCCTTTAGATGTCATATCCCCTGTCACGTCGCCATGGTGACTGACGCGCCCACCACATCATTGTGGGCGGCGGCCCATCTTTGGGCCGTGTTGAGGGAAATTACTTTGGGGTTAGGGAAGGGGGTGGCATAGGGAGAGGGAGTTCCCGGGCATTGTTAAGAATAAAGCAGATTCTTTGGGACTGTGGGTGAACTGCGCAGCCCGTGGTGCACCGGGTAGCCCCCGGTGCTGTGAGCATCACATCCCCCCACAACATTTTCAACAAAGTTACTCCACTGATCCCCCCACCCCCACAAAAGTACTGGGTCTTGTGAATGTGCGGAAAGCTCAGTCAGCCCCATATGCCGGCATCTGCTGAGAACAGCCTGGCTGCAAGAGTAGCAAAATCGCAGCACATGCTCAGTGTGGCTGACCAGGAACCTGTGCCACATTGAGGCGTGCTGCGTGCACACGCACAGAACGTCAGGCGCGCGGTAAACGTGGCGGCCTTCTTGAAGTGAGAGCAGACCTTCAGTAGAAGCGGGTCGCAGAAGACAACACGCCAGAACCAGCTGGCTGGCCGCACTCGCACCTGCAGCCCTTCTGCGCCCAAGTCTCCATGGCAATCTGCGTCCGGCTCTAAACATTTCCCTCCTCGTCTAGACATCCTGTCGTAAATGTGTAAGTGGGAAATTTCAGATCCTAGACAGAGATACGGACTGAAAAGGCGCCGAGCAATGAAAACCTGGCCGAACCAGTACTTTCTTTAAGCATGCGTTTTAAAGTGTGCGCTTTTTAATGACTAACGCTGGAGACGGGGTTAGTTCCGCCTTGTTAATTGGGCAGGCATAACAACAACAGGGCCCGTGCTACACAGCAGATCAAGCGTGCCCTCACATGACCATTAACTCCATAAGGAAATAACGTGGGGTGCTATCCCATGACCTCTAACCCCAGTGCTTATGCAATCATGAGGCTCCAGCAGCATGTCACTTTACAGTGATTGATTAGAGGAGGAAACTGCGAGCTCCTTAAACTAGCAGACACCTGTTATAGGTAGACATACCGATTCCGCTTTAATATATTTGAATACATATATCAGAGGGTGCTAATCCGCAGCGGAGGTTTATCGGCTGATGCTGCTCCCAAACGAAGTCTGCTGGAAGTGATGTTTTCCAGCGGCCACCGTGCATTGGACTCAGTCGGCGATGTGCCTGCCGCATGCTGTAGTTTAAATAAGTGACAAAATTGTATAGCGCTTGGGAGCATCAAAATAGCATATAGGTGCTTGGAGGTTGCAAGGAAGGGAAGCACGGATTCGTGGAACACAGAGCTGTCAGTTTATGTATTTGTGACATGTACATGCTTGCAATAGGCTTATGGGCAACATTTCAATATTTGTGTGTGGGACATTTGGAGTGACACTTGAAGGGGGTTTGTCAGTAGCTTCCTGATGCCAAGAACCCAAACAGAATGTGGCAGAGGGCAGCTGGTTTGCTGGGTTTGTGGCAGTAGGCATGAGAAGTGCCCCCCTATCTCCTCAGGATGCAGATAAGGACAGCGAAGGACATCCTGGAGAAGAACAAGTGACTTATGAACAGCAGGTGGCTCCAGCACAAGCTCAACGCCTTCCACTCCTGCTCGGACACCTCTTCCATTTGCGACATGTTCCTTGGATTGCTGGAACCCAGCACAGAGCATTCAAATGCATGCGTTTCACACTAGATGTGCGGCAACAGGGCGTTCTGAGCTAAGGTGATGAGCTCCTTGGTCCTCTCTTGCCTTGCACCCCACAATCCGCTCACGGCCAGCCAAGTCCACTCTACAGCGGCAGAAAGAGACCATTCTCTGGACCTCATCAAATGAAGAAAACATTGTGGCAAGGGCCACCTAGTAAGGGACCATCCTCAGTCAGGTGACCGAGCCTGGGCCTGGTGGATCATCCTGCAACCAATCATTGGGCATAGGGCCTGCAGAAATTGGTACTTGAGGGGACCTGGGCACCCAATGAAATAGAAAATCCCTCCCTTGGACATGCTTCCATGCAGGTAATTGCCAACACTATGAAGACTGAGCAGTGGGGACTAACTGGCAACAATGGAAAAGTGTGTCGTAGCTGGCAGGTTCTTTCAATTTGTGTATGTTTGACAATTACATGTACGGTGGTGATAGTGCACGGCATAAACGGCCATTAACATGTAACGGGTATATAGAGGCATCTTCATGTTTTATTGATTGACGCGTGAGGGAGCTTGGGCAGAGGAAGGCTGTAGCCACAGCTGAACCTAATGTGGTGGACAGCCGACAGCAGCTGGTTTTCTGAGTGTTGGGGCAGTGGAAATGAGAAGAGAGATCGCAAGACAGAAGATAAGAACTACAGAAGGACATTGTGCGGAAGGAACGCTTGAGTGGAGCGGAAGATATTTTCAGGATGAGCTGCACATGTGAGGATATTATTGCCTCTGCTCTGGCACCTCGCTTATACATACATGCCAACATCCCGATTTAAGAGGGAAGCTCATGATTTTTTAAATAAAAAATGCACTATTTTTTACTTTCTCCCTCCTAAAATAATTCTAACCCCAATGCAATCCATTGGGGAAATTCAATGTTCCTGCTTCCTGTTACAAAATGTCCCTTCCAGGTGCTTCAAAATGTTGGAATGTATGCTTATGTGTGACATTTTGCTTTGTTTGCTGTAATGAGGTAGAGTGCATACAAATTAGTCAGTGTCACACAAGATGTGTGGCACTTGGCAGGCAGCTGTTAGGCCCTTTGATGAGAAAAAAAGATGTTACTCCTACAGAATAAAGATAGTATCGCTGCATGCCAACAGATGTTCACAGGGGCCCAGGTTGTGGCTTGAACTCATTTTGCCTTGTAATCAGCAGCCAAAAAAGTGTTCTGAAAAATCTTGCAGTTTGACTGTAATGCCCCTACACATTACTTTACAAAAGAGGGTTCCACATTTCTGGGAGCTTTTTAGCTTTCTATTGGTAGCCTACAAGAGCCTGATTAACTTGACACCAACTTCCAGGTGCTACGTTTGATTCCCAAAGCAAACTGGTGACGTTAACTGCGTGTGCGTATAAAAGTTGATTATTATTATTATAATTGGTTATTTATAACGCGCTTAATGCGCAAAGGTTTCTATGCGCTGACTTGGGGATCGAACCTGTGTTGCTTCGCGTCATCTTTCTTGCAAGGTGAGCGTGTTGCCCCTGAGCTATTTACAAAATGTCGTCCAGATATAAATCACACCTGGAAACATTGATTCGCTTTTATGTCCACGTCAAAGAAAGAGGGGAACCGTGCAGGGTCGGACTGGGGCCTAAAGTTGATATGGACAACAACAACCGCTGTGATACCTGAGGGTTTGGGCGTATAACAAATACAATAAATTAAATAAATAAATAAATAAATGAGTAAGCGGTCAGTAGGCGCAAATGCAATTTGTTCCTTTTGTGGTAGACGATGTACCCACGGGAGAGTTTTTTGGTACAATGTGTTGCAAATTGTGCATTTTAAAGAATATTTGTTCAGGAACACTTGTAAAAACTACAAGCTGCAACAGGTAACTCCTCAAACTATCCCACTTCCACCCAAAACACCTCTCCCACAGTAGGATGTGGGCCGGCACTGTTGCCCCATAGTCAGTCCATGTCTGGAGTGTGATTTGGAGAGTGGTCTAAACCCCATTGTTGTGCTAGTGGAGTGCCCTGTACCAACAATTGTCAGTTCGAGCAAATACGTATTATAGGTGTACCGTTTAACTCTCTAGAGTCTCTCCTCACAACAGGACGAATAGCTGTTGTTATTTAACCCCTTCTACGCTGGGGCGCTTACAGCACACTGGGGCAGGTTGTTTGTCTTTGTTTTTTGAAACCTGTAGTTTGAGTATGTTTATTTTGGGATTTTGGAATTCATCCAAAGAAGCAGTATACAATGAAAGCTTTGTTATCTGGCATTTAATGAACCGGGACGTTCTGTTATGTGACATCTCATATTGCCAGTAATTTAACTTATCCGGTTTTTAACAAAATGCTGGATGTTTCTATGTCTGGTAACGGAATGTCCATACATTGGCAAAGAGGCCAAGATTCTTTGAAAGCAGGCCTTTTTAACCTGTTAACCTTCCTCTGCAACCCGGATAGCTGACATATTTGCTTATGTGGTATAATTGTGGTCCTAATGATGCTGGATAACAAAGCCTTTTCTGCACATCTGTCTGGTCCAAACAGAGAGTTTCATTGTTGCAACGCCAGGTACATGTTTGGTACTGTGCCCAAGATCTTACGCCCTCCATTTTGAATGTGGCGGGTGGATGCAGCGCTCTACTGCCACCACCGCGTCCAGGCATATTCAGCGGTCCTGAGTCGAGCTGGCAAATGCCCTTCTTCCACCAGACTTCCGACCAAGCAGACCTAAACTCCAAACTCTCCAAAACAACGCCAGTAGAGCAGCTCTTAATATTCCTAATAGAGCTCATATCTCCACCTCCAGAAAAAATATCCATTGGCTAAAAATCAAAGACAGGATTGCCCTCAAAACCCTCTCTCTCACCTCTAAATGTCTTAACAACATAGCTCCCCCCTACTTGGTAAACAGAGTCAACAAGAGAATCTGTAACCGTCCCACAAGAAAGACCAATGCCTATACCTTAGTGGTGCCCAGATACAAAAAGAGTACAGCTGACGGCTCCAGTTTTCTGGTCATAGCTGCTCAAACCTGGAACAGACTCCCTCTAGATCTCAGAATGGACCAACCTTACCCTAGCTTCAGGCGGAATGTCCTCACTTGGATACGATCCAATGGTTGCCAGACATTTGGTCGAAAAAAATTGGTCGACCAGACAAATGGTCGAACCAATTTGGTCGAAAACCAAATGGTCGAATTTTTTTTTTTTTTTTTATTTTAACCATTTTTTTTTATTTTTTTGGAGGGTCCCCCCCAACCCCCTTTTTTTCTCTAAAAACCCCTTTTTTTACTAAACAAAAACCCGAAAAATAAATATATAAATAAAAAAAAAATTCGACCATTTGGTTTTCGACCAAATTGCGTCGATCAAATTGCAGTCGACCAGTTTTTTTTCGACGAATTGACTGGACACCGATCCAATGACACTTAGCTCGACTTCCCCACCGCCCACCTGCTCCAGAGACCCCTGATGATTGTAACTAGACAATCTGGTTTCTGGTCAACTAGCTTTAACTGTATTTTCTTACTTAGCTTGTACATGCACCTTGCTTCTAATTTGAACCTCATAACTGTATTTTCTTGTAACCAAGTTCTCAAGCATCCTTGTATTGTCTGCGCCCAGCGACCCTTTTGGTTTGGTTCTGCGCTATACCAAATAAATAAACAAACAAACAAACAAACAAACACTGCCCCCTGTATATTTCTTCTTGATTTCAGAGGTGTGTGCTGCCACACTCTGATGTTGTGGCAACCGATGGCAGGCGGGGTGGAAGGATGTCCTTGATGGCCATGAAGTGGCAACTGGCATCCCTCTGCCCAACATCTGCATGGCAGAATGGCTTCTCAGATGCGGGCTCCTACCTCGGGCCTATCCTTATTGGGACACCTTATTTCTTGCAGTGACAGGCTGAAATGGAGCAGGAGTGGCAAGGGCCAGCAATGGAGGGAAATTAGACAATGGGCCTCATTACAAATCAGGCGGTCCGGAAATAACGGTGGCGGTAAACCCGCCGCCACCTTTGTTTCCGGACCGCCTGATCTCCACTCCTGCAGGCGGGAGGTGATGTTCCCACCAGGTTCGACCTGGCAGGTTTAACACCGCCCGCCTGCAGGCGGACGAGGAAACACCAGCAGCATTACGAGATGCTGCCGGTATTTCCATGATCCCCATTCCCATTGAGTCCCATAGGACTCAATGGGAATGGGGATTAACACCATTCCGCCTCCGTGATTCCCGGAAAACCGGGGTTTTAATGCCCCGGTAATTCTGGGAATCACGGAGGCGGAATGGTAATACGAGTCCGGCGGTAACCAGGCGGTTTTACCGCCTCGGTTACCGCCGGACTCGTAATGAGGCCCAATGTGTTCTATATCAGCGGGCATTTCTGAAATTGGCAGGAAAGAAATTCTGGAACTCTTTTTTTTAATTTTTTTATTTATTTATCTGCAATTATAAACACAAGCCAGAGTAAAACAAACTGTGCATAGCAATTACAAATAACAAATCGAAAACAGTACAAATACAGTGAAAACAGCAAAGCAGATTGAGAGAAAAAAACACCTTAAAAGAGGTCATTAAACTTATTCGAGATCCTATCATAAAAGGGCAATTTGCGTTTCAATTTATAAATAATTTTTTCAGTTCTTGAAAGACCGTGCATTTCTTGGACCCAATCCGCAAATGAAGGGGAGATCTGGCTTTTCCAACCTCGAAGTACTCATCTTTTTTCCACAATGGCGCCCCTAAAAAGCCATTTTTTAAGGGCAGAGCAGAGATCAGATAACCCAGAATCATCACCCAGAATCATTGTCTTGAAATCCAGGGTTGACCCCCCAACCGATAATCATGTCACATGCATCACAAACTTCATTCCAAAAACCTCTGACCCGTATATAGCTCCACAGCATGTGTTCTAAAGACCCAACATTCTCGAACTCTTAACTATAGAGTATTGTCATAACTCTTTCAATGTTTTTAAGATGCAAGGTAGCATAGGTTAATATAGTATGGGGAATTAGGGAAAGTGCAGAACAGAGGAACCCTGCGTAACTCCTAAGTTAGGGAAAGTGCAGAACAGAGGAACCCTGGGTAACTCCTAAATTAGGGAAAGTGCAGAACAGAGGAACCCTGGGTAACTCCTAAATTAAAGTGCAGAACAGAGGAACCCTGCGTAACTCCTAAATTAGAGAAAGTGCAGGACAGAGGAACCCTGCGTAACTCTGATTTAAGGTAGAAAGCATTCCACGCGACACGCATCAATTCCCCGCTGATGTGTGTTGTTCCTTGAGGAGCGTGTGTTCTAGCAGAGTCACTGGATTATTAAACTACCACCCAAACGGAGTCAAAGTGAAGCATAACATCCAGACTCGAGCGGTGGGGGCTCCCACTAAAAGTGAAATCCAGGAGCGCAGGAGGGTTGCAAAGCATAGAAGAACCCTGCGCCAGTGGAAGTACACCCTGGCAGCAGTGCAGCCCGCTCAAATGTCTATACTCTGGCAAGGTTTTCAAGCACTGTATTAATGGAATATTGTCTGCAGTGAGTCAGAGAAAGACATATGTATTTACCATTCCAGGAAAAGCACTACAGTTATGAATTCGTAAAGTACCATTCTAGGTCACCAGGAATAGAGGAAAGGCAAACTGCTGGAAACCTTAGCAGAAAGAGGATTTCTGGGTAAACTGTGGTTTTCTGCCGTGCCACAGCTGGTAGACACTAAAGGTGTAACACAAAATGGAACTTTGAAAACACCAGCATTTCTGTTGAACTTTCCTTTTGGGAAATTACCCATTTACACACACTTTCCAGTGCTCCGCGATTTGGTTATAAGCAACCAGGGATGCATACAAATCCAGTTCATGTGTTTACAGCGCAATGCCCCTCTGCCAGACTCCATTCTGGTTCTTGTGCAGAAGAATTCTGAACTTGCATCAATAAGAGGATTTCTTCTAGTCTCACCAAAGATCTGAAGTGCCTTTTCACAAAATCCGACTTGTCTGGTGCGAATGGAAAGGTGGGAAGAACCCTTCCATCTGTCTCAGAAGTGGGCATAGCTGAAACATGGCACCTCTGCCACTTTACACTCTGACTTCTCCAAATGTATCCACAAATGGGGGAGGTGGTGTTGGCCTTATGTTCAATAAGGGTAAGCCCACCTTTTCTCTCCCAACATAGGACCTCACTCCTCTCCTTTGACTGCCACTCACTTCTTCTCTCCTACCCACTCAACCTCCAGCGATTCTATAGGCCACCCGTCCACTCTGCTCCTTCTTGCCCCATCTTGACGTTCTCATCGATTCTCTTCCCACAGAAGACCCCATTGCTCTCATGGTTTATTTAAACCTCCCTAAAATCTGCCCCCTACCAACTTGAACTAGAGTCTCTTCTTTCTGACCATTCTTTAACCTCCACCGCCACCTCCTACTCACATCCAAGGAAACTCTCTAGACGTTGTCTACGTTTCTTCTTCCCTCACTGCATCTAATATCACTATTACTTCTTCATCTGGTCACTCCCTTATCCACAGTGTCGCTTTTCATCCACCGATCTCCCTCTGACCGAACATATTTCTAGACGTAAGCTCAAGCATGCCTTTAGACCCCCTGTTTGGATGAGGTGCGATCTTCTCTCATACACAGGTCACATAATTGCAGCAAGCATTTATTGATTTCATCCTTGCCCTGAGCACCACTTTACAAAATCACTATCCTTGCTGTAACTCCTGACCCTCCACCTCTTGACCCAACCCTGGATAACACCTGTAATCTGCCAGCTCAAAACCACCATGTGGCTCCACCTCTGCCAATGACCTAAATCTCTCACCCCTACACTTCCTGTATTAAACAATATGTCCCTCCTCAAGCTCACTTCGACCTGAGACACTGCCATATCTAAATACTTCACGCTCCTTAACATCTTGCTCCAATCTCAGGCACACAAAGGCCTGTCTACCCTGAGACCATGCAGCACGCCTGGCCCACCCTTGCTCTGTATCTTCTTCCCTGTCAGGTAATGACTTTGCTCACTACATTTCATCCTAAATCTTTAGGTCAATGACATCCTCTCTACCTTCTTCTCCCTCCCGCGCTCCGACCCCCATTGAGGCCCTTTTGCTGTTTGTAGTGCTTTTCTCTCCAATTCCAGCACTCCAAACGCTTCCCTTCCCATGTGCTTCCTTGACATGCAGCTAGTCCCGCTCCCCCAGTCCCACTCCCTCCCTCTCCCTGACAAGATTGCCTGCTCCGAACCTGCTATTGCGAGGCATAAATGTATTTTCTCTTTGCCTCCTTATCGCGTTACTGTGCGCACTCTGACTCCCTCCCCACTACTTCCATGTTGCCGCCTCCAACCCGCCCCCCAAGTGCTGTGATTGGGCCTTCAGCCCTATTTATTCGCAATGCCTACGGCATCCCTCTGCCCTGGCAGCCTCCTCGACTAAGGACCCCGGGGCAAAGGGCAGCTCCAAAAGAAGCAGCTCCAGATGGTGTCTGCCGGTGTCAGCACGTCAACCAGCAGCGACAGACATAGTAAGTGAGGTGTGGACGGGGGGACACTGCAATCACTGCGTGCCACTAAACTGATCCACCTCTCATATCCTATCTAATCCACCACCCAGTAGCTTGTGGCCTGCATGTAGCCATTTCCATTTCTCTTCTCTCCCCACCTAAAACACCCACTGAGTTGTCTACCGTTTTACAGGCCATGAATCGCATCTAGGAGAGCTGTTGGTTGGCGACACCTCACATCTATGTGGATGGCACTTTAACTGCAATAGCTAATCCGTTCATATTTGTGGTTATTGGATTGCATCACATCTAGGCAGAACTGTAATTATTAGCCTGCATCACATCTAGACAGAAATGTGAATATTACTTTGCGTCACATCTAGAGAGAATTGTAGTTATTAGCCTGCATCACATCTAGACAGAATTGTAGTTATTAGCTTGTGTCACATCTAGACAGATTTGTAATTATTAGCCTGCGTCACATCTAGACAGAAATATGAACATTACATTGCATCACATCTAGACAGAAATGTGAATATTCGCTTGCGTCACATCTAGACAGAATTGTAATTATTAGCCTGCGTCACATCTAGACAGAAATGTGAATATTACAGTGGGTGTCACATCTAGTCAGAATAGTAATTATTAGCCTGGGTCACATATAGACAGAAATGTGAATATTACCTTGTGTCATATCTAGACAGAATTGTAGTTATTAGCCTGTGTCACATCTAGACAGAATTGGAGTTTTTAGCTTGCGTCACATCTAGACAGATTTGTAATTATTATCCTGCGTCACATCTAGACAGAAATGTGAATATTAGCTTGCATCACATCAAGACAGAATTATAATTATTAGCCTGCGTCACTTCTACACAGAATTGTGATTAATGGCCTGCATCACATCTGGACGGAATGGGGACTAGTGGCCTGTGTCACATCGGGACAGGAGTATGAATGTTAGCTTGCATCACATCTGGATAGAAATGAGAACATGGATCTTACAGCACACCTAGTTAGTAATGTCTACAACCAAGTCCACTAATAAAAAACACATCCCTCTGCATACATCTCTCAAACTCTAAACTAACCACAACCATTTCTTCAAACCACAACAAACCGCACGCACTTCACTACAGTGCAACAAGAAAACAAGCCACCCATAGCCTCGCCCAGCAGCACATGACGGCTACCAACAGAAAATACACCTAAGCTCAGAGAACGGTAAAAACCGAACTGAAGCTGCCAACAGCACATCACAGCTCTCTTGCTCTTTTTCCCCGCTATGTCCTACTAACTTACCCTACCACCCTGCCTTTCAGAGCCGCCAGAGTGCCAGGGGACCACTCCGGTGGTGAAAGTGTGCAGTATGAATATATTTTCACATTAACTAAGTCTTTGCTGTTTTTTTCCTCCCACCTCACCTTCGGAATGAACTCCCATCCACAGGACTGCTAACCTCTTATGTGGCCTGATTGAACCCTTTCACCCTGCAAACCACCAAAGAGCTTTCAACATTAAACTGCTTCTCCCTAACATCTCTCTCTTAAAGCTCAACCTCTATCTTGGTACCTTTCTCGCATGCTTCAAGATAGCCACAGTACTACCCCTCCTCAAGAAGCCTTCTGCGGAAAACCAGCTGCCCTACCAACTGACGGCCCTTCTCTCTCCTGCCCTACTACTCTGAACCCCTACAATATGTGGACTTCAACATGATCAATAGCGACAATGAAAGTAATATTATCTGTGACTCCCTTCAGTTCGCATTCCACAGCCGTGATCCCACTGAGATGGCAGGGATTCCTGTTGCTGACTTCCTCCGCGTTGCTCACCACTCAAGACCTCTTTCATCCTCATTCTCCTGGACCTATCCCTGTCTTCGACACAGCTGGCTTCCCTTCTCTCCTTCCCACCCTCTGATCCTGGAACCCAGTGCACTGCTTTCACCTGGACTGTCTCCTGCATCTATTTATCTCTTTCTGTGTGGGGAGAGCAGTGTTGTCAGAACCATATCAATCATGCCTATATTTTTTGTATCTGCTGTTACAAAGAAAACCTCTCCCTCAAGATATCACGTATGTTCCCTCTGGTAACGCAGTCATCAGCATAGGCTGTGGTGGCGCTATCAAATGCGCACATAACAACGTAACTCTTCCCCCACCTCGAAAGAGATAAAGACACAAAGGGAGATGGTTCATTGACACAAATTTGGAAGTGGCAAATTTGGTTTGTTTACCTAAATTTGGTGGTTATTGTTTTTTTTTTAATTGGGAGGACCCAATCCCTCCTCTCTGTAAGAGGATTCAATTCAACACTGCAGCTAAGTCAATGCCTAGTCTGGGATACTGAATAGAAACCCTTATTGATATATCTTTGTCCAGTTCATGAGTTCTGGATGACTATCCCTATATAACACCCCTCTCTTGTAATCCCCCTGACCCCACTGAGCCTAGAAGTAGTTCTGTTTTGCAAGTTTAACAGGTTTATTTGATCATTTAAACAATATATATATATATATATATATATATATATATATATATATATATATATATATATATATATATATATATATATATATATCACACTTTATAATAAATTAATAATTGAATATCACACTTAATCTGAGCAGTAATCAATAATGGATAGTCCGGCACTAGCACACTTCTTTATAATCAATGATGAGTGGTTATAGGATGGATACGATAGCAACAATACTTTTATGGTTTCAAATGGATGCAATGTGGAATGAAATGCAGTACAGAAAATAACTTGATAGGATTTCAGCAAAAGACAATGTAATCACTTTCTTGGACAATTCACCCCCCCCCCCTTAATGCAATGTAAGGAGATGAATAGAATGGGACTCAGTTCTTAGGAATGCAATCAAATAGAGTTCAGTTCAATTCCCCCCCAGCAGCTTATACAACAGATAGGAGTTTTGAAACACAGACCCAAGTGCTTTGAATATGGTGACAATGCAGTGAGAAATATGCTGAAAATGCTTTTAATTCCCTCCAGGAGGTTCAGGGTGAGTGGTATCTAGTTAATATTAGTCCAGGCTCACTCTAGCAATGATTCAGGGATGGTTCTTAAGAGGCAAACGAAATTTAATAGTTCAGGCAAAAGCAGCTATCTTTTTAGAAGTAAAGAAATCGGGCCAAATCGCGGCAAAATTCGCGGGTGCGAGAATCGTGATTACGGAGAAAGTATAAGTAGGAAGTCGGTTCTAGGCTCGTTGAAAAGCTGAGATTCTAAGCTTTCAGAGGAAAGTTAAACCAAGTTCCTAGCCCAAACGGTTCCAGAGATACGGACGATTAAATAAAGGTAGTTTTTCGGATTTGAAATTTTAAAAGTTCAAAGCGACAGGTTACAGCTTTGCAAATGACAGGTGACAGTTAGGAGGCAGTTCTGGTTAGATTAAAATAGTTTGGATTAGATTATTGTAACTAAGAGATTGGTTCTGCACAGTTCTGCTAGGTACTCACAATATATTTAGAAATAGGCCTTGCCACGGATCTGGTCAGGTTTTGGAATGGACTCCGGTTCTGGTCTCGGCACTTCACAGTGATCTGGGTCAGCTCTTTGGTTCTGCGAACAGCGGTCTGGGTCAGCTCTGCTCTGCTGCTCTAGCCTCTCTGGATTCTGGATACTGCTCTGCTTTCTAGGTACTGCTACAGGTTCTGGAGATTGATGGATTTGAAGTCTGGATCTCTGGATGTGAAGTCGTCGGTCAGCATGCTCCGCAGCAAATGGAATTGAATGTCCTCTCTAGCTTCCAGTGGCTCTTTTTATGTCTTTTGAAAGTGGGTGTGTGTGCAGCATCACTAGCCAGCCCCTCTTTCAACTTGTCATTGGCCCAATTCTCCCCTCTCCCATGATTGGGGAAGGAACTGTGAGTCAGAGTGATGCTGTAGGTTTTATGGGTCAGAGGATCCTCCCCTGGTCAGTTTGCCCACAAATCTATATTTGGTCAAAATACACATTTCTCAAATACATAGTGGTTTGTCATTGCATGTACATATTACCTATCACATGAGGTAGTCTCTGTCCCAAATCTGCTCTTCCTGAGGGCTTGCATTCAGAAACGGCAACATTTTCGATTTTAGTGGGTTATGCAACCTTGGTTCTTCATTAAAATTATACACATATACACGGCCTGTCCTTACATACTCCAGTAAATTCCCATGTCTCTAGCTTAAACACAGAGTCTGTAGTATCCATAAATAGTGGGGTTTTGCCCCAGAACATCACACAAATTCCCAACGCGTCTTAAAACGTGCATAGAAAATTCACAAGAATTATGGTATCATTTAAATAATTTTGACAAGTGCGCACTGTGAGTTATACATCTTTCTTAGAATCATATTCTGGCCAACAGGGGTTTGTCTTTTCAGGTCACATGGTGTAGAAACCAGTTTACCCAGTTTCTGCCAAGCTCAGAGACCCTGCCCCTCCCAGCTTCTGCCAAGAGGAAGCTATTTTACGGCCACCCTAATAAACCATCTGCCTGGGCCCAGGACAGGCCTTTGTTCAACTCCCTGTAGCTGCTCCACCCCTAATCTAATCAGAGAGGTGACAACTCCTTTTGGCAAGGGGAAGAGTGGCTGAGCAGGTTTTAACTCCTGTGGGGGTAGATGTCAGGCAGAATTCAGTTTCATTAAGCCAGGTTTCAGATAAAATGTCACTTTTTGTTCCCGAGTTTAAGTCAAGACAATTTTTACATATGCAGCTAGAATGCTGATTCTAAGTTCAAAACTATGACATTTCAACAGTGACAAACTATGTGACACTCAAAGTAGGTCACTCAGTTAATTTAAACATTTTTGATTTTTGGTAGTTTTAAATCCAGTTTCAGTTAGGCTGCTGCAGACCTGCAGAGCTCAGCCAGTCTTGTTATGAACATTGTTTTGGGGCTCTTCAACTTCCCAGATTTAGTATGCCCACATACTTCACTCTGCCAGATGTCCGCTGGTGTTCAGTGAGATTTTTGGATGTGTTGCAATGTTTGAAAATAGGCATTTTGAGCTGGCATTCAGGGAAACAAAAGGTGATTTTAAAGTGCGATTTTTCCTTTGGCACACATTTCACTCATGGCACCCCGGCCCATCCTGCTCGCACTGGTGGGTGGCAAGTTAGGCAACCATTTTAGTGTGCACAAACTGCGTGGTTCTCCTGGATTCTGGCGCACATGTGGGATTTTTGGCCATCTTGGATTTTCTAAGCCCACAACACCAAATGTTGCAGCATGATAGCTCAAACGTGGGTCAGGACACCCAACAAAGCCCCCCCATGCGACTGCACTTTCAATTTGAGTCGATGGGGAGTCGGGTGCACAGAAGGTGATGACCCACGCCCTAGTATGTCCGCATAAACTTCTTCCGGTAGATGGCACAGTTCAGCATCTTTTCCTCCATCCGGTACTGATCGATCGGTTCTCCTCGCCGGTCCTGATGGGAATATTGGGCGGTACCCCAGGCCCCTTGCGTCTCTGCTCCCGGTCTCCGGATCGTCCTCCTTGGCCAGTCTCCAGGTTTTCTTTCTCCTAGGACGACAAAGGAAGAGCGGCAATACCTATTCATGAACATTTCTCCCCCACCATTGATATAGTGGGGTGGCATATATATTTTAGAACTCAACAGATCTGAACATGCACATTTTTTTAAATTAAGAGACAGGAACACATAAACTTGAGAAACACAGAATTTGATAGGTTATATGTAGGATCTTTTAGGGTTGGAATTGAATTACTCTGGAGCGGTACCCTCTGGGATTGCAGAGGACTCCTCCAGTTGTTGCAGAGTGTGCCTGGGATGGCAACACTTCAACTGGTTGATGTGGACCCACTTGTCTTCCCCCTCTGCCAAACCGCCTTTGGGGATGCGGATCTTGTAGGCCACAGGGGAGATCTTGTCTATAATCTCAAACGGTCCCTTCCATGTAGGCAAACATTTTCGCCATTTGGCCTGGTTCCTTTGGAAATTGTATAGATAGACCCGGTCCCCCACCTGATATTCCTTCCTGGAAGTTTTCAGGTCATAGTGGGTCTTCATACTCTCAGCTGATCTTTCTAGATTCCGCTGAGCATAGGCAAAAGCATGTTGAAGGTGTTTCCTTAAATTCTCCACATACTCATGAGTTGTGGAGGCATTTATTAGTGTCTGCTCTTGGGTCTTGTAGAGCAAATGCTGTGGAAGCACCATAATGCGTCCAGTCATCAACTCAAATGGTGACATTTTGGTTGCAGATGAAGGGGTAGATCTGATGGCCATTAGGACCAGAGGTAATCGGATATCCCAACTTGGCCCAGAATCTGCCACAAACTTCTTTAATATGCTCACAATGGTTCGGTTATATCTCTCTACTGCCCCAGAAGAAGCTGGCCGGTAAGCAATATGTAACTTTCTCTTGACCCCCAGTATCTCCCACATCTTTGTCATCACTTCACTGGTGAAGTGGCTACCTCTGTCTGACTCAATCCTTTGACGTAGACCAAAACGGGAAAAGATGTGGTTAATCATCAAGGCAGCTGCCGTTTCTGCCTTGCAGTTTGGGGCTGGGAGACATTCCACCCACTTGGTAAACAAGCATGTCACAGTCAACATGTACTTATTCCCCCTAGCGGAGCGAATCACGGGGCCTACAAAGTCGATTTGTAAATCTGACCATGGGAGTGTCATTCCCCTCTTTTGGAGAGGCGCCCGGTGTGAGGGATGTTGGCTGAAATTGTGCACACACAAGACAACCCTTCAAATATTGGTTGAGGTCCTGGCCCATGTGTGGCCAGTAGGCAACCTCTCTTAAGATCTCAAGTGTTGTATGAAACCCCCTATGACCGGCGGTAGCCGCATCATGGGCGTGACTTAACATCAGGCTTCGGAAGGAGGTAGGAACCACCCACTGATCATGGCCAGCTTTGGATTTCCTTACCAACAAACCGTCTTGGATTCGGAACATTTTTGGACATTTCATCAACACTCTTAGGTCCTCTTTCCCAATGTAATCGGTATCCGTCAGGGGAAAGTTCTCAGGGTCCTCAATGTGTTGGTAAAATTTACCAATTATTGGATCCCCCTTCTGAGCGGTAATCAAATCAGCATCAGGGGTCTCCTTACTCCATTGTGCAATTGAAAGATCATTGTGAGCATTTGTCTGGGACCTAGTGATAGCAGTGACCTGGATTTCCCCCAACAGGGACTCAATCTCAATTACATCCCCTTGGATGGCCCCGGTTTTGGCCAGCTGATCAGCTAAGTCATTTCCAGTTTTGTCTGGTCCCTCTACTTTGGAATGACCCTTGATCTTCTTCCAGTAGATGGTCATCCCATTCGAGGTGACCAGATCATCAATGTTTTGAATTAACTTCCCATGTTTCAAGGGTTTGTTATTAGCACATAACATGCCTCTGGTTTTCCAATTAAGTAGGTGCTCCACGAACCCGTTCCGTACATAATCCGAATCTGTGATTATGACCAGTTCGTGGAGTTGATGCTGGACAGCAGTGAGGATGGCCTGATGCACAGCCATCAACTCTGCCACCTGACTACTTCGGGGACCAATTTTGTATCCAGCGGAGGGTTCTGGGAACTCATTCACCCATGCATTCCCTACGCCGGCCACCAGTTCTTTCTCCCCGTTGTTGTCAACATGGTAAGAGCATCCATCCACATAGACAGTGGGCATTCCCTCACACTTGTCCTCTTCAAAGACTTTGTGTGGGGAATTAAGGTATGCCTCCATGTTGTCCTTGATTTTTAGACTTTCGTCCTCGAGACAGTTTTCTCTGGCACAATCATGCAAGTCAGCCAGACCTTGCGCGAGGGGACTCTTCTTGTTTTGGCCATATCTGACCTCCACAGGAAAGCCTTGCATTGACAGAATCCAGGAAGTAATTCGGGAATTACTCACATTTCCGGCCCGGATTCTGTCACTTTGGAGATATTGCAGAGGCTGGTGTGGAGTCTCCACGATGATGTGTTCCCCCTGGATAAACGGGCGGTAATTCTTCAATGCCCACACCGTTGCGAGGAGTGCCTTCTCACAATCGTTGAATTTTTCCTCCACAGAGGATAAAGGTTTGCTCGCATAGGAGATTACTTTATTGACCTTGTCATGCTTTTGGTATAATACTGCCGTCAAGCACGTATTAGAGAACCCCGTCTCCAGGAAGAACTCCTTGTTTCTGACAGGGTAAGCTAGGCAAGGCGCTTGTGAGAGGCTTCTTTTGAGTTGTCTTACTGCCTCGGCTTATTCTGGACCCCATTCCCACTTGACCCCCCCCTTTAGGAGATGAATCAGGGGTCTGGTGATCTCTGCGTAGCCCTCAATGAACTTTCTGCTGTAATTAGTCAGTCCAAGGAGGCTCCTTAGTTCCCGCAGAGTTGTGGGGTCTTTCAGTTTCTGAAGTGCTTCCACTTTCTTTTCCTGGGGACAGAGACCCTGAGGAGTAATCTCATGCCCCAAGAAATTAACACGGGTTCTACACCACTGTGCTTTCTGAAAGGAAGGTTTTGCTCCGGCGGCCCTCAACTGGGTCAGAACATAACGGATCTCTGCTATGTGTTCCTCCACAGATGAACATTTGATGAGGACATCATCTACATAAGCCAGGTTACCCCTTGCACCCAGGTCGGGCATGGCCTTGTGTAGGAAAATGTTGAATTCATTGCCGGAGTTGAGGTATCCGAAGGGAGTCCGGGTCCATGTGTACTGCTGGCCCCCAAAGGTAAAAGCCAGCTTGTATTGGTCCTCCCTACTGACAGGCACAGTCCAGTATCCATTGGTCAGGTCTATTGCAGTGAATACCTGTGACCCCTGGATCTGGGCCAGCCCTTGGTCAATGTAGGGCAGAGGCCATCGGGAAGTATGGACCCGTTTGTTGAGCTCCCTGAGGTCGGCGCAGAGTCTCCACTGGCCGTTTGGCTTCAATATTCTCAGCACCAGATTATTGAAGGTGCTGTGTATTGGACGGATTATTCCCCGGGACTCAAGGTTCTTAATTATTTCAGGAAGGGACTCCATTGATGCGAGAGGCAAGCGATATTGCTTCACAACCACAGGAGTCATGCCAGGGTCCGTGGGGATTGTTGTTGTGTGGATGTCAGTGCGACCACAGTCATATGAGTCTACCGCAAAGAGATCTTGGAAATCCAAGAAAACCTGTTTCAACTTTTGCTTTTGTTCCAGAGTCACACAGGCATCAGCTAGGTTGACTCTCTCTTCCACCATCTGCCTGAAGCCTGGAAAGACTTCTGGTTTTGCTATCTCAGCGGCCTCCTCCAGCTGGGTGGAGAAGTCCCTGGTCAGAGTGCTGATTTGGACTGGAGGCCTCAGGTGGGAAAGGCAACCCTCATGGACCTGGAAAATCACCTCATCCCTCCTGAAGTCACAAGTCACATCTTCCTTACCATAGGGGCAGGAAGTGTACACCAGGAAGTTCCCCCCATGCCGGGTAAAAATCCTGTCTGATGTTGTATTGTCATCACTGTCACTGTCAAAACAGTCCTTGGGGATTGGTCCTAACAGTTCATTTCCTAAATCGATGGAAAAATGTCGGTCATCAACCGCCATTCCAATAATGGTGCCTGCTGCTAGAGTAATACTCTTTAAGTCGCTGTTATCCACCTCTATTAGAATGGTGTCATGTTCTATGTTGACTAATGGAGTTGGGTTTACCACCAACCATTGCTGTTGGAATGAAGAGTTTAGATGTATGTAAGCATCAGGGTTTTTCAAATGTTGTCCTCTTTTAGCTTTCACTTCCAGGGAGAATTGTCGGGTCCTTTCTGGGATGGTGACTTCCTCTTTGATCTGAATTTCAACTGCATAAGGTAGCAATTGAGCTGACCTAAATGCTTTTTCTGGATCATCAAAGCCCATGGGATTATCCGCTAATCGGGACCAAGCTTTGAAGTTTATTAGGTCCAAACTAATGGCAAAGCGATTGAGAATGTCACTGCCTAAGTAAAAAGCGGCAGTGACGTCTCGCACGACCCAACACTTGTGGACTATGCTGTTGTTGCCAATGGAGATTTTGAGCATACACCTGCTTGGCAGGAGATGTTTGGAATTGGGTGCTTCCAGGTCCATTTCCCATTTGTCTTATCAGTTTGAATGTGGGAATGGCTGGATCTTTTGGGAGTTGGCGGAACATGGCTTCGCTGATGAAGCTCTTATCATTGTTCACGCACACTCGAGCGAGAACAGAGTCCTTCCCATCATTTAACTGAACAGGGATGAACAACTGCTCTCCAATTTGCTGAATATCAGCCAGGCTCTGAGCTGATTTCACATCTTTCTGGACTATAGGAGTGGGAGTTTCTGATTGTGGATTAGTAAAGAATTTCAGGGTGTTTCCTTCCAGTGTGGAATACCACTTTAAACTGGGAGGAAGATTGATTTTCAGAAATAGAGAGGACCCCCCATCACCAGTCTGTTGTCCTACTGCTATTACTGTCACGTCTGGAATTTGGTTGTTCTGGAAGTGAAATTCTACTTGGTCAGATTTTTGTTCAACCATGTGGCAGGTGCCGTTTAAACTAACATGGTTGACACTCTGTTTTAATTTTATTGGTCGGCTAGTCTGGGTCCAGAGGACCTTGTTTACACAATCTATTAGGGGTGACAACCTTCTCAGGAGGTCATTCCCTAGTAAACAAGGGGTGCCCTCTGGAGTCACTACTATGACCGGGTGTTTCACCTTGTGTCGCCCAATTTTAATGTCCAAGTCTGCAGTCCCCTCAACGGGAATTTCCTTCCCGTCAAAGTTCTGCAGTTGTCCAGGAAGAGAGGTGAGAGGAATTCGGTAACTCTCCCCCCTTACTGCGTTTAGTTCCTCAAAGGCCCTTTTGGACAGAAGGGTAGCTTGGGATCCAGTGTCCACCAGTGCCAAAATTGTACCCTGCCCCTGTACTTGTGCCGGGGCATAGTATCTTCCCTCCTTCTCCTCAAGGGGGCACAGATAATGCACATTTTTTGACAACTGGTGGGCTAACTTTCTGGTTTTGGACATTGCTAGAGAAGAGATTTGGGCAGAAGTCTGTGGAGAGCCTTGGGAATCTGAAAGAAAAAGTTGGCAACTGGAGATCAGAGCCATTGTGGGTTCCCCTGGTTCCGGTTCTGGGCTGCCCCCCCTTCTTGGAGGCAGTCACCAGGATGGGTTTGAACCAGGGGATTTCGGTATTGTGGGTTCTGGGATGAGATGATGGGCGGCGGTAACTCAGTCTCCATATCTCCCCAGTCTGGATTGGAATCCCTTGGGACCCATTTTTCCTTGGGAGGAGTTCCCCCATCTCTGAAGGAGAAGGTCCTTTCCCCAGGATCCTTTGAGGATCCCTCTCCTTCAAATTGGAAGACCTGTACCTCCTCCACAAAGTGGGTCTGTTTGGGTCCTTTGTTTCTCCTACCCCCCCTCTGCTCCTTGGGCGGCAGGCTTTCAGGGGTAGGAGATTTTGTTTCCGGTTCCTGGTTTTCTAGGAGCTGTTTACAAGTTGGGAAGGAAGCTTCCTCCAAGGCTTTACACCCCCCTTCCCCTTGTGCCTCCTCCCTGGGAACCGGTGTGTTATCGGGGTGCTGCCCCCGTCATTGTTCTGGAGCACCAGGTCCAGAGTTTGGGGCATTCTGCGGTGGCATGCTCATCTGAGGGTTCTGTTGAGCCCTCAGTATGTGACCCAGATCCCGTGCCATATTTTGGACCTGGCGCTCAAGTTGTGAAACCCGCTCAGGCTGATACGGGGCTCTATTTTCTCCCCTGCGCTGATCCCGGGAAGGGTAGCTATCCCTTCTCTGGTAGTACCCCTGGTTGGGAAGATTTTGGTACCCCTCCACCCTTGGCCTCCCCTCTCCCGGATTAGGTTGTCTGGGCTCAGGGAATTGGGGAAAAAAGGATGGATGATTTTGGGGCTGGAAATTGGGCGGATACCTGGAGAAAAAGTTCTGCCCAGGATTTGGAGAATTTCAGCCCTCCTGTGGGAAGTTGGGAGGGAAGTTCCCTGGGTTAGGTGCTTGGCCGGATCCCCCCCCCTTGGGCTGGAGGAGTCCACACATAACCCAGGATTGGTTGGTTTCCCTTATAGCGGGGACTTACATAGTCAGGGGAGCGGGGAACCCCATTTGTGGGACTACCTCCTCGACTCCCTGTCTGAGACTGGCCCGAGGGCCTTCTGGGCTGTGAATTATTAGGTGCAGGTAGGTTTTTAGGCCCCCCCATCTCCAAATCCAAAACAGGGGTGACCTTTACCTCTGCCACCTTGGCAGCAGCAGGGGTGCTGTTGATTATGGGATTTTTCTGGGTATTGCTTTTATTTTCTATGGGCTTCTGCACCTCATAGATCCGGGTAGCCTGTTCAATGACCCATTCTAAAGATCTTTTCTCATGAAAATCTCTCACGAGCTGGGTCATTATATATTTGGGCAAGGCATGGAAAAATGTATTGATAAATTCTCTGCTGTCTGTGCGCACCCTTCTGGTGGTCTGCGCAAAAGCACGCTTTAATTCTTGCACAAACTCTTGTGGGGCCTGATCCTCCCCACACTGCAAATTGTAGGCTGCCTTGCGAGCCTCTTGGGGATTTCTGTGAACAGAAAAATGTTTTAATATGGCCGCCCTATAGGTGGACCACCTTGAATGATTTTGGTCCTCCAGCCTCGCAAAGAAACTAGAGTACTCTGGGGAAAATGTGCACTTTACATATTGGATACAGCTTTGGCTGTCCTTCAAATGGAAAGTCTCCATCATTTGCTCGTAGAGCTCCAAGTGTTCCCAAACAGAGTACTTGGTGTTCTTATGATAAGGCGTGATGACACTCCTGATTGCCTTAATCTGTTTCAATGGGTCCTTAAGCAAGGCCCTTTTTGCCTTATTGGCCTTTTTGGTTCGGGTAACCCTGGTCCATTCATCCTCTGACTCAGAGGCACTGCTCCCAGAGGTTCCTGTCTGATCTTCCAGGTTTTCCCGGATTCTGGGAGTGGCTGGCAGAATGTGGGGACCTGGTCTCCTGTGTCCTGTACCGCTCAGAGGAGTCTTCAGATCCCTCCTCGCTGCCAGGATTTGATGGGTACCCCCCCCCCCCACTGACTTAACTGGGCAGAGGTTTTCAGGATGCCCTTAATGGGCCTACTCTCCTGGGGTTCCCCAATAAATTGCACGGTGCTTGGGTGCCAATACCCAGATACCCGCCCCTCCATACCTGGGTGGTACTGGCCTATGAGCCCCATGCTTCTGGCTGGATAGTAATCTGCCATCCCTGTGGCCCGGTGCTCATGTGCGCCATGGGACATGGGGGTGGCAGAGTCCAGGGACTGAGAGAGATAAAGGCCTCTGGTACTAGGGCTCCTGAGGTTATGCTGAGGAGTTTCCCTTTCCCAGCGAACCTGGTCTCTATCCGCCTCTGCTCCCTGTTGCAATGCAAGAGCCTGCGCCTTCAGTTCCTCAATTAAGGCCTTACTATACTCTATCAGTCTCTCCTGCATCGCTACCTGTTGTTGGAGCCTATCATTGTGCTGGCAGAGAGCCTCATTCTCTCTCTGCGTTTCCTGATTGGTCCTGGAGCACTGGGCCGGTCTTTGCTGCAGGAGGGTTACCTCCTGAGTCCCATCCCTACTGGCCTGCTCCTGTCTTGCCAGAGCCTCCTCCACCCTCCTGGTGTGTTCTAGCAACTCCTGGTGTTCTTTTTGGAGGTCACCCAGTCCCTGGTGGGCCGGGTGATTTTCTTCCATTTTTCTTTTTAAGTGGCAGACTTCCTGGCCTAAGGTGTCCCTTTCCTGACTAAGAGTCTGCATCTGTACCGTCAGGTTGTCCCTTTGCCTTTGTAAGGCACCAGCTTTCTGGTGCTCCTGATCAAACTCTGCCTGGGTATACAGGTCTTTCAGGATCAGTTTATTGCTCTCCTCTTTCTCTATGTCTAGTTGAATTTTCAGGGTGGCTACCTGCTCTGTGCATGCCCTGTTGAAATTGATCTGTTGCTCCAGCTTTTTCTGGCTCTGCAGTAGGTAGTCCAAACAGTCTTGGCGTTCCTTCTGCAAGGCCAGAATTCTGGTATCCTGGTCAGCCTTTTCCTGTTGCAGTATATCCATGTCCTCTTTTATTTTAATGATATACTGCCTACTATCATTTTCTGACTCCTGGCTCCTCTGCAGCCTCTGCTCAGAAGAGTCCAGATCAGATTGGGCCTTCTGTAATGCCAGCAGTTGCCTACTCGCCAGATCTTGGCCTTCAGCACATTTGTCCTGCATGGCTCCCATATGTAAATATAAATATGCCGCTACCCTGGCAATCTTGTTGTGCTCATCCTTGGCCTTAGGGGCCATATATAGTTCACTCAGGGCCACATGTAAGGGACCCTGGTCTCTCCATATATCTGACCCTGTTTCAGTGATCTGGGGTGCGATTGCCTGCAACCAGACCGTCTGGTCCTGATGAGTCCACTCACCTCTCACAAAAAGCTTATGTAAGAAGTGCTCTCTGGCTATTTTCATATCTACTAAGGTCGTCATTCTAGAGATTGGTCTCTGTCCTGACTTGAAGTTTGTATTTTATTTTTGCAAAACAGACCTTTTCCTTAGAGCGTTCCTTTGAGGAGTGCTTTACAGCGTAACACAGCGTGGTGATCCGACAGGATATGTGTATCTGGTCAGCTGGCACGCTGTATTAATCTGCACAAGTGATAGATCTAACCCAAACGTCCGGCTCGAGCCCCCAATTTGTAAGAGGATTCAATTCAACACTACAGCTAAGTCAATGCCTAGTCTGGGATACTGAATGGAAACCCTTATTGATATATCTTTGTCCAGTTCATGAGTTCTGGATGACTACCCCTATATAACACCCCTCTCTTGGAATCCCCCTGACCCCACTGAGCCAAGAAGTAGTTCTGTTTTGCAAGTTTAACAGGTTTATTTGATAATTTAAACAATATATATATATATATATATATATATATATATATTTCTGAGGCTTGTGGAATCTGCTTAGATCACATGCTGTGCATAGGCCGACATCTAGTGGAAGCTGCGGAGTATTACAGTTTGTTTTTCGAAACTCGAAAATGGGCGTCGACACAGGCGTGCCAGTAATACTATCCCTAGTGTGACGTCCACTGTACCCAAGATCCCTCACGCGTCTAGGATCCTCAGATTGTTTTTTTCCGCCATACTGGTCGGAAGCATCTTGCGGAGTTCCCTGGCCTTAGCCATACTTTTGCTAATTATTGAAGTAAAATTATTTATTGACATCCTTCCCCACCCCAACGTCGACACTCGACGACGGCTGGAGAAGACATCGACCGTCGGCTGCTGCACGACGGATCTGGGCCTCGGAAGGCCGCTGGCCTCGGCCCGGGCCTAGTAGGCCGCTGGCCTCGGCCCTGCAAGTAGGGAGAGTGGGGGGTGGTACATACTCTTCACTCTTAGTATATAGGTACACCTTATATATTTCCTACACTTACCAGCCCGCTGCCTCAAGGTGCGTATGGAGGGTACCCCTTTCCAATTCTGCCCCAAGTGCAACCGCAAATACCCTTGGGTCGACAGGCACGCCACGTGCAATCTCTGCTTGCCGAGGGACCACCCCGAAGCGAACTGCAGAGCGTGTAGTAGGTTTAAGCCTAAGACACTTAAGGACCGTTCGACAAAGCGTTGGGCCCACCACGCCAGGCAGGCAGCCATGGCAGCGGAGGGCGCCTTCAGCGATGGCAGCGACGCCGTACTTTCGGATGGCGAGGGCATTACGGCGTCGAAAGACTGCCGAGCGCAGGTCCCCGACCTCGGAAGGTTGTCCGGCAGGGCGGCTATGGGGAAGACCCCCGGCGACGCAAGCGCTACACACCCTACACACACTAAGCACACTAAGTCCAACCGAACCTCGACGACGTCGACTTCTCGGAAAGAGGCACAGATAGAACGGTCCGACTCGGTGTCCTCTGGGCGCTCTCGATCGAGATCGCCGCATGACGCAAGGCAATCATCCACTCTTGCCAAGAGTGCCTCGCTCCCTAGATTAACGGAAGTTCGATCGTCGGAAGACGAAGACGACTTCCACCCCCAGGCCGCGCTCCAGGAGACCGAGGCCGCAGTTAACACCAGCGAGTCCCCACGCTCAAAACAAGGTACCTCTCCCGACCCTCGACGCCAAGCGTCGAAAGTCTCTGAGGCCTCCAAGGGGCAGGGAAAACATTTTTCCACGCACGGGGAGGGGGGGAAACAGCAGAAAGCACAGCCTTCCACTCCTGTAAGACCATCCTTCCACCCTAAGCAGACAGTCAAACATAAATCTACTGGGACATCAACATCCAGCAAGGCTACCCTTGATAAGTCCTCTAAGTTGCCTACTAAAGCCATACCCTGTTCCAAAGAATGGTCCAGTGAAGACATAGACAGGGTCATGTCAAGGATGTCTTCCTTAGCTGATTTTTATGACAAGAACCCAGAACATTTCCTTTCGTATGACCCTCAAGGGGCCACACCCTCAGGCTCCTCTGATCCTATCCCCCTAAGTAAAAAGGCCCGGTTCGAAAGATCTGAACCCTTCGAGGTGCAGCCTTACTCTACTCCATACTCTACTCCACACCCCAGATACCAAGGACAGCCTTTCCCTGAAGGGGACCAGGAGTTTTCAATTATGGAGGAACAAACCGGGACTGAATACTATGCGGATGATGAGGACCTGGAGGAGGTAGAAGACGAGCAGGAAATTTACAGAGTAGATTCCCCGGTAGAAAGCGAAGCCCCAGTTACCGACTCGCCAGTTGATAACCAGCCCCTCCTTAATGAAGTCCTCGCTCGCGCGGCAGAACATTTTCACATCGACACCCACGGTGTACAGGAGGAAAGGGACTTCGCAGAAGAGTTGGTGGGAGAAAGGAGGCCGGTCGCTCAAACCATCCCTATCCTTAAATCCATCCAACGTAGAATAGATCCATCCCTGGTGAATCCAAACCTCACCAGAGCCGTCAACCCCAGAGTCGAAAAACTTTTTCGGGCAGCCCAGTCTGACCCTCTTTATATAAGAGGACAGCTTAAACCAGACTCCCTAGTGGTTACCAACACTCGGAAGAGGGCTGGGACACCCTTATCGTCATCAGAAGCTCCTCCCGACAAGGAGAGCAAAAGACTATACGGGTTTGGCAGGAAGGTAGCCTCAACGTCCGCCTACCAAGCAAGGATTGCAAACTCCACCACCCTATTGGCAAGTTACAACTGCCATCAATGGGAAGAGGTCGCGGCACTCATAGCCTCTGCTCCTGAACCGTTAAAGGGCCAGTTGGCTCGGATCTCGGCAGAAGGAAGAGCCGTGTCTGGTTGCATATTAAAAGCAACTTTCGACGCCGCGGACAACGCAGGAAGATTGATAGCAGAAGGTACTGTTATCAAGAGACATGCGTGGTTACGGCAGTCGGGGTTCAAAACAGAAACACAGGCTTCATTAATAGACAAGCCGGTGGAACCCGATCTATTGTTTGGGAAAGCGGTCGAAGACGCACTTAAGAATGCCAAGGACGAGTACGAGACTCTCAAATCCCTTGGCCAGCTTACCAACAAACCCCCTAATCAGAGGGGGAACAGTAATTTTCGTCGCCCACGCGGCCAAAATTCACAAAGAGGCAACTATGCCCAAGGACAGGGTACACAATGGAACAACAACCAGCAGTCCACCCAGAGTTACAGCAAGGGTAACAAAAGAGGTCGTGGAAGAGGCAGAGGCAGCCCCAACAAGGGAGGTGGCACGCCTCCACCAAAGCAGTGACGCTCAGTTCAGGGTCCCTTCTCACGCAACCCCAGTAGGGGGACGCATTTCCAACTTCACCCAGGCTTTGGAAGGGATCACCTCAGACAGATGGGTGCTGTCAACAGTGTCCACAGGATATTGTATAGAATTACTGCAGCGTTCCCGGAACCACCCTCCACGACAAAGAGTACACTCCTTAGAACATCAGAAGATCCTTCTCGAGGAGATCGCCATTCTGCTAGAAAAGGACGCGATAGAACTCGTCCCAGGACACCAGGTAAACAAGGGTATCTATTCAACTTACTTCCTTGTGCCAAAGAAAGATTTAACAATGCGCCCAGTATTGGACTTACGGCCTGCCAACAAGTATGTCAAGCCCCAAAAATTCCGTATGACCACGCTACAAGAGGTAATCCCCCTCCTAAAAAAGGGGGATTACATGGCAACCTTGGATATGAAAGATGCTTATTTTCATAGCTCCATGCTCCCAGCCCACAGAAAATACTTGCGCTTCAAGGTGGACAGTCGCCACTACCAATTCAAGGTACTGCCCTTCGGGATACCTTCAGCACCAAGGGTGTTCACCAAGGTACTGGCGGTGGCTGCTGCACACCTACGCAGGGAGGCAATCCCAGTGTACCCTTATCTGGACGACTGGCTCATAACGGGGGAAACCCCAGGAATTTGCAGGTCAAACATACAGAGGACTATCGACCTCCTCCACGAATTAGGCTTCTCTATCAACGAGAAGAAGTCAAGTCTGGTGCCAAGCACCTCAAAACAGTTCCTAGGAGCAATCCTAGATTCTCAAAAAGGGTTGACCTTCCCTTCGGAAGAGAGAATTCGGAATATACTACTGCAAATTCCACATTATCAGTCAGGTCAACAAATAACGGTACGCAAAGCAATGCGGTTACTGGGCATGATGGCGTCTTGCATTTACCTGGTCCCCCACGCGCGTCTGCGCATGCGTCCCATGCAGGAATGGTTGGCGAAACAGTGGTCTCAGGCAAGTGGTCAGTGGGACGTTCTAGTGGTCGTTTCGCCAACACTCGTACAGAGCTTACACTGGTGGACGAGAGAGAATCTCGCAAGGGGAAAACCCTTTTACGATCCCGAAGTACAGGCAGTGGTGACTACAGATGCATGCCTGACTGGGTGGGGAGCTCACCATCTCCACCACACAGCTCAGGGTCTCTGGTCTCACTCAGTAGCCAAGAACCACATCAACCTGCTAGAGCTTCTGGCAGTATTCCGAGCGCTTCGGGCGTTCGAGCCCCATCTGCTAAACTTGTCGGTGCAGATCCGGACGGACAGCACGACAGCCATGTTCTATTTGAACAAACAAGGAGGGACTCGTTCGCCAAATCTGTCCAAGCTTGCCCAGAAAATCTGGATATGGGCACTCAGACGGAACATCTTCCTGTCATCACAACATGTTCCAGGGGAGCTCAATTCCCTAGCGGATGCCCTAAGCAGAGACTCCCTCCCAGAGGAACACGAATGGGTCCTTCACAGAGATATCGTAAAAGATCTCTTCTCTCAGTGGGGTTTCCCCACTATAGACCTATTCTCCACAAGCGAAAACAAACAATGCCCACGATTTGCATCCAGGTTCCCCCAGCCAGACTCCCAAGGGAACGCCCTGTGGATGAACTGGTCAGGGATGTTTGCGTACGCTTTTCCACCAACTCCTCTCATCAGGAAGGTGGTGTACAAGATGAACAAGGAATCGATGACGCTCATCCTAGTTGCTCCCATGTGGGCGAGACAACCATGGTTCCCACACCTACGGAGGATGGCGGTGTGCGAGCCCATCAAACTCCCAGCCTGGTACAACCTACTGTCCCAGCAACAAGGTCAAACAGTGCACCAGGAACCCAACTCAATGAACCTGGCAGCATGGCTCCTGAGGTCATAGAGTTTGGCCATCTCAATTTACCACAAAGGTGTATGGACATCCTAAAAGAATCCAGGAAACCAAACACAAGGCACTGTTATTTTGACAAGTGGAAGAGATTCGTTATTTGGTGCCAGAATAAACAAATCAACCCAGTTGATTGCACTCCTTCCAACGTTGTGACATACATGCTCCACCTGCTGGATGCAGGATTGGTTTTTAACTCTCTGAAAGTACACCTGGCAGCCCTCTCGGCTTACACCACATCCCATAACAAGGTGTCGTGGTGGAAAGTACCAGTAGTTAAAGCCTTCATGGAAGGAGTAAAGAGACTTCACCCTCCTATTTCGAACCCACCGCCAGGATGGGACCTTAATGTGGTGCTAGCTAAGCTCATGGGCCCCCCTTTCGAACCCATGCATAAAAGTAGTCTCAAACACCTGACTTATAAAACGGCCTTCTTAGTAGCCATTACCTCTATAAGAAGGGTCAGTGAAATTCAGGCTCTGTCAGTGCAGGATCCTTTCTTTACTATCCACAAGGACAAACTGGTTTTACACACACACCCTAGGTTCTCACCTAAATTTATATCAAAGTTCCATGTAAACCAGTCCATCGAGCTTCCGGCTTTCTTCCAGAACCCGCAAAGCTCGGCTGAGGTGAAACTACACACCCTAGATGTGCGTAGGGCGGTCCTCTACTATGTAAATAAAACCAGACCGCTAAGGAAAACAGATCAACTGTTTGTCTCTGTAGCTACAGGCAGAGAGGGAGATCGCGTCTCTAAAGGCACTATCTCGAAGTGGATTATCAACTGTATACAGCTGTGTTACTCTCTTTCTGAAAAAACTCTGCCTTTTACGCCAAGAGCCCACTCTACTAGAGGCATTGGGGCCACTCTGGCTTTCATTGCAAATGTTCCCCTCGACACCATTTGCAAAGCAGCTACTTGGAGCTCTATTCACACTTTTACTCAGCATTACTGCATTGACACTCATTCCAAGACAGATACACAAGTGGGACAAGCGGTTCTAAGACACCTGTTTGCTCATGACCCTTCTCACATCCCACCTCCTTCTTCTGGTACTGCTCGCTAATCTATGCACAGCATGTGATCTAAGCAGATTCCACAAGCCTCAGAAGGGATACATTACTCACCGTAATCGTATTTCTGATGCTTGTATCTGCTTAGATTCACATGCGACCCACCCTTCCTCCCCTCCGAGAGAAGGCGCATGATTGCTTGTAGTCTTACCTTTCTGTCTATCTGCTTGGATTATCTGTACTCACGCTACTCCTCATGCTTCCTCATGTCAGAAAAAATACAATCTGAGGATCCTAGACGCGTTAGGGATCTTGGGTACAGTGGACGTCACACTAGGGATAGTATTACTGGCACGCCTGTGTCGACGCCCATTTTCGAGTTTCGAAAAACAAACTGTAATACTCCGCAGCTTCCACTAGATGTCGGCCTATGCACAGCATGTGAATCTAAGCAGATACAAGCATCAGAAATACGATTACGGTGAGTAATGTATCCCATATCACACTTTATAATAAATTAATAATTGAATATCACACTTAATCTGAGCAGTAATCAATAATGGATAGTCCGCCACTAGCACACTTCTTTATAATCAATGATGAGTGGTTATAGGATGGATACGATAGCAACAATACTTTTATGGTTTCAAATGGATGCAATGTGGAATGAAATGCAGTACAGAAAATAACTTGATAGGATTTCAGCAAAAGACAATGGGCCTCATTACGACCCTGGCGGTAATCGCCCGTCATTACCGCCATGGCGTAATGAGCGTTTACGCCGTGGGACGATGGCGTAAAGAGCGCCACATCACGACCCATCGCGCACGAGCATTACGCCATGGCGGTAATGCAATTAACGCCATGGCGGAAAAGGCCCCTACCGGCATCGCTAAGCGAGCAAGGTGCCCTTCCGCCAGCGTAAGTAGCGGCCACCGTAATTTACGGCCACCGTAATTAGCGGCGGCCGTAATTAGCGGCGGCCGTAATTAGCGGCGGCCGTAAAAGGCCAAACCGGAAATAGCGTCATCGCGCCGGAACGGGAAGCAGCCCGTCGGCCATCTTTAAAAACACAATCCATCGCCATCCTACCAAACAACACCAGACCCAACCCTGACACCTGTCCCAACCAAACACCCACCCATCCAAGTTCCCGAAAATGCCAAAATCCGTGAAAAAGGCATGTGACCGCCAGCGCCAGGAGCGATTCAGCCGGGAGGAACTCTGCATGCTAGCGGAGACCCTGCAGGACAACGCAGGTGTTGTATTCTCCCCTGAAATGACCAGGACAGCAATCGGGAAGAAGAAGGCCATCTGGGCCCTGGTGGCTGAGCGCGTCAGCGCGGTGGGGACCGTACCCCGCACCCCACAGCAGTGCCGGAAGCGCTGGGATGACCTGCGCATACGGGTCAGAGCCGTCATCTCGGCAAACCGCAACCTTGCCCAGGGAACGGGTGGAGGGTCGGAATCCCCCCTGAAACTCCAACCGTGGGAGGAGATCTGTGCTACCACCATCGGCATGGAATCCATCGAAGGCGTTGGAGGGATGGAAAGGGGAGCCCCGACATCAGGCGATGAAGGTAGGTGCCTCATACAAGACATGCCATAGTCACAGCAGTCCAATCATGTGTAGCACAAGGTTGCCCTAGAGTGTAAATGCAACACAAATCAATACTGCCCATAGCCACATGCGAGCACCACCCTGCATACACTGCTGGCACCCGCATACCTGCATCCACATACCACACCAAAAGGAGACAACCTGCATGGCACTGCCTGAAATCTGCCTCATCCACTGGCCAAAATAATGTCAACCATTGTCATTCAGAAGTCCGTAGACCCATCAATAACGCCCTCCCACCTTTGCTCCACCACAGGCACAGAATCACACCCAGAGGACCAGGACACCCCTGCGCCGAAGAGAGCGAAGTCCAACGACAACCTCCCTGCACCCTCAACCTCAGCTGCAGTGAGGCAGACCCCACGACAAGCAGGTCCCACTGCAGGCATACCGGAGGTCCCACCGGCAAGCACCCCTGTTGGCAGCAGGCCAGCAGCAGCTGCTCCACCTCCACCGACATTGCCTGCCACAGAAGGCAGGGGGTCAGCGGCCAGGAGCAACATCGGGGAGACAGCTGCAACAGCTGCATGTTCTGACTCGGACATGGAGCAGGAGGTCAGAAGCCCCACTGACCAACTACATTCCCCCTGTTTCTCAGACGCCAGCCCCCATGAGGGCGACACACAGGGGCACACTGAGGCAGAGGAGTGGCCTTCCACCCCATGCCCTGTCCACACTCCACAGGAGGGGACCAGCCCCTCCATCACTCCACCTGCACTGGCCATGGCAAAATTCGCGGGTGCGAGAATCGTGATTACGGAGAAAGTATAAGTAGGAAGTCGGTTCTAGGCTCGTTGAAAATCTGAGATTCTAAGCTTTCAGAGGAAAGTTAAACCAAGTTCCTAGCCCAAACGGTTACAGAGATACGGACAATTAAATAAAGGTAGTTTTTCGAATTTGAAATTTTAAAAGTTCAAAGCGACAGGTTACAGCTTTGCAAATGACAGGTGACAGTTAGGAGGCAGTTCTGGTTAGATTAAAATAGTTTGGATTAGATTATTTTAACTAAGAGATTGGTTCTGCACAGTTCTGCTAGGTACTCACAATATATTTAGAAATAGGCCTCGCCATGGATCTGGTCAGGTTTTGGACTGGACTCCGGTTCTGGTCTCGGCACTTCACAGTGATCTGGATCAGCTCTTTGGTTCTGCGAACAGCGGTCTGGGTCAGCTCTGCTCTGCTGGTCTAGCCTCTCTGGATTCTGGATACTTCTCTGCTTTCTAGGTACTGCTACAGGTTCTGGAGATTGATGGATTTGAAGTCTGGATCTCTGGATGTGAAGTCGTCGGTCAGCATGCTCCGCAGCAAATGGAATTGAATGTCCTCTGTAGCTTCCATGGCTTTTTTTATGTCTTTTGAAAGTGGGTGTGTGTGCAGCATCACTAGCCAGCCCCTCTTTCAACTTGTCATTGGCCCAATTCTCCCCTCTCCCATGATTGGGGAAGGAACTGTGAGTCAGAGTGATGCTGTAGGTTTTATGGGTCAGAGGATCCTCCCCTGGTCAGTTTGCCCACAAATCTATATTTGGTCAAAATACACATTTCTCAAATACATAGTGGTTTGTTATTGCATGTACATATTACCTATCACATGAGGTAGTCTCTGTCCCAAATCTGCTCTTCCTGAGGGCTTGCATTCAGAAACAGCAACATTTTCGATTTTACTGGGTTATGCAACCTTGGTTCTTCATTAAAAATTATACACATGTACACGGCCTGTCCTTACATACTCCAGTAAATTCCCATGTCTCTAGCTTAAACACAGAGTCTGTAGTATCCATAAATAGTGGGGTTTTGCCCCAGAACATCACACAAATTCCCAACGTGTCTTAAAACGTGCACAGAAAATTCACAAGAATTATGGTATCATTTAAATAATTTTGACAAGTCCGCACTGTGAGTTATACATCTTTCTTAGAATCATATTCTGGCCAACAGGGGTGTGTCTTTTCAGGTCACATGGTGTAGAAACCAGTTTACCCAGTTTCTGCCAAGCTCAGAGACCCTGCCCCTCCCAGCTTCTGCCAAGAGGAAGCTATTTTACGGCCACCCTAATAAACCATCTGCCTGGGCCCAGGACAGGCCTTTGTTCAACTCCCTGTAGCTGCTCCACCCCTAATCTAATCAGAGAGGTGACAACTCCTTTTGGCAAGGGGAAGAGTGGCTGAGCAGGTTTTAACTCCTGTGGGGGTAGATGTCAGGCAGAATTCAGTTTCATTAAGCCAGGTTTCAGCTAAATGTCACTTTCTGTTCCCCAGTTTAAGTCAAGACAATTTTTACATATGCAGCTAGAATGCTGATTCTAAGTTCAAAACTATGACATTTCAACAGTGACAAACTATGTGACACTCAAAGTAGGTCACTCAGTTAATTTAAACATTTTTGATTTTTGGTAGTTTTAAATCCAGTTTCAGTTAGGCTGCTGCAGACCTGCAGAGCTCAGCCAGTCTTGTTATGAACATTGTTTTGGGGCTCTTCAACTTCCCAGATTTAGTATGCACACATACTTCATTCTGCCAGATGTCCGCTGGTGTTCAGTGAGATTTTTTGATGTGTTGCAATGTTTGAAAATAGGCATTTTGAGCTGGCATTCAGGGAAACAAAAGGTGATTTGAAAGTGCGGTTTTTCCTTTGGCACACATTTCACTCATGGCACCCCGGCCCATCCTGCTCGCACTGGTGGGTGGCAAGTTAGGCAACCATTTTAGTGTGCACAAACTGCGTGGTTCTCCTGGATTCTGGCGCACATGTGGGCTTTTTGGCCATCTTGGATTTTCTAAGCCCATAGCACCAAATGTTGCAGCATGATAGCTCAAACGTGGGTCAGGATACCCAACATCCCTCTGCCCAAACCTCTGCCCCTCCCCACTCTTGCTACCCACACCCATTCTTTATGAATATTTTTTCATCCACAAATTTTGCACTTGTCGCTGGCGACTGGCAAGTGGTAATTGTCTCTTGGTGGTTTTCTATGTGTATGTGGACAATTTTGGGGGCAAGTGACTTTTCATGCCCAGCTAGTACCTTGGAGCGTGACTTTTTACCCCTTTTATTTCACCCCCACAAGGATATTTAGTTTAACAAAATGTACCATTTTCAAATGTATGTCAACAAACCCACCATATTCCAATTTGTATTGTATTATCTCGTTTTATACTTTTGCAATGTTTATTTCTATTGATTTCTTCTAGAATGTATTTTAGTCGTAGTATAAATGTTAGACTTCTTTAACTGAGCAGAGCAGGCTATGAAAACCTAGAATGACCATATCCATTATTTTTCGATGGAATGTCAACATTCCAAGGAGTCTCTGGTACACTCCTATTAGAAAAGGGAATGGGATAAATGGCACCATTGAGGGATCAAACCTGCTTTGCATAAACTGGAAGGAGCTTTTCAGGAGCATAAGAATGTCCAAAGATCTTTATATTTCACTATTATGTATGGTTCTACGTGAAATTCCCAGCTGAAAGATGTCATCAGGAAGTAGCTTTTAAGTTTCATGACTACTGTAGTGTTATTTACTATTCTAAACTCCAGTCCCCAAATATTTGAGGAAAATGCTTGATTGTATTTGGGTGCAAATTTGAGGAAAAATTGCACCCGGCGAAATTTTCCATATGAGATTTTCACTGGATACCATATGTTTGTGATACAGATGACATACACTTGAATCCCTAAGTACATAATGCACACTTGGTCCCGGCTCATCTGATTGCAGACGATTGACCACAATTGTTGAAACAGCCATTTTGCTGCATTTCCGACATTTGTTTTTTAGGTGGGTGGGCTGTTTCAGGGTGCTTTAAAAATGTTTTTTTGTGGTACTGGAGGGATGGGGGAGCGTGCGGCGGGAGTATGGGGGCATGACCCCATGAAAAAAACACTACAGAAACTCAATTGAGGTCAGACGTCCCCGATCCACACTCTTGGCTTGGGCTCATTTCATTTTTTGCAACGCCCACCGTAACATTAAAATGCCTGTAATTCTGCACCATATATATTGATTCGGATCGCCACAGAGTTTCGATGTGTGGCACGAGCAGCTGCATCATCAGTCAGTCTAGTGGGGTCCATACAGCTGCATCATCAGTCAGTCTAGTGGGGTCCATTCGTGGTCCGGGGATGATTGGTTGCCTTTCCCCAAGAAGATGGGCAGTCCCATTGTAAGGATGGCTTTGCACATGCTCAGTTCCCAATGCACAGACATCCAAAGAGAATTCTATACATGCACATATATACATATATATATATATAAAACAGACCTGATGGAGATACTTGCAGGAGGAAGCCGTTTTAATCCGAAAATGAGACGAACGTAGAAACCTATTTTCACATTGAGAGATAGAAGCTCAATTTCCTTCCTCTTGCTACAGGTGCAATGGCGGCCCCCTTGACTGGGTGCCTCGTTTTGCTGTTGGTGCTTCTGTAAAAGCGTGCTGCCTTCATTGTGCAGGCCGTGGGCCATTGTTCGCGATCAGCCGGGTATTGCTTGACTCTTCACATCACAGGAATTTTGGGAGCCTCACCTTCAAGTGTCACTGGTGACTAGGTGGGTCTCATGTGGAGGGAAGAGATCCAGAATTAGGGGGAGGCAAGAACGAGCAAGCCTTATTGCAGAAAGAGGATAGCTCGTAGGCAACGTGCTTGTCTTGGACTGGAGCAACATAGGTTCGATCCCCGGGTCCGCGCATAGCTTAGAAACTTCTGGATATTAGGTACGATATAAATAACCCATTACAATTACACCCTCATTAATATGGCGTGCTCTTCCACGACCATGCGTCCACTGTCGCCCCTCCTAAAAATAGGATGTGCATTTTGAAAGTGGAAAGTTCAATATAGTCTTGTGTTGCCTGTGCAACAACTTCCAAATTAGTACAAAATGTCAACAGAGGTGTATTTCAGTTTCTTGGGCCTGGATAAGGCATAGAATGCATGTCCCCTGCTGTCAATGTGTTCCTGCTCTGTGTTGTAATTAGGCTGGAGGTTTCTTTTTTAATCTCTGTGTTGTGTGTTGCATGTTTGTAGAAGGTTTTATACCAGATGCCGATCTCATTACCTAATGTGATCGTGTTCAATGTATAGATCTAGGAAGGGCGGTAGTCTGAGTTGGCCACGCTGCGATATAATGCCACACATCCTGCCGGCTGCAATATTATGCCGCCGATATAATGCCACATCCTGCCGGCTGCGATATAATGCCACATCCTGCCGGCTGCGATATAATGCCACATCCTGCCGGCTGCGATATAATGCCACATCCTGCCGGCTGCGATATTATGCCGCTGATATAATGCCACATCCTGCCGGATGCGATATAATGCCGCATCCTGCGGCCTGCGATATTATGCCTGTGATATAATGCCACATCCTGCGGCCTGCGATATTATGCCTGTGATATAATGCCACATCCTGCCGGCTGTGATATTATGTCGCCGATATAAAGCCACATCCTAACGGCTGCGATATTATGCCGCTGATATAATGCCACATCCTGCCGGCTGCAATATTATGCCGCTGATATAATGCCACATCCTGCCGGATGCGATATAATGCCACATCCTGCCGGCTGCGATATTATGCCGCTGATATAATGCCACATCCTGCCGGCTGCGATATTATGCCGCTGAGATAATGCCACATCCTGCCGGCTGCGATATAATGCCACATCCTGCCGGCTGCAATATTATGCCGCTGAGATAATGCCACATCCTGCCGGCTGCGATATAATGCCACATCCTGCCGGCTGCAATATTATGCCGCTGAGATAATGCCACATCCTGCCGGCTGCAATATTGTGCCGCTGATGTAATGCCACATCCTGCCGGCTGCACAATAATGACAGCTGTTCTTACATCGCTCGAAAAATATCAATTTCCATTTGAGCCGACATGATTTTTTCCCTCTTCTCCCAAATGTTTGTAGAGGGTTTTATACCAGATGCCGATCTTATTACCCAATGTGATCGTGTTCAATGTATAGATCTAGGAAGGGCGGTAGTCTGAGTTGGCCACGCTGCGATATAATGCCACATCCTGCCGGCTGCGATATTATGCCGCTGATATAATGCCACATCCTGCCGGATGCGATATAATGCCACATCCTGCCGGCTGCGATATAATGCCACATCCTGCCGGCTGCGATATAATGCCACATCCTGCCGGCTGCGATATAATGCCACATCCTGCCGGCTGCGATATTATGCCGCTGATATAATGCCACATCCTGCCGGCTGCGATATAATGCCACATCCTGCCGGCTGCGATATAATGCCACATCCTGCCGGCTGCGATATAATGCCACATCCTGCCGGCTGCGATATTATGCCGCTGATATAATGCCACATCCTGCCGGCTGCGATATAATGCCACATCCTGCCGGCTGCGATATAATGCCACATCCTGCCGGCTGCGATATTATGCCGCTGATATAATGCCACATCCTGCCGGCTGCGATATAATGCCACATCCTGCCGGCTGCGATATAATGCCACATCCTGGCGGCTGCGATATAATGCCACATCCTGCCGGCTGCGATATTATGCTGCTGATATAATGCCACATCCTGCCGGCTGCGATATAATGCCACATCCTGCCGGCTGCGATATAATGCCACATCCTGCCGGCTGCGATATTATGCCGCTGATATAATGCCACATCCTGCCGGCTGCGATATTATGCCGCTGATATAATGCCACATCCTGCCGGATGCGATATAATGCCACATCCTGCCGGCTGCGATATTATGTCGCCGATATAATGCCACATCCTACCGGCTGCGATATTATGCCGCTGAGATAATGCCACATCCTGCCGGCTGCGATATAATGCCACATCCTGCCGGCTGCAATATTGTGCCGCTGATGTAATGCCACATCCTGCCGGCTGCACAATAATGACAGCTGTTCTTCCATCGCTCGAAAATATCAATTTCCATTTGAGCCGACATGATTTTTTTCCCTCTTCTCCCACTGGTCACTGATTTTAGGCTCTTCACGTGACAGCCCTTATGCCACTTTATTTATTTTTTATTGTATACCTCACCACGTGCATAGCACTGCAATTAAGTAGAAGTAGTAACATTATTTACTAAGCGCAATTCATTAGCAGAAGAACTAGTTTAAAGGCACTGTGCAAAATACATACAGTCCAAAGCCAAGAGATAAAATATAAAGAACAAAAAACAGCTAATCAGATTAATCCTGACTGATCCGGCTCAGTTCATCCTTTACGGAACATACAGAGAACATACAGTCTCAGGCCTTAAACAAAAAAATTGCCCTGGAGCAAGTGAAAAGGCAGTGCATGTCGATGGGGATTTTAAAAAAAAAGGCAGTAAAGCTGTGAGAAACAAAATGTGCAAGAAGTAGCAGGGAGTAAGTACTCCACCACTGAAATTGTTTGACACTTTCCGCTGTAAGCTGCACAAAACAGTGCCCGACTCAATGGCTGGCAAGCATGATGCAGCAAGTGCCGCGTAGCTTCATTACTCCCTAGGTGGGGCCTGTGGACGGAATGCACCGCCTGACTCAATGGCTGGCAAGCATGATGCAGCAAGTGCCATGTAGATTCATTACTCCCTAGGTGGGGCCTGTGGACGAAATGCACTGCCTGACTCAATGACTGGCAAGCATGATGCAGCAAGTACAGCGTATCTTCATTACTCCCTAGGTGGGGCCTGTGGACGGAATGCACCACCTGACTCAATGGCTGGCAAGCATGATTCAGCAAGTGCCGCGTAGCTTCATTACTCCATAGGTGGGGCCTGTGGACGGAATGCACCGCCTGACTCAATGGCTGGCAAGCATGATGCAGCAAGTGCCATGTAGATTCATTACTCCCTAGGTGGGGCCTGTGGACGAAATGCACTGCCTGACTCAATGACTGGCAAGCATGATGCAGCAAGTGCAGCGTATCTTCATTACTCCCTAGGTGGGGCCTGTGGACGGAATGCACCACCTGACTCAATGGCTGGCAAGCATGATTCAGCAAGTGCCGCGTAGCTTCATTACTCCCTAGGTGGGGCCTGTGGACGGAATGCACTGCGTGACTCAATGGCTGGCAAGCATGATTCAGCAAGTGCCGCGTAGCTTCATTACTCCCTAGGTGGGGCCTGTGGACGGAATGCACTGCGTGACTCAATGGCTGGCAAGCATGATGCAGCAAGTGCCGCGTAGCTTCATTACTCCCTAGGTGGGGCCTGTGGACGGAATGCACTGCGTGACTCAATGGCTTGCAAGCATGATACAGCAAGTGCAGCGTATCTTCATTACTCCCTAGGTGGGGCCTGTGGACGGAATGCACTACCTGACCCAATGACTGGCAAGCATGATGCAGCAAGTGCCATGTAGATTCATTTCTCCCTAGGTGGGGCCTGTGGACGAAATGCACTGCCTGACTCAATGACTGGCAAGCATGATGCAGCAAGTGCAGCGTATCTTCATTACTCCCTAGGTGGGGCCTGTGGACGGAATGCACCACCTGACTCAATGGCTGGCAAGCATGATTCAGCAAGTGCCGCGTAGCTTCATTACTCCCTAGGTGGGGCCTGTGGACGGAATGCACTGCGTGACTCAATGGCTGGCAAGCATGATTCAGCAAGTGCCGCATAGCTTCATTACTCCCTAGGTGGGGCCTGTGGACGGAATGCACTGCGTGACTCAATGGCTGGCAAGCATGATGCAGCAAGTGCCGCATAGCTTCATTACTCCCTAGGTGGGGCCTGTGGACGGAATGCACTGCGTGACTCAATGGCTTGCAAGCATGATGCAGCAAGTGCAGCGTATCTTCATTACTCCCTAGGTGGGGCCTGTGGACGGAATGCACTACCTGACCCAATGACTGGCAAGCATGATGCAGCAAGTGCCATGTAGATTCATTTCTCCCTAGGTGGGGCCTGTGGACGAAATGCACTGCCTGACTCAATGACTGGCAAGCATGATGCAGCAAGTGCAGCGTATCTTCATTACTCCCTAGGTGGGGCCTGTGGACGGAATGCACCACCTGACTCAATGACTGGCAAGCATGATGCAGCAAGTGCCATGTAGATTCATTACTCCCTAGGTGGGGCCTGTGGACGAAATGCACTGCCTGACTCAATGACTGGCAAGCATGATGCAGCAAGTTCTGCGTAGCTTCATTACTCTGGGCAAGCATGCTGCAGCAAGTGCTGCGTAGCTTCATTACTCCCTAGGTGGGGCCTGTGGACGGAATGCACCGCCTGACTCAATGACTGGGAAGCATGATGCAGCAAGTTCTGCGTAGCTTTATTACTCCCTAGGTGGGGCCTGTGGACGGAATACGCTGCCTGACTCAATGACTGGCAATCATGCTGCAGCAAGGGCCGCGTATATTCATTACTCCCTAGGTGGGGCCTGTGAACAGAATGCACCGTCTGACGCAATGGCTGGCAAGCATGATGCAGCAAGTGCTGCGTAGCTTCATTACTCCCTAGGTGGGGCCTGTGGACGGAATGCACCGCCTGACCCAAGGATTGGCAAGCATGATTCAGAAAGTGCCACGTAGCTTCATTACTCCTGGCAAGCATGATGCAGCAAGTGCCACGTAACTTCATTCCTCCCTAGGTGGGGCCTGTGGACGGAATGCACTGCGTGACTCAATGGCTGGCAAGCATGATTCAGCAAGTGCCGCGTAGCTTCATTACTCCCTAGGTGGGGCCTGTGGACGGAATGCACTGCGTGACTCAATGGCTGGCAAGCATGATGCAGCAAGTGCTGCGTAGCTTCATTACTCCCTAGGTGGGGCCTGTGGACGGAATGCACTGCGTGACTCAATGGCTTGCAAGCATGATGCAGCAAGTGCAGCGTATCTTCATTACTCCCTAGGTGGGGCCTGTGGACGGAATGCACTACCTGACCCAATGACTGGCAAGCATGATGCAGCAAGTGCCATGTAGATTCATTTCTACCTAGGTGGGGCCTGTGGACGAAATGCACTGCCTGACTCAATGACTGGCAAGCATGATGCAGCAAGTGCAGCGTATCTTCATTACTCCCTAGGTGGGGCCTGTGGACGGAATGCACCACCTGACTCAATGGCTGGCAAGCATGATTCAGCAAGTGCCGCGTAGCTTCATTACTCCCTAGGTGGGGCCTGTGGACGGAATGCACTGCGTGACTCAATGGCTGGCAAGCATGATTCAGCAAGTGCCGCGTAGCTTCATTACTCCCTAGGTGGGGCCTGTGGACGGAATGCACTGCGTGACTCAATGGCTGGCAAGCATGATGCAGCAAGTGCCGTGTAGCTTCATTACTCCCTAGGTGGGGCCTGTGGACGGAATGCACTGCGTGACTCAATGGCTTGCAAGCATGATGCAGCAAGTGCAGCGTATCTTCATTACTCCCTAGGTGGGGCCTGTGGACGGAATGCACTACCTGACCCAATGACTGGCAAGCATGATGCAGCAAGTGCCATGTAGATTCATTTCTCCCTAGGTGGGGCCTGTGGACGAAATGCACTGCCTGACTCAATGACTGGCAAGCATGATGCAGCAAGTGCAGCGTATCTTCATTACTCTCTAGGTGGGGCCTGTGGACGGAATGCACCACCTGACTCAATGACTGGCAAGCATGATGCAGCAAGTGCCATGTAGATTCATTACTCCCTAGGTGGGGCCTGTGGACGAAATGCACTGCCTGACTCAACGACTGGCAAGCATGATGCAGCAAGTTCTGCGTAGCTTCATTACTCTGGGCAAGCACGCTGCAGCAAGTGCTGCGTAGCTTCATTACTCCCTAGGTGGGGCCTGTGGACGGAATGCACCGCCTGACTCAATGACTGGGAAGCATGATGCAGCAAGTTCTGCGTAGCTTCATTACTCCCTAGGTGGGGCCTGTGGACGGAATACGCTGCCTGACTCAATGACTGGCAATCATGCTGCAGCAAGGGCCGCGTATATTCATTACTCCCTAGGTGGGGCCTGTGAACAGAATGCACCGTCTGACGCAATGGCTGGCAAGCATGATGCAGCAAGTGCTGCGTAGCTTCATTACTCCCTAGGTGGGGCCTGTGGACGGAATGCACCGCCTGACCCAAGGATTGGCAAGCATGATTCAGCAAGTGCCACGTAGCTTCATTACTCCTGGCAAGCATGATGCAGCAAGTGCCACGTAACTTCATTCCTCCCTAGGTGGGGCCTGTGGATGGAATGCACTACCTGACTCAATGACTGGAAGCATGATGCAGCAAGTGCTGCGTAGCTTAATTACTCCCTAGGTGGGGCCTGTGGACGGAATGCACCGCGCGCGTGACTAAATGACTGGTAAGCATGCTACAGCAAGTGCCGCGTAGCTTCATTACTCCCTAGGTGACGCCTGTGGACGGAATGCACCGCCTGACTCAATGGCTGGCAAGCATGATGCAGCAAGTGCCGCGTAGCTTCATTGCTCCCTAGGTGGGGCCTGTGGACGGAATGCACCGCGCGCGTGACTAAATGACTGGTAAGCATGCTACAGCAAGTGCCGCGTAGCTTCATTACTCCCTAGGTGACGCCTGTGGACGGAATGCACCGCCTGACTCAATGGCTGGCAAGCATGATGCAGCAAGTGCCGCGTAGCTTCATTGCTCCCTAGGTGGGGCCTGTATACGGAATGCAGCCATTGCTATGGTGCACTCAGTGATGGCTCTTGATGCAGGCCTGCCAGTGCCCAAGTGCCATATAATGGCATTACGCTTGGGTGTACCACTGTGCACCGGGGCTGGATGCGGAGAGAGCCGCACGCTCCTAAATGTATAAGAATTGCTCATGACAGTCTAACCCTTGTACAAGAAAGGATCTATGGGGGACAGATGACAAAGGGCGAGACAAATAGCGTCAAATTGGCTAGAAGCTCGACTTGTGAAATTCCAGTGTCTGAACGCAGGCATTTTCACTCCAGCTTCGGCCCATAAAAATCTCATCTTTTCTGTGGTTTTCTCATCACTTTACTGCATGATGGGGTGCCGCACAACCTCCGCTCATCCCCCCCCCCCCCCCCCCCGATACTGCACATCAGGGAAATACACGGAAGACATGAGTTCAGGGAGGTGAGCGCATCCTTCACTGCACTCATCGCGAATAGTGAAATCACTGGTGCGCTGCCCCCACTCCACCCCGTGCGAGAGCCGGAGTCGTTCCCAGAGCCATGTGCAAAGAGGCATGCCGGTGGCTGCCCGCGGCGATGCACCCCTCCCTCCTTACCCCCCACATACACGGATGTTACTTAAGTGTCGCCTAATGCCTTCATTTTTAGCACCGCCACAGAAAGTCATTCGCTTCGGCGCAGCCGGTGCAGGGCCGGGAGCTGCACTGAGCGAAAGGGCAACTCATCTTCCATTTCTAATGTCCATTATCAAATCCATAAAAACACAATTTCCCCGGCGATGGCCAAGTTCGCTGTTAAGTACAGGCTCTGCTGAGCGCAGCACCCTGGGACGCCTTGAGGGACCCACTTACCACTGGTGTACTTGCCCGGCCCAGAATGAGTAGTGACATTCCTCAAAGTCATGGCCTGTTATTTGTTTATTTTATTGTTCATTTATAATGCGCTTAATAGCAGCGAGTGGTTTCTAAACGCAGGATCAGAAGTTTCCTGTGTTGCGCCACGAACGTGTTTCCCCTGAGCTATCCTTCCTCCTATATGATAAATACATTTCATTGAATTGATAAATGGCCTGTTATGAAATTTGGATAACGAGAAGGCCTCGCAAGGCCCAGTGAGCTAGGGCTGAGGCTTCAGAGTTTTGTTTCCAGTAAACAACGTGCATAGTTCAGGGTGCATCATGTTTTAATTAATCTTTTATGAAGTGCTTAACACCGGAGACCAGTCTCTAAGGGCACTATGATTTGAACCTGTGTTGCTCTGCCTTTGTCTGAAACACCTTGCCCCTGTGTTATCCTCCCGAATGCATGTTAATCTTTTATAACGTGCTGGAGACCAGTCCTTAAGTGCAGGAACAGGATTCAAACCTGTGTTGCTCTGTGTTGTCTTGCTTCCAAGACCAACACGCTGCCTCAGAGCTATCCTCCCAATAGCATTTTTATATTGGAGCGTTCATGCATGCCAGTTTAGGACCATTTGAGTTAGTGGGCCTTTGCTCTTTCCCTAGCAAAAAAGTGACAACAAATATAGAAGGAGGAGGGCATAACAACCATTTAAGCGGCTTGTGCAAATGTCTGATCTTTCCATAGAGCTCATTGAGGGTGGCTAAATGGCTGACATATTCATGATTCAGCCTCTTCTTTCCAGAACTATTTGGACATTTCATTATAGAGAGTTATCATAATAGTTGCATTTATAACCCTGGGAATGTCGAGGAGGGTCGCTCATTGGGCATTCAACAGTTTACAATGACCCGGTGTGGCCCGGAACATCTCGTAAAGCTCACAGATTTGTCAATGCACGTCGCACACCTTGCGCTTCCTGCTGCCACCACCGTCATTGCAAGCAGACTGTCCCTTGGGCCCACATACATGTCCATGACAGTGCCTACAATGCTCGCCCCTCAGCCGGATCCCAGGATTCACCACTCCTCCCAGGTGCATCCTTCTCTCAGGCCAAAACAGATGGACTGGGTCTATAAAGCTGAATTCTGGCATTGAAATGTTGGTAGCTCCATTGCAGACAGTGCAGTGGTAGAGGACAATGGCTGGTTTAGGTCTTTTAATACAACAGTCGAATGCTTTGCTCATTTGTCTTTCCTTTTTTTTTAAACAGACCATTCTAGCTTCATTGGGTACATTGTTATATTATCTATAATGGCCCCCTCCTCAGGCCTTTGACAGGTGGTAAAGTCAATTGGGCCTTGTTAAAGGCCCTTGCTTTACTTATATGGACCATATTCCATTACGCAGCATCAGCAACACATCAATAGTCTCCTCCAAACCTACCAATCAGAATTCAGAGCCAGATGCAGCATGGAGACGGCAACCATACAGGTGGTCGACGACGCAGTCAACATCCTTAAGGACGGTCACCCCTGCCTCTTGGTTCTACTTGGCTGCTCCCGACACAGTAGCAAGCAGGCACTCACGGACACGCTACATCGGCAGTGCATGGGGATCAGTGACCTTGTCCTACACTAGTTCAATTACCAGCAGTCTGTTCAGATGGACTCCTCTATATCGGCAAGTTAATGCCACCCATCATCTATGGGTCCATCTTCTCCCCAGTGATCTTCAATCTATACATGGCGCCTCTGGGAGACCTCCTAGCAACACACAACATGCACATCCACCAATACACTGATGTCACACACAGCTATACCTCAAGATTGACTCCATCAAGGACATCCACTGGCTCAAAACCTGCCTCTAGCTGATCCAGTTTTATTTATTTAAGCATTTATTTACAGCGGCCATAACCCGTAGGTATCTAGGCGCTAGTCTAATTGCAGGCTGTTTATAACCCGCTTTTCTTTTTTTCCTTCAAGCACGGGTTCGGGATTCGAACCTGCGTTTGCTCAGCATGGTCTTGCTTTCAAGACCTGTGCATTGCCACAGAGCTATCCTCCCGTCCCATTAGTTTTGGATGTGAGTGCATACGTGAAGCTCAACACCTCCAAGACCGAATTCCTACTCCTTACCAACAATATCGAATACCCAGACACACAGACTTGACTATTAACCATGAACTCTGAGGGCTTCACACCAGAGCTCACCTCCTGCGCCAAGTCCCTCGGGTTCCACATCGACAAACACCTCTCCATCAAGACACATGTAGCTAAGAAAACGCAGCTTGGTATCAGCTCTCCCTTCTGCGGAAAGACAAACCCTTCCTCCCTCCGGACAGCTTTAGATCCACCGTTCAAGCACTGGTCATATCCCACCTGGATGGGGCAATGCCCTCCACGAAGGCCTCTCGTCATCCTCCCTTGTGCCGCTTAGAAGTGTCCTACATGTGGCTGCACGTCTTATCAAGGATCCCACTTGCCCAGACCGCTATGGAGGGTCTTGCAGAGCAGAATCACCTCCCTAGCCTCAAAGGTGTAGCTCCCCCTTGGGGGAAAAGGGACACATACCCTTGATTCGTCACAGGCTGCAAGTGGCATTTTCTAGCTGGCTAGTAGCTTGCTACTTGAAATGTGTTCCCCATGCTTTTGCTGTTCCATTGCATGGATGTAGTTTGAAGAAGTCCTCTGTCAGGCCGTTGCTTTAGGATTTGAGGGGATTGGGACCTCGCGACGTATTCCATATCTATGACAGTAATCACCACAGCTGTGCTGCTTCGGAAAATCTTTTGGAGTCTGCGTCGATGATGTCGATGACGTCGATACGCTGTCCTCGAGGGCCTCCATCGAGCCGACGTCACTGGATATTTTAAGTAGGACGCACGACGCCCGTAGCCTCAGTTCCGTTTTTTCCACGAACGTGTTCGCTTCGGAGATTTCGGCGCGCCTCGGTTCTACTAATTCCTGTTCTTTCGGTTCTTCGAACCTGTTCGTTTGTGTATTGAAATGATGTCTTCGGCTTCTTCCACCCCGCGGTCGGGTTTTAAGAAGTGTCGCGTGTGCGGGTCCAAGATGTCGTTGATGGACACGCACAACGCGTGCCTCTGGTGCCTCGGGGAGGACCACGATACGGATGACTGTGTCGACTGGCAGTCGCTTACATCGAAGGCCTTGCGGGAGCGTAAGAAGAAGCTGTCGGTGGGTAAGGTGGCCAAGCCCTGGAAGTCGCGATCCACTGGACTTTCGACAGACGATCCGAGGGGCGACTCTCCGCATCGTCGTCGTGAGTCCGGGGGGTCTGGTTCCAGGAGTCGGTCTCGCCATTCCTCTGCCTCTTCGAGGCAATCACGGAAGCGCTGTCCCATGTTGCATTCCACGTCCTCATCCGAGGACTCTGCCCTTCGGTGGGTTGCTTGTCCCAACAAGCATTCCACTCCTGAGGAATGGGATTCCTTCTGAAAGGAGATGATGTCGATTTTTCAATCGCAGGGCTCTGGTCCGTCTGCGCGGTCGAAGGACGCCAGCCGTGACTGTGCTAGAGACACCACTCGTACGCCTTTGGGCTTCAGCGGTCGTCGCGACCACCGGGCGCCTTCGAGGTCCCGGTCGGACAAGGATGGTCGCTCTAGACATGCCCGTTCCAAGTCCCGGTCCTCGACGCCCTCGAGACCGCGTGAGCCTGTGAAGTCTTCGAGGAAGACATTGACGCCTGCGGCGCCGAGGTCGTTGAGGGACTCTCTCGAGGCTCCGCCTCCGAGGAAGTCATCGACGCCATCGGCACCGAGGCTGTCGAAGGACACGCTCGGGGCTCCGCCCTCGAGGCCTGTGTCAACGCCGTCGAAGTTGTCGGCGCCTTGCTCGATGTCAATGCTGATTCCGTCGACGCCCTCGATGCCTTTCAAGGCTGCTTTGTCGGAGGTACCCCGTGGCATTGTGGAACCCCCCAGAAAGGCTCTGGCCAAGGCTAAGAATGTCTTTGTCCCTTTTTCTGTGCCCTCTTTCCAACCTCTGGATTGTATTTCTGAGGGGGATGAGGGATCTGAGGAATGTTTGGTGCCTGAGGAGGTGCCTGACAAGATTTTGTCTGGTCACAGCCAGATTTAAGACCTGCGTCAGTCACTGCACGACGCCAGTGGTCTGGACACCTCTCCGGAGGTTGAGTTCAGTCGGCCTGAGCCTGGCACCCATGCCGAGTCCTCGTACCGGTGCCTTATGTCGACGGTCACGGAATACTTGGGGTGGTCTGCGCCACCTGTGGATTTTCTGCAGGATGACCTGACGGACATCCTCGACCAAGGTCCTCCAACTGACCCGGTACTGCCATTCCATATGGCTTTGCACAGAAGGGTGGCTGCAGCTTGGACTACTCCTGAGACTCTCCCAGCAGTGAGCAAGACTTTACTGCGAAAATACCGCCCATTCAGTAGTGACCCCTGCTACTTGACCACGCCCCCCACTCCAGAGAGGTTGGTGTTGCAGGCGGCCACGGCCCCAGCAAAGCAGGCGTCGTACCCTACTTTCCCTCCTGATAGGGACGACAAGCGTTTTGATGGCTGGGCGAAGAAAGTGTTTTCTTCAGGGGGTATGGCTTTACAGGCAGCCAACTCTGTGTATGCCTTGTCACGTTTCACGCACACTCTGTGGAACTGTATTTCCTTGGCGGCTGAACATATCCCCGAAGGGGAGGAACGGGATGGTTTTCTTGCTATTGTACAGGATGGCAAGGATGCCATGTGTGAGGCCGTTTAGTCGGGTTTGGACATGGCAGATTGTGTCAGCCGGTCCATGGCGGTGAGCACCGTAATACGCAGGTTTGCGTGGTTGCGGAAGTCGGGGTTTGCTCCTGATGTGCAGGCCCGGCTCCTCAACATGCCCTTTGATGGTGAACGTCTTTTTGGCAGCAAGGCTGACGAGAGCTTTGAGAGGTTGCAGACCTCCAAAGCTGCAGCGAAATCGTTGAGCGCTGCAGTTTGCCAACCTCCGCCTTTTCGTCCTAAGGGACAGCAATGGAGGGGAAGTTCCTTATGATATTACTCATCCTTTAGTAAATCAAGAGGAGCTGTAAGTCAAAGGGGCCACCGTAGAAGTGCCAGAGGTGGGAAACAGGGTACTCGAGGTGCCAAGGCCGCTCGGGCAGTTGCCTCTTTGCCCTCAGGCACTGCCGCAGCCACTTCAGCTCAATCATGAGGCCTTGTCCCATGGTTCGCCGGTTGGGGGAAGGCTGGCGCAGCATCTTGTAGAGTGGCGTGCCATTACTGCAGATGTGTGGGCTACTGTCTTCCTTTCCGGCAGAGGCCTCACTACAATCCACCAGGGAATCTCTCTTTGAGGAGTCCGGATCCACTCCTTGCGCAGGAAATTCAATCCCTGCTGGAGAAAGGCGCCATAGAACTGCTGCCTGTAGTGGAGAGGAATAAGGGATGGTATTCCCCTTATTTTTTGATTTCGAAGAAAGACGGGGGATTGAGAAACATCATGGACTTGCGCGGTTTGAACAAGCTCCTCAGGAAGGACAAGTTCAAGATGGTTACTCTTTCTCAAGTCCTCCAGGCCCTTCAACTTCAGGACTGGTTGGTGTCTCTCGACCTCAAGGACGCTTATTTTCAGGTGCCGATCCATCCAAAGCACAAGAAGTACTTGAGGTTCGCGGTTGGCGACTCGCACTTTCAGTTTCGGGTCCTGCTGTTCGGATTGACCTCCGTCCCGAGGGTATTCACCAAGCTCATGGTGGTGGTGGCAGCATATCTCAGGAAAGGGGGGATTCACGTCTACCCCTACCTTGACGATTAGTTGATCAGGGCGTGCTCTCCCGAGCAAGTCCTAGATCATCTGTCCGTCACCTGCCACTCCCTTCACAGGCTGGGCTTCTCCCTCAACTTAAAGAAGTCCCATTTGACGCCAACCCAGCGGCTCCAGTACATCAGAGCAGTGCTCAACACTTCCCTGGAGCAGTATTTTCCTCCCCAGGTGAGGGCTCATCACATTCAGCAGATGGTGCACAAGTTTCAACAAGCCCAGAGTCTCCCGGCGTTCAAGTTCTTGAGGTTGCTCGGCCTCATGGCATCCTGCATTCTTCTGGTGCCGGAGGCCAGATTGCGGATGAGATCTCTGCAGTGGGCCCTCAAGATGCAGTGGTCGCAGTCCTCCGGCAGGATGTCGGACCCCGTTCAGGTGCCGCCCTCGGTCGCCCATGACCTTCTGTGGTGGGCCGTCGAAGGCAATCTGATGAAGGGGGCTCTGTTTTGGCTACCCTGGCCAGAGGCGACGATTGTGACGGACGCATCCCTCACGGGATGGGGAGCTCATGCCAACGAGTTGACAATCAGCGGTCGTTGGTCTCTGTCGGAGTCCAGACTCCATATCAATCTGTTGGAGCTGTGGGCCTTCAGGCTTGCCCTCAAGGCTTTTCTGCCGACTGTGTGAGGAAGGAATGTCCTGATTCTGACGGACAACACAGTGGCCATGCACTACCTCAACAAAAAGGGGGGCAGGGCCACTTCCTCTGTGCAAGGATGCGATTCAGCTCTCGGTCTGGGCCAACCAGCAGGAAGTTTTGATCTCGGCAGTTCATCTGGCCGGAGACGAAAACGTGACGGCGGACGCTCTGAGCAGGCAGAGCGCGATCTCTCATGAGTGGGAGCTGGCTCAGGAGATTCTCCTGGAGATCTTCGCCCTTTCGGGGAACCCTCAGGTGGATCTCTTCGCCTCCAGTGTCAACCGGAAGTGCAAAAGGTTCTGCTCGTGGGAATTTCCTCCAAAAGGAGCCTTATGAGACGCGTTTGTGGTGGAGTGGTCCTTCCCACGGCTGTACGCGTTTCCTCCAGTCCCCGTCATCCCGCAAGTGCTGCGGAGGTTACGGAGGTTCGGTTCCCGGATGATCCTCATTGCTCCGGCTTGGGTTCGGAGGACGTGGTACCCGGACCTTCTCGACTTGTCCATCTGCCCTCCACGTCGTCTTCCCTACTGAGACGACCTGCTCTCACGGGAGGGGGGTTAGGTTCTGCATCCAGAGGTCAGATCCCTCAACCTTCATGCTTGGCTTCTGAAAGGTTGAGGTATAAGGATTGGGACCTCCCTGAAGACGTGATGGAGGTGTTGCTTTCGGCCAGACTGCCGGCAACAAAGTCCCTGTACCGTTGCCGTTGGAGAAAGTTCTGCAACTGGTGCAGGGTTAAGAATGTGGGTCCATTTCATGTGACATTCCTGTAGTTCTGTCTTTTTTGCTTTCGTTGGCCCACAGGTTACTGTGGGCCAACGAAAGTGGTTACTGGCAAGTGGGTACTGTTAAAGGTTACCTGGCGGCGCTGTCTATATTTAAGCGCTCATCTGAGGAGTGTTCTTATTTTAAAATTCCTTTAATTTCTCAGTTTCTCAAAGGACTCACTAATGTGTTTCCGCTGGCACCTTTCCAGCTGCCTGGTTGGGATTTGAACCTTGTTCTGAAATTCCTTATGGGTGCTCCGTTTGAGCCTTTACATTCTTGTCCTTTGAGGCTGTTAACCTTTAAAACTGTGTTTTTAGTTGCGGTCATTTCCGCTCGCAGAGTGAGTGAGTTGCAGGCACTTTCAGTTAAGCCACCCTTCACTGTGTTTCATAAGGACAGGGTTGTCTTTAGAGTTCTTCCTTCCTTTCTTCCGAAGGTGGTGTCAGAATTTCATTTGAGCCAGAAGGTTATTCTTACGGCATTTTATCCTCCTCCACATCCTGGTAAGGAAGAGGAGAGGCTCCATAGGTTGTATCCTAGGAGAGCTTTAAGTTTCTACATTTCTCGCATGTCCCGGGTCAGAGTGGACGATCAGCTCTTTATTGGTTACGCTGGAAGGCGTTTGGGACAAGCTGTGACTAAGCAGACTTTGTCTAGATGGATTATCTTGGCAATTTCTGAATGTTACCGCTTGGCGGGTAAGGACCCTCCGGTAGCCTTACGGGCCCATTCTACTAGGGGTATGGCTGCCTCTACTGCCCTGCAGAGGGGTGTTCCTATTCGTAACATCTGTGATGCAGCCACTTGGGCTTCGGTTCATACTTTGGTACGTCACTACTCCCTCGATTCTATCCATGGGCAGGATCTGGCCTTTGGCAAGGTGGTCCTTTACTTTTCAATTTGATTGGGCATTCTAAATGTCCATATTCTAAATTCTTTTCCCTCCTCCATATGTTGGTACTGCTTTGGGAGTCTGTCATAGATATGTAATACGTCAGAGGACCCAATCCCCTCAAAGAACAAGTTACTCTCTTACCTGGTAACGTTCTTTCGATGGGATGGTCTGACGACCGTTTGGGACAAGCTGTGACTAAGCAGACTTTGTCTAGATGGATTATCTTGGCAATATCTGAATGTTACCGCTTGGCGGGTAAGGACCCTCCGGTAGCCTTACGGGCCCATTCTACTAGGGGTATGGCTGCCTCTACTGCCCTGCAGAGGGGTGTTCCTATTCGTAACATCTGTGATGCAGCCACTTGGGCTTCGGTTCATACTTTGGTACGTCACTACTCCCTCGATTCTATCCATGGGCAGGATCTGGCCTTTGGCAAGGTGGTCCTTTACTTTGCAATTTGATTGGGCATTCTAAATGTCCATATTCTAAATTCTTTTCCCTCCTCCATACGTTGGTACTGCTTTGGGAGTCTGTCATAGATATGGAATACGTCAGAGGACCCAATCCCCTCAAAGAACAAGTTACTCTCTTACCTGGTAACATTCTTTCGATGGGATGGTCTGACGACCTATTCCATATAGCTCCCTCCGTACCTGCCCCGCTACAGAATTTCTTATGCGATTGCAGCTTATGTTTCCACAAGGCTGGCAGTGGTTTGGTGCCACACGTTCTGGGGGAAAAAACTACAACTGAGGCTACGGGTGTCGTGCGTCCTACTTATAACATCCAGTGACGTCGCCTCGACGGAGGCCCTCGGGGACAGCGTATCGACGTCATTGACACAGGACGCAGACGCCGAAAGATTTTCTGAAGCAGCACAGTTGTGGTGATTACTGTCATAGATATGGAATATGTCGTCGGACCATCCCATCGAAAGAACGTTACCAGGTAAGAGAGTAACTTCTTCTTTTTAAGCGTGGATATTCCATTTGAAAATTTTAAATATCACTGCAAGACGACCAAGCCCAATTAGCATATATTGGGCTCTATCAGGACCTTGGCGCTATCCCGGCAGTAAATCCGCTGGGATACCGCCAACGCAAATTGCATTACCGCAACTCAGTCCAGCGCTATTAGCACCGGGTCCCAAGTTAAAGGGGGCTTGGGCGGGCGGTACGTCATTAGTAGATCATCAGTGAGAAATTCAGGGCACTATTACCACAGTGCTATTAGCGCCACAGTAATAACACCGCATATGGGCGGAAAGTGCAGAGATTTTCCTCCAGCAAAAAGCTGGTGAAGTGGTAATGCAGCTGTAATAGCGTTAGTTTGACGCTCCGCCCAAGCGGTGATGACCCCAACTTTCTACTATGACAAAAACGGATAATTACCTTTTGGAATCCAACTCATTTGCCCGCTCCCACTATATGAGTAATCTGACTCTTAAAGGTTTGGCATAAGCACTTAGATCGTATGTGAGACTAAGCACTGCCCTTTGCACATGGATTCAATCCAGGGGATAGACATAGTTGTTTGTACAGCTAACCCATTTTACCCTCTCGCACTCTGCACTTTCGTAACTAAGCCGAAGGACCGGCCTCACTCCCACACACCTCTGCACTCACATATAACACTAACTCTATCGCACAACACCTCTGTCATAAGAATGGAGCTACCTTTCATGACAAATAATTTGAACTGTAGCTGCTCACATGTTTCTCTATAAACTTAAACACAACCCCTCCTGCTTAGTTCATTAGCAGGGTCTTGGCCACCAGCTCATAACTTTAAGGGGCGAAATGTACACGCGCATACTAGCACCTCCCAATGTTCCCATATTTTGGATGTAAGTTCCTCCTAGTGCGTTCAACCAACAGCGCTTTGGGACCATAATTATGGTGAAAGGTGCTATTCAAATGACAAAATGAATGAATGAATTAAATATATAAAGTTATTGTTTGTGGAATTAACGTGGAAGGCAGTTTCCAGAAAGCCTGAAGAAAAACCTTCAAACATGGCCGCCCTTGAACGAGTCGCCCGGCAGCAAGTGAAGAAATCCTGTCTCAATGTTTAATATTATGGTTTGTAACTAGTGACACTACGATATCCAAAGCGAGAGCAGACCTAAGGCTTGCTGATTGGGACGAGCAAAGTAGAGCGGCAACATTTGAGCAAGTGCAACAAGCGAGGTGTAGGCCAAGACCTCGGAGAACCAGAAAAGAGTGGCAGACAAAGGGGACCTCGTGAGCGAGAGGTACTGGGGGCAGTGATAAGCACAAGAGAGCATAGGGCAGAGAGGACCTGGAGGAGACTAGAAGCAGGCATTGATGATTGTTCCCCAACAGCTTTGTTGGGATTGCAGACTAACACCAGCGATTAATGCTTGAATTCTACTGAAGCTGCCTGTTGGCGCCCTCCCAACTTTCCATTGTAGCTAACCGGCTCCCGGTTCATGGGCAGACAGGGCCAGTAATGGCCTACCGGACCAAGTCCTAGGTAGACCCTGGCTGCCAAATAACAAGGAGGCACAGTGGGACTCCCTATGCAGACCTAGTTGTTGTTTTGAATACGTGCCAACATTTACGAGCACCTGGGAGGGAGATTTTGCAACAAAAAACCGGGAGACAGGAATTTCCCCATAGAACTGCATTGGGGATTTAATTATTTTAGGTGGGAGTAAGTAGAAAATAGCAATATTTTTCATTTAAAAATAGGGAGTCTTCTGCCTAAATCGAGAGGGTTGGTGTCAGTATCCTATTCGAAAAAACCCAACAACCCCAAAATGCCGACTGTAAAATCGGAAGGGCATTGTCCCCTTTCTATTTCCATCTTGTTTAGCCAGGTGCTAGAGAGAAAGGCCTTGCAAGTCAGTGAGTGGGATTGAGAGCAGGGCGCGGTAATCTAATTGGCCCGTACTTTTCTCCCACGTGCTAATAATATATCTTTCTACTAGGAATTACTTTACTCTGAAGAAAGTAGTGTTACAACGGAAGGGCGGGAAGGAGTGCTGCGTCTCTACTGAGCAGGTCGGCAGAATAGACTGTCATAACGCTCTCTTTGTCAAATTAACTGGGTGCAGAGCCAGCCAATGGAATTCACGGTCCCATCAAAAGATGGTCCATATCTGGCAGGACTGAAAATCCGTGACTGGACTGTCCAAGGATAGTAGGCAACCGGAGTCCAGGAGGCAGTTTTCCACAGTGGATGCAGTCCTTTGCCGTGGAAGTGTTGGAAGAAGCTTGGATGGCCTGACCTGCACCCTTCGTCTGTTAAAATAGGCGCTCTGTACATTGTTATTAGCTCCTATTTGAATGTACATTCCAGTTAGCGGACCATTCTGTCCTCTCCGCCTTTGTCAAACTCACTGTAACCCCCTTTACAGCATGTGATGCTTTGTGAGCAGTGGCTTTACCCTTTCAAACATATTGTGAAAGAGTAAGTTTAACTGCTCTACAGCTGCCAGGATAGTTTTGCCATCCGAGGTCGCATGACTTCTGAATAGCAACATTACTTGATGCAAAGACTTTTAATTAACTCTTCTTTAAAGTAAGTTCGAAAAGGTATTTGACATTTTAGAAACATTGATTGCCCAGAAAATTAGGTTTACCTAAAAAGAAAGATTGCAGTGAGAGAGGGGGGAAAAGGCCATCTTCTACCCCAAATTAAGGGCCCTGTTCATTACAAAAATTCTCACTTTTATCTATTGAATGGCGTGTGTCTCTGAAAATGTACAAGTGCCGCAAACCACGGTATTCACAAAAGTGTGTAAATCAGCGATGCCCAAAAAGGGTGGGAATACGTGGACTCCTTGCAAAGCGGCAGAATCGCTGATGCGAGCGGCGAGTGGCTGTGAAATGAAGAAACAAAGTGTGAGCAGCTGATTTTGCAGAACAAAATGCCAGTTAGCACTTTGTCCAATCAAGAACTGGAGCAAAGTATAAAAGGCCGGATACACTCTACAAAAGTGCCCCAACATGGTGGATCCCGTGGCAATCTTGCTGGTGCGACATCTGCGGAGAAGGAGGTGACGAGAGGTGATAATCAGAAGGAGAGTTCCACTCCTTAAGCTGCAAGATGAAGTATTGCCAGCCAGGTGGGCGGGTGACCTAATCCCACTGCCTGTCAAGCTCAGGGTTGCCACGTCGGCTTATTATAAGCAACTTTGGGCTTGCTTTTGGCCAAAGTCGCTTATAATTTTTCCAGGTCGCTTGCTGCAGTTTTATACGCTTATCGCCTTCTTTGTGCACTTATTGTTGCGCTTAATTGCTGACCGGCGCCGGCCCTGCCAGGGCTGTTTCATTCACAAAGTAACTGACACATGTAAGGACATCGATTACCTGCTGCAATACACGCCCTGATGCTCAGGCTAATTGCAAGTATCATGCGAGCATCCTAGACTGGGCTGCCCTGCCGTCTGTTCCTTTGCAGCTGAGCCTTTTCCGTGGAGAAATGACTTTGGATCCCATTGGTCTTCTCAGTGCCATCCTCTCTGATGTGGTCGTTTGGGACCCTCTAGTTCAGGTTCCACCATCTCGACCATTCGAAAGATAACATCTATTTTGCCTTGGGACAAATTGCAATCTTTCAGCACTCTACCATGTTTTTTTAGTTCATAGCATTTGCATATAAGCCATGACTCGCACCCAAAACCAAAGATCCTATATATTGTTGCAAAGGGATGTAGGAGTGCCTTCATGTTGGCAGCAAGACCTCACCTATGCCTTCTGACATATAGCCCATATTAGCACCCTGGTGAAGGGCACCAGCCAATCAGAAAGCTTATAATGCAGGCTTGCATCTATGCATAAGCCTATATTCCTATGTATCCTCTGTGTCGCTCTCCCGCTGCTGCCGTTCATTTTTCCCTTAAAGGCCTGTACTGCTTCCTCATCCTCCGCCTCCCTCCCATCTTGATTACTTCCCCCCATTTGCATATTTACCTGTAGTTCTGCCACCTCTGTCCTCCACTGCCTGCTCCCGCCCCCGACTCAATGGCCACCAGCAACATAGAAAAGGCACAGGTTTAATCATAGAGCTTGTATTCTCTGGCATTACTATCAATGATTTTAATACAAGCTCAGGCATGAAATCCTATTTGCCAGGGAAAAAACAACTTAATGACAAAAAAAGCCTACTGCTGACGCTCAACGGTGCTGCAACACTGGTAAGGTTTCAGCAAAACGGTTCCTTCGAGCAAGAAAAACGAGGGTGGGGCTGGTGTGTGTGTATATGAACCTGCCTGTCTAGTGTAGGCCTTTCTCTGCAGTACAATCAATGTATTGTGGACAACCGTCTCATGATGCTTACCTGGTGAACATGTATTTCCTTCTTCACAACGGCTCGTGTTTGTCTTGGAGAATGTTGTTGTGCAAAGCTGTGCAACACTACCGGCTGCACCTACTCAGAGGTATTCTTCCCTTCCTCTCCTTCCCCCAGAAGCTCACTGTCTCCCGAGCCCTGGTTCTCTCGAAGCTGGACTACTGTAACAGCCTCTATCTTAATCTGCCTGCCTCCACTCTCCGCCCTCTGCAACTCATCCAGAACAGAACTGCGAGACTTGTCCTTGGCCTCAAGCCCAGGGACCGTATCACTCCAGGACTGAAATCTCTACACTGGCTCCCAGTGGCTGCGAGGATAAAGTTCAAAACCCTCTGCATTGTCCACAAGGCCTTCTGGGGCCTGGGTCCTAAATACCTTCAACTCTCTCTTCCCAAATATCTTCCTTCCCGAGCCCTTCGCTCATCCGCCTCCAATTCCCTCAGGGTTAGCCGCTTCTCGAAGCAACGAGCTGGGGGTAGATCTCTCTCCGCGGCAGGGGCCTCCCTCTGGAACAGCCTTCCTGCCTCCCTGAAACTTGAGGAGAACCATCTCCGGTTCCGGAAGCACCTCAAAACCTTCCTCTTTGCTTCTGCTTTCTCTCTCCCTCTCCCCTGCTGAACAGCTAATTAATTCTTCACTGAAACTGCACTTATCCTGCAACTGGACCACTCTAGACGGCCTCGGTCCTTGGCCCAGCCACTCTCCACTTGCACTGATGCCCTGGAACCCCTTTGCACTGCGGGACTGTCTCTGTATCCCTACAGCCCCCCCCCCCCTTCCCCAGCACTTGCTCTGCACTTACCTTTGCACTTGCCACCAGCTGGCCCTATTTATTTATTTATTTATTACTTTACGCCACTTACCTTGTACTGCACTTCCCCCTCCCCTTCCCCTTGCACTTTTCCCCCTCCCCCACCCCTGCACTTGCGCAATCTGAATGACACCTGGCCTAGTAGGATCGTTGTCTGTCTCCCCTTGTCCCTCCCCTCCCTGCCTCGTCGCGCCTTGAAACACCTGTATATAGGCGCGTTACAAATACCATATCATAAAGCTGTGACCTGATGTTCCTCTCATGTTCGGTTCCTCCTCCCGATCTGCCCTAGGCTCCAGGCCTATGGAATCAGCGACAGGAGAAATGGGAACCACGGCCTGCATTGACTGCTGTCTTTCATGCAGGGTGGTATTGGGAGCTGGAATTTACCCACACGGTGGCTCTTGGTGGGAGCCTCTCTGATGTCCGTTGAAGAATTTGAATCGGCACTTTAGGGAGTCAACTAAAGATTTCTTGAGCCGGAGCTGAAAGTAACTCCTAGGTATTGGGCTTCACCCGCTAGGCAGCAGATGCTGCCTCTGTGGAAATGCAGAGTTGGTGCATTGGTCCCGGGAGGATATCCTAGGGCCAACGTGCTCGCCTTGGAAGCAAGACTACACGGAGCAACACAGGTCCGATCCCCGGGTCCGCGCTTAGAAACCTGTGGGTATTAAGCCCGTTTAAATAACCTATCATATCATATCTTGTGCTGCAAATCCGGCTTCCGCAGGAGATCCAAAATATACTGTTGTTGTCCATTGTATACAACCCGTTATGCTCTAAACGTCATCTGTGTCCTAAAGCTCTTTTATATAAAATTCCCAAACACGCAGGGCCAAACCTTTTCCTTGGTGAAAGTGAGGAGTACCACTGCATGAACAAAGTGGCTGCCCAATTCCGAAAGGGCCGCGGAATGAGCGCAGCTTAGATGCACTCATTCAGATGCCCTTTTTCCCCCTTTGCCTAAATAAAGGGGCTTTTCTGGGCATTTTAAAGCACATCCCGAATACACAAACAAGATGCGCTTTAAAATGCCCAGCAACAAGTATCTCCCCCCGCCCAACCCTGCGCCTGTACAAAACAGGGTGGAAATGCTTTTTTTCTCAGTCATTTTTCCGAGAATGTCCCTTTAATGGCCTGTCTCCGAGAAATGTGCTCCAAGCAACCATGTGGTTGCTAAGTGCCTGCACTACATTAGTGTCGGAGCGTGCTCTCTGCACTAATGTATGCCTTGGAGCCGGACTGTGCCTCTTTGCGCTATTGTCCAGCCCCTCCTGAAATGCTCAGGTCTCCTTTGTGAGTAAGGTGACCTTAGCATCTCTGAAATTAGCGCAAATGACATAAGCTCATTCTCTGCACCCCTTCCATTTGCGCTATTGTCAGACAATCTGGCCCACACTGTTAATGTCACAGAGGCATGTCTGTATGGCAGCACTTGTCATGGGGAGTCAAACGCAGCTCCTGGTGTTGTTGGTGTAAAGCTAACTAGGCTCTTCTCTTGCAACCGGCCTCCCCCCTCTAACCTAATAAATCTAGGACCAATGAGATGAGTATTAAGCACCCTTTGAAATTGCAAAGTGTATTTGAACCACTGGCAGGCGGCCAAGAGACCAGCAGTAGAGGATTCGGTCAGAGAAGAACTGTTGGCATTGGCCTTGATTGTGAACTGAATGTCTGCCTGCCGGAGGAAAACGAGTGGTTTGCTTAGCAGCGTGCTGTGCATTTGCAGGAATGTTGCGATTACTCCCTGTGATTGCCCCGAGCATGTTTTAATTCTACCCCTGATGTCACTGCTGAGCTCCAGCATGCAGTCCCCTGTCTTTGAAGAGAAACATCCCGGGCCCGGTGCTACTCCCGATGTCACTGCTGAGCTCCAGCATGCGGTCCACTTTCTTTGAAGAGAAACTTCCTGGGCCCGGTGCTACTCCCGATGTCACAGCTGAGCTCCAGAATGTGGTCCACATTCTTTGAAGAGAAACTTCCCGGGCCCGGTGCTACTCCCGATGTCACCGCTGAGCTCCAGCATGCAGTCCACTTTCTTTGAAGAGAAACTTCCCGGGCCCGGTGCTACTCCCGATGTCACCGCTGAGCTCCAGCATGCAGTCCTCGTTCTTTGAAGAGAAACATCCCGGGCCCGGCGCTACTACCGATGTCACCGCTGAGCTCCAGCATGCAGTCCTCGTTCTTTGAAGAGAAACATCCCGGGCCCGGCGCTACTACCGATGTCACCGCTGAGCTCCAGCATGCAGTCCTCGTTCTTTGAAGAGAAACATCCCGGGCCCAGTGCTACTCCCAATGCCCCTGCTGAGCTCCAGCTTGCAGTCCCCTTTCTATGAAGAGAAACATCCCGGGCCCAGTGCTATTCCCGGTGTCACTGCTGAGCTCCAGCATGCAGTCCCCTTTCTTTGAGAGAAACATCCCAGGACCAATGCTACTCCCTGATCATTCAACTAGCCTCTGATGGCTCCATTCTTTTGACCCCGTGTCATAGCTCTCAACTCACACGCTTTTGGCGGGTGTCACCCGCCTTGTAAACAGCTGACTCACCCGCCAAGGTTCCTGCACGCCCATTCGTTTCAATGGGTCGCTCACCCGTCAAAAAAAATATCGCCTTTGCAACATAAATGGTTGAGAGCTATGCCTTGTTCTAGAGACGCCACACCGTGTTACTCAAGCAGCAGCATTGTGCCCTGTGGCGTGGCAGTACTGGAGGCAAGAAATAAACGTCATCACGCTTGGCAACCCAAGCACTGATGTTTCAAGTGCCAGCAACCACACCCGTAACAGTAAAAGTGGCTCTTGGTTCCTTTACAATGGGATCCGAGGCGCGCTGGTCAGGATCCCAGCAGGCGACCTGGCATCGTCATACAGCCCAAATGGCAGGCGCGCATGCGCTCCAAGCGGAGCCGGATCCCGCTCGAATCTTCTGCGCCATACAGGCCGGTGGCGGCCCTCGCGCACTTGTATTTATAGAGTCGCCGTTGCCCCGTGTCAGTGACATTTCAACGTAAGTAAGTGGATGAGCATGTGAGGGTATTTATTATTTATAGCAGCCGACGCCGCGAGCCGAGCTGCCTGCAGGTGCTGTTACTCTATCCCTTGAGATTTACACCTGGCAGAAATAAATCTCTTCATGTGGACGTTGCGTGTCCGCGGCCTATAAGGGCAGAGTGCCTGCCCGTTAGCCGGGGATTGCGGAAAAATCAGCCCCGCCTGATATTTGGTTCAATGGCTAAATGTGGGCAATTATAGATCTGTAAATAATGAGCTAAATCACTGAAAAAAGTTCTTCTAAAAATTATTGTATAGTGCTCCTTGCCACAACAGAGTGATTTCTAGGCACGTGCTATCATTTCATTGCTCGACTTTCATGAACGCAAAAATCCCAAGGGCGGTTTCCCATCCCTAAATAGTACTGCAATCCGTTCTACAAAGCAATATGTCTTGGGCCTGAGCTATTTTAACCGAGGAAATCGTAGTTCAGATTGTGCATAAATCCCCTGTGGGTTTGCACAAAGTCACACATTTGGCTGCTGCGTTTGCCGAGAATGTGGTGTCTTCAGCCCAACCGAATGAGCAGTGTGTATCAGCACCAGACACTTTTACTCCCAACAAAAAACGAAGCATTGCAAAGCAATTAGGCTTGGATCTTTAAGTGTGGAGTTCCTTCTCTATTGCCCCACACGACAAACCGAGGTTTACCCTCTACGTTTGCAAACCCGGAATTCCTGGTGCTGCCAGTGCTTATTATTATTATTTGCCCGTGGCGAAAAGTCCCAATTCAGCCACTTCATAGTGTCTGCCTGAAACAAAGTAGGATCCACTGGCACTTCATGTAGGTTGCCAGCAAGTCGCTATATTCTGTTTACTGTAAGTTACATTAAGATGACTCAGTAAGAATCACTGGCTCCCATCACCCAGGCAAGCCTGAATGTGGAACCTTTACACCAAACATTCTCTCACTCATACCGCAACCTTCTCTCTGACATCATCAATGTCCTGCATCCATCCAAAGCACTATACTACACAGCCATATTGCTGCGCTCCACGTTTGCTCTGGAGCCTTATTCGTGTTTTCATTTCTCTGACCAGCACCCATCATGCATGCTTCAGAATTATGCCAAGTCTCATGTGCTGATGTGCAATTCCATGTTGTTTAAGTTGGGGTGCGACCAAGCCTGATTTGCATGTGGTCTTTCCCCTTTTGTAATGGCTTGGCAGGTGAAGAACGATGGTCTGGAGGGTTTCCCAGAGCAATGCTAGAGGTTAGGATTAATTCCAAACCTTCCAGCCATCCCCTCTTTTGTTTGTTTAAGTTAGACACTGCAGCTTTCTTTCTGGGAGTCATGATCTCTTCTCAGATAAATTGGATTACGAGTGGTTGAGTCGGAAGGGTTTAGTGAACGGAGAGTGTCTTGAATTGAAACCCTATCATCCAACTTTAATGTTTTTCAGAAATAGTGCTATATGCCAATTAGTTTTAATCCGGAACTCCCAATATGCAGACAAGAAATATCACAATCTACTTTAACCAGATTGATTCAGACGTTACTCCCCCGGTTCTATGTTCATTCACCCTCAGTTTTTTTTTCGGGGCCTTTTTTTCCAGAAATGTTTTGCTGAAAAAATGCATAGACATATTTGTTTTATTTGGGGTGGCCCCCCAATCCACCCCTCCCCTATAATTTATTCCCTATACCCCACCCTAACGCCCTTACCCGCTCCATAATGTGCAATAATTTTTTTTCAGCAAAAGATTTTCAGCAAAAAGTGCTGCAAAACAAAAACGGGCGATGGATGAACGTCATACCACTCCCCACAGCTTCGTAAACCCTCCTGGAAAAAATTGCACCAGGATTGCACAAGTGTTTTATTTCTGGTGGGCCAGACTATCCAAGCAGCATTCCAGAGGCCTGCTTTCTTTGTAAAAATAAAAAAAATAGGCATTTTGCAGTATACCTAACTTTATTGGTAATCTTTTTATTTTAGTATGTGTATTACATCTCATGCCCACAGAGTGGGTGTGCTTTCTTGGTGTTCCTTCCCTCACTGATGTTGGACTCTCGTTCCACTCGTCCACTCAATAATGGAGTCTGCAGCAAGCGTCACAGTCCCTACAGGTTTTCTGAACATGAGGCAGATTGTGTCAGGGGTTCTTCTGCCGCCCCCAATATTGGCCCCAGGCACTTTCCAATATTCTTCGAGACATACATTGCCTGATTGGATGTTTATTGAAGTGGTGACCTGAATGGCACATGGTGGGGTGACCAAGAGGTGAGTGAGTGAGGGTGGTCTGTGGATCTACTATATACCACCTCCAATCGTCACATTGCTTGACGGGTAACTTGCCCCCACCCCCAGAGCTTCACAGTCCCCATCTGTGGGTCCTCCAACACTGCTGACTACTGCGCTGATTGCTTTCTTCCCTATGACTGCAGCACAAGAGCAATTTGCCAAAGATCACAATGATGCTCTTAATTGATTCCCTTCACTCCATGTGCTGATTCCTTTTCTTCCCTACCCTTAGTAAAAAATACCTCTCCATAGACGTCTTACCAAAGGTCACACAGATGCAGTGTAATGAGTGCAAACTACTACGTTACTCAAAGCACTGATTGTTCTCTTAATGAGAAGTGTCTTTGGTGTTGCCCAAGATCACAAGGCTGCACTGCACCGAATCCCTCCATTCCCAAGTGCTGATTACTTCCCTTTCCTCTAAATGAATAAAACAACTCTGCATATACGATTTCCCCATGATCACAAGGTGGTGATTGCTACAATTGAAAATAATTCACCCTCTCCAAGACACTGTTACTGTGACGCCTGTCATACTATGCTTTAAATGCAATACCATATAGTACTTGCTGTAATAACCAATTATGATATCTGAGGAGTACTGTACGTCTCAATACATACTTAATGTGTATTAGCAAATGGGACTTTCTGCAATTTTAGAGGTAGAAACTGGAGTTATTTTATGGAGTTTGAAGTTTAGTTTGAAGTTTAGTTTATTTATAAAGCGCAGCCAGGCCCAAGGGCAACCGGGCGCATAATCTTGGATACAAGTTACAATATATACAATGTAAGAAAGGTTACAAGAATACAATAAAGCAAATTACAATTTACAAATTATAATACAGGTACATTATAGAGTATACACATAGGTGAGCTATAATACAGATCGGTAGCATATCTTAAGTGAGGAACTTCAGAGGTTCTGCGTGAACAGCCAAGATTTGGTATTATTCTTGAAAGTTAGGAACGCGGGCTCAGTTCTGATGGAGGTAGGCAGTGAGTTCCAAAGTTTTGAGGCTAGGACCGGGAAGCTCACACCACCCGCTTTTTGGAGTTTAAATCTAGGCAAAATTAGGCTGTGAGTTTGGGCTGACCTAGTGGGTCGAGAGGAGGCGTGGAGTGTAAGGCGGGAGGAAAGGTAGGGTGGGACATTGTTGTCCAAGCATTTATGAGTCAAGGCTAGTGTTTTCAGGGCAATTCTTTGTTTTACTGGGAGCCAGCATAGATCAGATCTGATGTTAGAAATGTGAGACCATCTAGGGATATTGAGAGCTGCCCTTATGGCATTATTTTGGATAGTTTGCAGTCTATTGAGGTTAGACTGGCTAGTTCCCAGGTAGAGGGCACTGCAGTAGTCGATTTTGGACATAATAAGTGTTCTTGCAAGGGTAATGCAGTTATGTGGGTTCAGAAAAGGTCTGCAAGCGGTGATATATTTGCAAGTATATGCCGATGCCGACCTTACTGCATTTGTTTGTCTATTCAGGGAGAGGGTAGAGTCCAGATAGACGCCTAGTGTTTTGGTGTCTTTCGAGACCATGATGGCATTGTCGTCAATGATGAAAGACTTGTAGGCTTGGTCTTATTTGTTGAGACGTTGAGTTGATCTAAGTAATAAGAGCTCTGTCTTGTCGTCGTTGAGGCATAATTCATGTTGCGCCATCCAGGCCTGAATGACCAGGTAGACATCATTCAAGGATTTGGTATCGGCTGTGTAATCACCAGTGATAGGAATGAGTATCTGGGTGTCATCCGCGTCATTGGTATAGGCGACACCCAGATAATCGAGCACATCGAAAAGGGGTTTGGTGAACACGTTGTAAAGTGTGGGCGATACACATGAGCCTTGAGGGACACCGCAGTGAATAGGAGAGGGGTCTGCCGAGGCTGTGGGTGAACAGACCCGCATGGACCTGTTGCTGAGGAAGGAATGGATCCAGGCATTGGCAGAGTCTGAGAAATGAGCCGCTGATTTAAGATGTTGGCAAAGTATTTGGTGGTTGACCAGGTCGAATGCCGCGGAGAGGTCCAGGAGAAGGAGTAATGCTAATTTTCCGTTGTCCTTTAGTGTCTCCATCTGAGTTTTCAGATCAATCAGGGCTGTTTCCGTGCCATGTTTAGGGCGGAAGCCTGATTGTTTTAGCCCCAGGAGGTTGTTGGATTCAAGAAAGTCTTGGATCTGCAGGTATGCTGCACGATCAAGGATCTTGAGCAGGAACGGGACTGTAGTGATCGGTCTAAAGTTGGTCGGTATGTTAGGGTCGAGGGATGGTTTTTTAAGTAATGGGATCACCCAGACGTCCTTGAGGTTGTCAGGTACTATGCCTGTTTTGAAGGAGGCGTTTATGAAGGCTGTGATAAAGGGGGCTAGGTCGTGGGAGGCTTCCTTGATGACAGGCGCCGGGCAAGGGTCGCCTTGACAGTTGGAAGGCTTGAGGTTGTTTATTATTCCTTCAACTTCAAGAGTAGTGAGCGGGGAGAAGGTGAATGGTTTATAGGTCAAGTTGGCATGGCAGGTAATTTTGCCCAGGATTGCTGTCTGTATATTAGTACACCAATTGCTGTCTTTAGTGCAGGAGTCAGGGGGGATGCAGGTGTCTCAAGTTCCTTGAGGATTTTGAATAATTCCTTGGTATTTGATTGTGCAGACACGATACGGTTATTGTAGGATTCTTTTTTAGCCTGGAGTATAGCTTCTTTATAGTTGAGAGTGGCTAAGAAGAGGCTGTTCTTGTGAGTATCAGAATGGTGACTTTTCCAACGTGACTCAGCACAGCGTTTCTCTTTGCGTAGCACTCTAAGCTGTGGTGTGAACCACGAATTGAGGTGCGCATGTTGTTTAGGTCTCCTAAGTTTGGGCGGGCGATGGAATTTATGGCTGAAAAGCACTGTCTGGTTATAGGTGTCGGCTAAAATAGTGGGGTCCGAACAGGAGTCGGTGGCGTTATTGAGGGTAGGGAGGATGAGGGGGAGTAACTTTTCAGGGGTTATGTTCTTTTTATTTCTGGTAGGGATGGCTGGAGCGACGGGAGGCGTAGGAGGAAGAGCTGCTTCAATGTTGAAGGTGATGATACAGTGATCAGACCAGGCACAAGGGGTGTTCGAGAGCAGGCTGATGTTGCAGTTAGAGTCGCTTAGGCAATCTGAGGACCGCCCTTTGATGTGGGTAGGTAATTGTATATGATGTGAAAAACCTAGATCCGTAAGGGTGTTGGCAAAGTCGAGGGCTGCGGGGTCATTAGGGTCAAGGTGTCCTAGGTTAAGGTCTCCAAGGATGATAGTTTGAGAGTTCATTTTCGCTTTGTCGAGTAATAAGGAAGTGATATCATCTATAAAGGATGTGGGTGGACCCGGGGGTCTATATATTAGATGAATGGAGGTCGTTTGGTTGGCCGATAGTGGAAGTTTGACAGAGAGTAGTTCAGCAGATTCCAAATTAGTGCTTGGTAAGGTTGTAAGACCTAGTGTGATTTTATGGATGAAAGCGATGCCGCCACCTCTGGAGATGCGGTCGGATCTGGTAATGGAGTACTGAGGGGGAATGGCCAAGGAGAGAGCCGGGCCTGAAGCAGGGTGCAGCCAGGTCTCGGAGATGGCGATGAGGTCAAGCTCCTGAGTTTTGATGAGATCAGCAATGTCCAGTGCGTGGGCAGCTAGGGACCTAGCATTGACCAGAGCGACCTTGATTAATCCGACATTGCTTGGTGAGGCAATGTTAGGCTGGGGGCCCTGAGGAGTAGGTGGGATGGGGGTCAGGGGTGACAGTCTAGGAGTCAGGGGTTTCTGGTATGCGCTGGGGTGCGTAGGGTGTCCCTTCATACCCATGAATCTGGAGCCTAACCTTGTGTTTTTTAGGAAGGTAGAGCAAGGTTGGTTAGGAGTGGGTTTTTTAGTGAAGTGGTCAAGCCATAAGGCAGGGGCATTGAGGTAGATGTTGGGATGTTGAAGCTCAGTACTCGGATAGGAATCTGAAGGTCTATAAGCAGGGGCCATCGTTCCCGTGCACAGAATGCTAGGTGTAGCTAGGCTGGCTGATGATAAATGGAACGCACAAGTAAGTGCCCACAATAAGAAGGGTACTCTCAGTAAAGAGAGCAAATGCCTTTGGGAGAAGGGGCGTGGTAACATGGTACCAGTGTTGAGAAAATGGTGAGGCACCAAGTAGGTATAGAGGTCGCTAGCTAGTGTTGCAGTCAGTCCTAGGATTCTGAGAGGTGGTTAGGTGAAGGCATGTGGCCGAGTAGACACAATGCAAAACAAGGAGAGGCTAAAGTCAGTTGAAGCTGCAGGGCGCATCTAGGCTAGATAAGCTAACACGATGTATAGCACACAGTGGTTAAGTTTGCTTAAACTTATGCCGGGGCATATCTAGGCTAGACAATGCGGAGCACACAAGGCAGATTCAATTGTAGCTACAGGTCCATATGGGCTAAATGATGCAGTGCACACAAATGCTAAAATCAATTGTCTGGCCAAGGCAAAGGTAGGCTAGTCAGTGCAAGGCACGCAGATGCTAGATTCAGTTATAGGTGCAGGGCACATTCCGACTAAGCAATGCAAGGCACACGGGGGCAGAGTTCAATTATGGGTGCATGGCACATCAAGGCTAAGCAATGCAGGCACACAGACTAAATACAAAATGTAGGTGCAGAGGTCGTAATGTGTCAAGGAGCTGAGGGCAGGATAATAGAGGTTACCTTATGCAGGAAAGTTACCAGGCACCACTAGTTTAAATAGGCAGACTGGGACAGTGGAGATCACAGTAGAGAAAATGAGAAAAAGAAAAAACATTCAGCTTGCAATGGCAGTGGCAATATGAGGTTACAAGCTCCGCTGAAGCTTAGAAGTGGGCAGATGTGAATCAAATCAGATCGGTTCATGCTAATAATGACATATTCATATTCATAATCACATATGCTAATGATAACATGTTTAGATTGCAGTGGCAAAAGGCGAGATGAGGTAATAGGAGTTAAGTTAGAAGGCTCCGCTTAGAGTGAGCACAGTAGGCAGGTAAGACTCCTGAGCAATCAGGGTCATAATAGTGAGAGTCCATTCAGATCACGGGTGGTAGACAGTGTAAGTTGTCAAACAGCGGCAGGTTCATGTGCTGTTGGCAGCAGTTGGCTTCATAGCCATGTATGTAAGACGGTGCTGTGGGAGCGATTAGTCTCGGTAAACGGTTCAGTCTGCGGATCCGGCAGAGAAAGGATCAGGGACTGATTGAGGATGAAGGAACACTGTAGTAGACTCACCAGTGGCTCGGAAGCTGTGTACTTAGGGGATACAAGGCAGATCAGGCAGCGTGGTCCTCGGCCTTCGGTCACGAGGCCGGCTTCGCCTGCCGGCGGCTTTGATTGGAGGATGTGCCTTCCAGGAAACCAATCAGCTGGTAGCAGGTCTGTTGTCACGGCAGCGCCAGTCTGATCATAACAGCACGGCCATTTTGGAATGTGGAAACCCCCCTGGAGGTATTCCACCTTGTAATTGTATTTGCAAATACTGCCTGTTTTTTTTTTATTATTACCTATCTAGATGTTATATGGTCCTTTGAGAAATTAGTTCTCTATCTTTTCATTTATTAATTTTATGTTTTTCTTCCTCTACCATTTATGAAATTGAACACTCCGAGAATGAACAAGGATTAGTCTTTTTTGATTCTGAACTTGCTGTGTTCCATAAAGTTTAGATATTCAAAAACATAGCCCCCTCCCATCCACCAAAGGTATGTTCTAAAATGGCTGTACACCCTGCAGCAGGTTAGTGCTTCTTTGAGCTCCTGAATACCGCAGCTTGGACAAGGGTTTTATACTCCTCCAGGTCAGCGGATTCCTTCATCTTTCTGAGGTTGCAAATTGAGTACCACAAAAGTGGGTAGTAATTATGGCAATTAGTAGCATCTTTTTCCAAACGCTCTGAAACTGAAATTTCTCTTATGCAGTTTGTCCATATAATATTATTATAGTCAACAATTGCACACTTTCACTATGATGCAGGGCTTAGCTTTTACATCATAACAGTATAGTCGGTGTTCTACTCACTTCATTCTTCAAATGCCACACTTTCCTTAAGATCTAATGCATAATATATCTTGTCTGCAAAATTCTCTACAAATGTATAAGTCTATTAGTCAAAGAAATTACCATAGGTGATATTGGTATGACAAACTTGCGCTCTCACCAATGCATCCACTTTCTGGATTAGGACTAGTGCCACCCCTGTAATGGTATGTGCTACGTTTGAAGCACAATAGACTTGCACCTGGCATTTGCTTCTTCGTATTACTGGCATGCCATAGACTCTCGATTCTTTTAAAACCTATGCTATATTATGTCATAGCTGTTTTCATGTTACTGCAGAGCATTATCTCATCTTGAAAACGCCCACCTTTTTTGGTGCCAGTAATCACATTAACCATGACCCTTGGAAAGATAGCTTATTCTAGTCCAAAAGCCATACATTCATACCTTTGACACCTGTGTTTTTACAAAAAGCATTAAGGTTTGGGAGTAAGGGTGCAGTTCTATTTGGTGATAGGCAGGTGATCAGTCTAATCAGCCCCACAGATAAAGGGTGTATCAGCCACTTTTACTCCCTAAAAATAGGCAAATACTCCCAAGAAATAAAAACAGGCAGTAAACATACTCCCAACAAAAAAAAGGAAACTGACACGTAAAACCTTGTGCCCCTTCTTTCACCCACACAGTTACATGGATATGTTTGGATCCGTAGTCAATGACGAAGCGATCAAGCAAGGTGATAGCTCCTAGCTGCCCAGAGTCAATTTAGCCATTCATCGATTTAGCTTCTACGCCTAGATAAAAGGGGCTAATGGAGCCCTAGGTTTCAGCCAGCGGAAGTTGGCACTATCTTGCAAGTTTGGTGTTGGAATGGGACCTGATGAGTTGAAATGCGAACAGATATAATTCAAACTAGCAACACCACAGTGCAAGCACGCTTATTATGTATGTGTGGTGACCCAGTTTTGGGAGAAACTATAGCCATCATCAAAAAGGTGGAACATATTGAATTATGTGCAGAAATCGTCAAAGGGCAAGAAGGCAGCGACAGAAGTAAATTATTCTCAGTCAGTCATTGTCTTCAGAAAAGTGTCAGAAAGAGAGGACAGAAAAGGACTCCAGAAGATTGCAAGAAAATAGAAGAAGGGATCTGCAGCTCGCGAGAGGAAAGAAAACCAAGGGAGGAATAATCCTATGACATTTCTTGAGACTGAGAGAGTCAAATCCATCAACTTAGGTCATTATGTAAATTCTCAATTTTGTTCCATGACCAACCAGAAGTGAGCGAGAGAGCTGTTGACTTAAAGGACACTTCACAGTAATGTGTCGATGGAAAAAAAGGGTAATGGTGTGTGTCCAGGAGAGTGTGTGTGTCCCGAGGAGAGTGACAGCGGAGATGCAGAATTGGTGATGGGTTTGTAGGACCAATCTTCCTCCTCCTTCAAGTACCCAATTTGTAAGATACTCCTAGATCAATACTTGATTGATATATACAGCTACTCTCTGTACTACATCATCCAAGTTGATAAGGAGGAAGAGTGAAAACACTAATGATGGGTAGGGAAGCTCAAGAAATCATCATCACTGGGTTCTAGCTGCTAGGGGAAATCTCCTAGATCGTTTCGAATTTTAAGAACTCTTGTAAAATGATACAGCCATGAAAGTCCAATCTGCAAAACAGTCTCATTTTCAGATGGCGATGGGTTTGCACCCAGATAGGCCTGCTGACCAATGGATGCATTATTATACTTACCAAGATACACATATGACACCACCTGTATACTTGCTGTCGGGCATGAGTAATTTGTATGCCATTAGCATATGTAACTGCAATGGGTGCTTCACTTTTAGAAAGTTCAAAGATGAGTTATTTTACTAAAAAGTGTAAACACAATTTTGGTTGCCATATCTGCTACAAAGATGGTACAATTATGTGACATCACACATACATACGTCAACTGATATCACACATACATACGTCAACAGAATTCCCTCCAAAGGACTTCTAGCTGGCATTTAGAGAACTCAAGTTATTGTAATATTCGCATCCTAGCAGATTGAAATAAAAACTGAAATACCTTTGAAAGTGAGCAAAACGTTTAAAAGTACATAATTCTCTGAACCAAGACGCCTGGTGGCAGTATGTAATAAAACAATAGAAGCCATGTTTAGGCTTTGACAGGGTGGCTGCTGGGATTATACAGTTATACAACCTCATGCAATTGATGTCATGTTATAGTCAGCCTTTTGGACAGTGACTCATTCCTGAGGGAAATCATTCCGGCCTTGTGTTATGTAGGACATGTGACGTCAAATCTCTCACTGCCTCTCCTCACAAATTAATCTACCATTTGTTTAAGCACAAACACTATCATGTATGGTTACATATGGCACTTTGAAGGCACACGCTATACTAGGGATGTCACACGCATTTGTTAGATATCACATCTCAGTCAAACATTGTATAGTTCTATACATCTCATAGAAGTGGCTTGTGTATCAACATAACCATACCAATCCTCAATAGCTGAATGCATAGCGTCCGCTGCCTGTCAAGGAGGCCTAATCATTTCAAAGCATCGACTCTGGATGAATGTGTCCCTTAGGTGCGACTGCGCCCAGCATACACGACAGCTCAGGTGTGCTCTGCTGCCTGTCGAACTGGATGATTTCCTGATAAAAAAAAGCTCTTTCCACACAACAATTTCAGCTCTAAATGCCTCAACTGACCAGGAGTGTTCAAGAACCTCACCATCTTCTCAGTTCTCTCCTTGGGACACACCACCTGCAAATCTCCTGACGTCATCATTTGCGGTAGGGGACAGCTGTGGGACTAGTTCTGTCACTCGGACCACGAAAGACACTTTCGGCTCAGGAGGTAAGGGCACCTGCGATGGATGACTCGCCACCCATCCGCTCTCCTGACAGGACAGCTCGCTTATTACTTTTACTAGCAGCTGGTAAATCGGGCCGCTCTTCACCCCTTGGTGCTCCCTCTATCCTTCACCCTAGCAGACTTGTATACAGGGCGGGGACTCTGATTACAGCTGCCGACAGTAGTTCACTGACTTCGCCGCCTTGCCCCCGCGCCAGTCACCTCAACAAGGCAGGCAGCTCTTCAGGGCTTTTAAGGGCAGCCGCTTTGGGCAGCTCGGGCACTGCTCCGCCCTGGGTTGTGGGTCTCTTCTCTGAGGGGCGGTATCCTTGTGCTGCTACTCTTTCACCCCAACCCCACAGTAGGTAGGTTAGGTCTTTTACCGACTCATCGCCTCGACAGGAATCAAGAAAGGAGACCGCTCTGTTCCGGTGTAGGTTGTGGTTCTTTATTCTCCTACTCCTCAGGTACAGACAAGGACATGACCAAGGGTAGTTCCCTTACCGGGAAAATTCTGGTGCCCACCACCCAGGCTGCTCCCAGCTCAGCTTCTCCAGTGGAACCTTCACTCAGAAGATGCAACCTAGCATTCCATCAGTGACATCAAGCATTGCACCACTGCTCACTCACTCCCCACTTCACTATCCTTAACGGTGTCATATATTTCATCATCATTTACCTGTCTGTCTACATATAGGGATCAATATGTTGGCTGCATAGAAAGAATGCAGGGATAAATGGTTTGTCCGCATAAACACAAATTCATGGAGTAATGGGGACGCATTTTCCCCTCTAGATTTTCATTGAGAAGCGTCTAGACGTCCTCCATAAATAACAGATGGAGAGGCAACACCAAGAAATGCGATTGCTGTTCACTTTGTGTCAAGTGGAAACAGAGGTGGTTCCATAATAAAACTAGAAGGTAATGTGGGACCGTATAGTGACAAATGTCTCCTGTTTATGTGTTAACATAGGACACGTATTGTTACTTCAGTTGGATGGTGACCAAGTGGAAGTAAACCTGGGGTGAGTCACCACACCTATCGTAATTTGCCATTTTATGTGTTGGAAACTGAGATGTGGAATTGTTTTTCCTCTACAAATCACGACAGGCGGACCTTCCTCAAACTTGTTTTGTCTTTTCTGTAGATTGTTTTGGAACACAGGAACCCACTTAGGGGTACAGATATTTGGATTCTCAGTCCTGAGGAAGGGCGTAGAACTGTAGACTTTTGAATAAACTTGTGGTGGCCGAAACACTGGTGTGTCAACTTTCTATTATATGATATGTGTCATGGCTATATGTTGTCAAAAAGAGATTAAATGTTAAGAATATTGTAAACAGTACCTCGATTTGTTACAGGGTATATGATACAAAATGACATTCCTAATCATGTATGTTTGAGAAATCCGACGACAAAAAAACCTTGTAATCCTGTGTTACATGTATTTTATATTTAGTCAGTTTGCCCATAGTATGTGTAATATCCAACAAGGTGCAATATATGTGTGATTAAACAATGCTGATATTTGTTGTATAAAATTTGTTTTAATAAAATGTGATGTTTTTACCATATGAAATATATGGCTTGAAAAGTATACTAGAGATTCAGGGGTCCGTCTGAATATGTTGCCCCAATACCTCTTTTGAGTATACATGTGTGCAGCCTGGTAGGTCAGGGTCTTAACCGGGCACCCTATTTTGTTATAATCTTTTATAACAGCCATAAACATAAAGTGCTCAGTGCATCACAGTTGTTGTCTTGTCTCTACTGGTACTACTTCTTGTAAAGCACGTACCAGGACTGAACCATGTAGAGCTCCAATCAGTTCATGCCACATGGTCCGTCCCGGCTACCTAGAGCTCCTAACGCACCACCATCCCATAAGCAGTACGCAGCCACCGGAACCTGAGCCGAGAACAACTTACAAAACTAGTTGGTACCCCCAGGTGATTATCTGTTTAGTGATTCCCCGGCCCTGCTCACACATTTTCAGACTCCACTCATCTGTTACATGACTTCCTCAGTGGAGCTCCTCGCTAACGGGCAGCCAAGATGCTCTTCTCTGTTATTTTATTAGGAGTACAGCATCCATGCAAACTGGAACCTACTACATGTCTCCACAGTGGATTGAGACCCACTGCAGCGTGGTGAATGGCACTTTGCGTACCTCTTGCCTTCTGTGCTAGGAGCAGCCATTATCAGGGTGGAATCACCTTGCATCCAGTCCCCGTTCTCGCCCTCAGTAATTAAAACAAAGACTTTGGTGTATATGTCAAGCATTAACCCTGTATTGACCCCCACCACTCGCTAACGCTGCCTCTGAACTGTAAACGTCAAGGACTCCCATTTCATCTGCCTCTCCTAACCTTCTAAAATAGTCGAACTATTGCATCACTGCATTCTCATACAACTTCCCATCGATAAATACGCAGTGCAATCTTATCCTTGGAACAAGCATCCTATTACAACACAGGTCAGGATTAAATATCCCCATTGCGCCTGAGCAGGCAATGACTAAAGATGTTGTGATGTCCTAGGTTGGCACACGTCTAACTGTGGCAGCGGGCTCCTCGACTTGCCAAAGTTCTTCATGAGTCACACTATGACTAAACCAAACTGCCCACGCTGAAGGGGCCAACGGCGAATCAAATATTCTGCGTGCATGGCAGGGCAGAAGGGAAGACAGAGGCACTTCACTAAGTATGGAGACAGAGAAAGCGATGAGGAGCTGTTGGAAAAGTAAAGGAAAATAGCTTTAAAAGATTTTTTTTAATTTGGTTTGTCTGCTAACCTGTCACCCTTTGACTACTTAAGAGTGTGTTGATAACAGATGTATCGAGAGGGTAACTCTTTATACAAGTAACCCAAAGTCAATTGTGCCTGAAACCTTAATGAGGTCATGTCTGGCGTTTCTCTAGCCTCGTGATTGCTGGCACATGGCTCCGGTGAGTTCATGTTGCGGTGTTCAATGACTGCAGTGGCTATAGGCATTCATGTACTCTTTTACTGGCGGTTCCTGATTTGATAGCCATATCTTTATTGATCGATTGATGTGGCTGCTGGCTGCTCACTAACCGCAACAAAAAGGAGTTCATCACTATATAGTACATAGAACGAAAGCCTAGCCCAAGAGCAGGATTTGTTCTATCTCTTCCTTGAAATGCTGGTAGTTCTTTTCTCTTGGTGGTTTCCACCTCTGTGTGGCTTGTGATTTCGTTGTTTTTCTTCCATGCTTCTTCCTAACCTTCTGTTGCGCAATCAGAGTAGTGTGGCTAGATTGTACATCTCTGGTATGTTTTGTTGATAATGCAGAGGCTCTTGAACTCCAGTCTTTGCTTTGCAGGGACCCGATGGAGGACTTTCCGAATGGGTGTCAATTTGATCCTGCTACTTGAGATTGGAACAGAGTTTTACTCCCTTGTTCTGAAGTCTCTGTAATTTCAGGGTTTGCTTCTTGGGTAGTCCTCTGTGGTCCTGATGAGGTCACCTTGGTGGAGTTCTTTGGGAGTCTAAGCTTGGCCAACAAGGCCCTGATGAGGTTGCCTTGGTGGCGGTCTTGTAGAGTCTAAGCTTGGCCACCAAGGCCCTGATGAGGTCACCTTGGTGGCGTTCTTTGGGAGTCTAAGCTTGGCCAACAAGGCCCTGATGAGGTCACCTTGGTGGCGTTCTTTGGGACTCTAAGCTTGGCCAACAAGGCCCTGATGAGGTCGCCTTGGTGGCGTTGTTTGGGAGTCTAAGCTTGGCCAACAAGGCCCTGATGAGGTCACCTTGGTGGCGTTCTTTGGGAGTCTAAGCTTGGCCAACAAGGCCCTGATGAGGTCGCCTTGGTGGCGTTCTTTGGGAGTCTAAGCTTGGCCAACAAGGCCCTGATGAGGTCACCTTGGTGGCGTTCTTTGGGACTCTAAGCTTGGCCAACAAGGCCCTGATGAGGTCGCCTTGGCGGCATTATTGGAGAGTATAAGCTTGGCCACGAAGGCCCTGTTGAGGTCGCCTTGGTGGCGTTCTAAGAGAGTCGCTGGCCTGGTAGGAGAATCTTCTCATCACCAATAGGCCAAGGTGAACATGTTATATATTCAATTGTGGATCCGCTGTTCTTGAAAGTGGCAGCAATCCTTTTGTTGGAATTTTCTTTTTTGTTGAAAAATATTTCTTTGAAGGTTGTTCCCTTTCAGCTTCATTAACGGGCATGCTATTGGTGTTGGCGGGACGGTTGGCACAGTGGCAGAGGAGAAGCTGTACGCAGCACTGTGGTCCCACCACTACACCTGGCCCCTCAACATTAGAACCATCTTCAGTCTCTGGTATTCAGAAGGGCGAGAATCGGGAACTTTCGTTTCGTGCACCTGGATCTTGTCATTGGGTCCTACCATCCTGTCGCCATGATCATGAAATCAGAGTATTCTTTGCGGAAAGATCGGAACCACATTTTGCATGTTAGCGAAATAGAAGCTGGGCACTCTTTATAAAGATACAAAACAAGTCGGCTTTAATTACAGAAAATGACAAATGGTTAAGAAGTCTTTTGTTCTAGAGTGTGCATAGCCGGGTTTTGAGTCATTGTGCGCCGCACTAATGAGCGCTGAGTCATGTGGCGCAGTTCCTTTCTGTGGGAGCCGGCTCCTGTTCGGGCACACTGTGCGGGAGGCAGGGGATCTGTCACATTCGTTCTGCGGGGACTTTTTCTTTTGTTCCAGGAAAATGTGTGAAAAGACCTGCTCAGGAGGGAGTGGGCGGAAATAATTGCCTTTCAAAGTTGAGGTTTGTATTGCGGCAGAATGGTAGATATTAAAGTATCTTTCTGGCAGCCACGCTCCGCGTTTCCCTACTGAGCTGAATGGCTGGCACTTGGGTCCGGGAGGCGGGCATTGAATGGACCCCTAGTGGCAGGCATGAAAGGCCACTTTCAGTTGCGCTGTGAGTCATTGCAGTACGCCCCCCTGCAGTGCGCCATATTCTCCCCTCTTTCAGTGACTAATCTCTCAACTTGGTGGGCTATTCTTTTTAATGGTATGCACCTCCCCATGCACACGCAGCCCAGTGGCATAACGTTCTTTCTAGCCATCCCTTCAATGTTCCCCGATCCTTTATTTTCTAGTCAGGAAAGGGCACAGGGTGCATTCTGCACAGCTCTTGTGCAGTGCCAGTTTCTGTCGGTCTTCACTGCCATTCCACGAAAAGCCGACTCCAGCATCTTCAAACTCAAAATGCCCAAGGACATGGGTGTGAAATCACCGGAACTCTTTTTAGTTTTGGCCATTAGGTGGCGCTTAAGTTCCACCTATAAGCCGAAACTGTTGCATTAGAGTTTAGCTAGAAGGCAGTTAACTTCTGAGGAGTTTATTTACTCACCCATTGACTGCCTGTGGCCATGCTAATCCCTATAACCATTCCAACACACCATGTGCTCTTCCTCACCCAAACCACATCCTCCTAGTATCTCTTTGAGATAGCTCTATCGAGCAATGGAATCCGAGTTTGGCCTGCCAGTGTGATTTTCAAGGAGCCTGCTGAGAGTTAATGGCTTAATTGAAACTGTACATCTGCTGCTGGTGTAATAAAAATGTCTTAACCAAGTGCGCCTTTAGCCACTTCATTTATATCTGTTCTTTGCACTGAAGTACAGTGTATTGTGTATAGGTATTAGGTATTTGCCAGACACTGCTATCATATTCCCAGGTAATCACACTATACCATTATAGTAGTGCCTGGCTAATGCCTATCCCCTAGCTACACAAAAACCAAAACCCGTGGCTGGCTTTGCCATTGCATGCTTTGCACTTGTTTTGTAGAGTAGCTAGAGGGAAGCAGATTTGAGCCTGTAACCTGCAGGCACAGTGTATTTTGCTGTGCTGCCTATTTGGCTCTTTCAAAACTTGGTCACCAACCTCTCCAGCCCCACCCCTGCCTACTCCTGCCTCCAATCTGGTCTTTCCTTCCCTTCCGTCCATCCTCTAGAATTGTGCAGTGGCGATACTGGCACAATGAGCAGTGAGGGGCCCGAGGGGCAGGGGGCACCACCCACTATGGAACTATGGAGCAGCCAAGAGCAGAGCAGACTACTCTACTCCAGAGTAGTAGTGGCTGAGCCGCGTACGACTCCCAGGACAAACTTTCCGTGTGATGGATGCATCCTGAATATACTCACATAAACAATTCTGAAACACAATATATGTCTATCAATGGACACAGCCCTGTGTGCACCTGACATACAATAGAATCCACCTCAATTCTATAAATACACAAAGCACATCATTTCTTACTCGCCAAGAGTCAATTATCACTAGCCAAAAGCTAGTGGCGAGTGCACATGTTGCACCCTGATAGAATACCTCGGGTGTTTGCTTCAGCAGCAAATCAGATAAGGACCATCACCTGGTGGGATTCCCAGAAGGCTCTCTCCATGTGATCTGATTTCTGCAGGATGGAGATGAATGGGGGGTTGCCAGTTTAGTGCCCCTCCATTTGCAAGAGAAGGTGTATGAGCGTGTGTCCATGTTACGGAGGGCAATGATAGTACCTGCATGTGGGCACGATGGGAGGCAGCATTGTGGAAGTTATGTGAAGCTGCCATAGTAATGTTCTGTAGATCTTCTGCAACTGGCAAGGTAACTTATAGCGCATACATGGAACAGAGATTTCCTGGAGACAATGTGAAGCTGGAATGCTAATTTTCTTGCAGAAACATGAAGGTGGCATCACCATACTATATGATCTCGGTGTAATTGCTTTATGTTTTTGCGCCTGTAAAGACTGATTAACAGGCATAACATGGCACCTGATGAGTTCAGGACAAAGGGGTTGGAGGACCTTTAATTAGAACTATACTGATTTTAGTGAATTTTCTAAGATTTGCATCAAATTGACTGTCAAAATGGTGGGCAAGTAGATATCACTAGAAATTAACACCCTGCAACGCAATTTATTGACTCCCGTAGTTAGCCATTTAGAAGGTGCTTTTGTTTGGACTGGTGAAAGGAGTGGTTTTGCCGCCACAATCCATGCAAAGGATGCAGGAGACACCCCTACAACCCCCAGACCCATTATACCATTTAAGGTGAGCAGGGAACACCCCTGCAACCCCCGCTCCCCTTAAATGGTATAAGGGGGTACACCTTTACCGGGTCAAACCACAGCATTTTTGCCGTGTTTTTTTGTAAAGGCCAGATTTTTGCCGCAATTTTATTACTGCATACCTCTGATTCGTGTAACCAAATAAGCATTTTTAGTGCCTTGATTAGGGACTGACAAGCGCCGGCAAATAACTGCCTGGAAGTCTGACTTTACGACTAGAGTGTAGCAAGTGCCTAAAGAAGGGCTAAGGATGCCTAATGGCAACTACCCCTCCCCCGAGGTGTCAAATCCTTTAGCACCTGCCAAGGGGTTGGGCAGAAATAAAAAAAAGCAAGAGCAACATAGAAAATGGAAGATACGGCACGTTGCAAGGCTATGGGAGGAGGCAGCATGCAAGATTTACAAAGGCATGAACCAGGGGGAAGTCTGCGCAGGCACCTACTCTGTGCCATGGGCAGTGTGAGGGGTCAGTGAGAAACCTAATGAGACAGCCGTGGGGGGGAGTTGGAGGTGAGAGGAGTGTGAGCCGTCTACGGTATGGCGACACAGTTGCGGACAACAAGTCCCTGAGAGGCCAAAGTATGGGCACTATCTGAGATTCAAATCTAATTCAAGGTGCATGTAACCGACGGCAATGAAAGGAGAACACAAACCGATCAATGACAAGAGAAATGGACTCACTTATGAGTCTTTTTTTCTGTTTTAACTACGAGGCAGAGTTCAATTGTAGAACATGGCAGTTGTATGGGTTCGTGCAGATCTTGCTTTTGCTCGGGGCAAGTGTGCCTAAAAAGACGTTGCCAACGGCACAGGGAGTTTTGCCCGCGCCGATTTCGTCAAAGAAAAATGTATTGAATTTTTTACTAGCGATTTTGACCCAAATATATATGGGCGTGGGTTTAGTTGAATATAGAATTTAGGGGTGTTAAGGAAGGGGAGAGGGTAATGAGGAGGGGGTTCTCCACCTGCATATATTTATGGCAAAATCGACCAGTAAAAAAAGAAAGAAATCGAAAACCTTTCAATCATATCACATAGTACCGTGCCACCTGAATACATCACCTCTCTTGGCCTTCAAAAAATATGTTCAAGAGGAATTGCTATTATATATTAATGAAAATAAGGGTGCAGTTCAAGGTATTTTTGGTTTCTGGGCTGGGAAGTGGTAAGCTTTGCATCACATCAGAGGAAATTGCGGTCTTAGAAAGGCGAGATGTTAGAAAAATTACTGCTGGAGGCTGTGACGGATATTAATACCACCCCATCAGGGTGGCAAGGAGACCCTGTTAAGAACCAGAATGACATTAGATCACCTTCTCACGGAAAGAGCAGAACACAAACTCTTCAATACCAGATAGGCCTACTTTGAGCAGGAGAAAACGCAGGGGCAGAATTGGCCTGCGGGCTGAAAAGAGAGGGCGATTACAGGCATGTAGTGTCCATCATAGAAGAGAATGGAAGGGTTCTGATAATAACTTGGTACACTACTTAGGCATTTGGGGGTGTGGGGGTTATTACAAAGCATTTTATAGACTGCAGAGTAAACAGATATTCTGGGTTCCCTAGATGGGCTTACATTCTTAGGGTTCGCAGATGAAGCATTGGGGCTGCTAGAGAGGAAATATTGGAGGCTTTCATGTGGATGCAGTTTAATAGGAGCCATGCCCCTGAGGGACTGCTGGTGGAATTTCATGAACCGCTTGCACCTGCTTTGAGGGACATCTGTGGAGAGGATATTAGAAGAGGCGAGTTACCAAAGACTATGCAGATTGCCATAATGTGGATGTTAAGATCTTGTCAAAGATATCTGCAGTCCACCTGGACAAGATAATATACTGCTTGATTCACAAAAACAGACAGGATGTATCCAGGTGTCTGACAGCATTAATGTCACTCGTCTCTGCAAAGATCGTCGTGACCTGACTGTTGCTCTTGGCGTAGATGCAGAGAAGGCCTTTGATAGGATGCTTTGAGCATACCGGCGTACCTTACTGAAAAGATTTAACTTTGACCCTAAAATTGTACATTTCTTTCAAGCCCTGTGTAGTGACGCAAAGGCCCAGATTCTTTTGAATAGATAAATCCATGATGTTTGGGACACGCCGTGGCACCCGAGCAGACTGCCCATTACCACACGTCCCATTTAGTCTCTTCATGGACCCGCTGGCAACAGGATTGCAATCAGATGATGATATTGAGCGTTTAACTGTGGAAATTGTACTTCAAAGGTGTTGCTTTATGTAGACGAAACGCTCATTTCCATGACAAAGACCCGTGTTAGGGAAATCCGGAGGTCTATCAGATTTCAAGGTTTACATCTCAAAAACTCTAATCTTCCCAATTGAGTCGTGTTTCAAAGCCTTATTTTGGATCACCAGTTCTGTTGAGCCAAGGACGGATTTTACTATTGAAGTTGCTGTTATGAAACATGTCGTGCACTTATGGATACTAATGTACAAGTAAAACAACGTTGCTACCGAAGTCACAGCACTTTCTTGGCGTGCTCCCTCCGCCTGCCAAAATGATAAAGGAGATGCGTAAAACCTTCAATATATTTCTGTGGGGGCAAGAAGTTAGGCAATTTTGATGTGTCCTGGAAAATATGGCTGTTTTGGCTTCCCGTGTCTAATGAAATACCCCAAAGCCTTCTCTCTCTGAACATCACGTAACTCTGGATCAACGCAACCACTGTAAATAGGGTAACCTGGGTTGTACTCCAAAAGAAATCTTTCTACCCTGTTCAACTTGATGTACCATTGACAGTGATGAACTTAAAGCTGATTGCTGCGAAACCGCCCCCTGTTCTTCATGTCCTTTTGGCCTAGGAAGCCAGAAATAAAGAACTGATTGATATCTAGCGGATTGTACTTCTGGAGAAATTCTGCAATATCACTGAATAACAACCCATTGAAGTGGTGCTCCTGGTAGACCGCAGGATTCTGGGAACTGGGACCTGTTCTAGATGGAGAATCACTGGTAGAGTTTGGGGTTCAGAGCTTTAAATACAAGCAATACAACTCAGAATGCTCGATATATTGACGCCTCTCATCTATCTTCACCACCATCGTCACACCTCGGAGTGCATGCTCGCCATCGTCCCACCTCGGAGTGCATGCTCGCCATCGTCACACCTCGGAGTGCATGCTCGCCATCGTCCCACCTCGGAGTGCATGCTCGCCATCGTCACACCTCTGAGACGATGCTCGCAACATGGCCCGGCATCTCATCTTGCAGCATCAACTATTAATCTTTGACGCCAGACTCCGGTTCTTGGCTCCAAGGGTTGGAAAGACTGAGATGGGTGTGATTATCACGGAAAATAAATGTTTGCAAATATGCAGGAACGTGATATAAATGAAAGTAGACCTAGATCTCTGACACACCCAACAGAAAAGTACTCCTGATGTATACTGGTCGTCCTGGAATGTTGACATGCAAGCTCCTGGCAGCTAACCTATGTTTTGACTTGTAAGAAACATTCAGACACTAACTCCTGTAGCTTCTGGATGTTTTGTATTGTGCTAGGTTTGTACTCTACTGGAAAGATATACTAAGCGGTTTTAACTGGTAACAGGCTAGCACATCCCGCCTACCCTCATTCTGTGCTTAGTGAGCCTCCTCTTGTCTGACCCACATCTTTCCTACAGTACTAAATATAGAGTGTTAATAATGGCTAAGAATCAGATCGTGCAAACATGGAAGAGTAATGACCGGGCCCAGTGTGAGGAATGGTTTCAGACAATCGTAGACCTGTACGCGAAGAAAATAGTGTCTTTTATAAAGGGCAAAGCATTGTATAGCTGGGGCTCCTTTTATTAACTATATGTATGACATCATGATCATCATCTAGAATATGAACTAGGTGCTAAGGTTTTGCGTGGCTTAGCTCATCAAGTGTGTATGTAATTTATATGTCTGATGGAAGAGAGAAGTCTATGTATTGTGTGACAAGGAAGCCCTTTTGAGGGTGGGTGCCTGTCACAGGGTAATTGTAATTTGTTATTTATAACGCGCTTAATACCCAGAGGTGTCTGGGGATCGAACCTGCGTTGTTCCGCATCATGCATGTTGCCCCTGAGCTATCCTCCCGGGCCAGTACCACTACACTCCCCATTAGAGAGCCCTAGGGCCCCAGCTGCCAGAAAACACCACTTGAAGGTAGGCCCTAGAAGTAAGAGCGATAAAAGCTCCCCGTATTCTGACCCATTCTCTTAACATGGGAAAGAGACTGGGTCACTTTAAACAGATTGTAATTATATTTGTGATGTTATAACGTGCTTAATCCCCGAGATTGGTTTCTAAGGCAGAGCGGGATTCGAACCTGTGGTGTGCTGCATTGTCTTGCTTCTAAGACAAACACGTTGCCCCTGAGCTATCCCCCTCACGGATAAAGTGAAAAGACTGGAGCAGCCCAATAAGGGGCTTCTAACTTTGTATTCCCTGACAGCTGTGCCTAGGAAAAGTCCAAGGAAAGCATGTGTGACTCAAGGAAATGCATTGTTTCCATGTATCCCTTTACTTTGGAAAAGAAAACAGACCCAGACAAAGTTGAAATCTATCGAGCATTGTGCTCCTGACCCGCCAAGCTTGCAGGAGTTGAAATGTTATAATTTCCCTATCCTAAACCCCCAATAAGAAAAACCAATGTAACAACCACTCCCCCAGACTTACTAAAGAGTTTCCATATAGAAAATACACACAATGGATTTACCAGATCACACAGAAAGGAGGAGTTAGCATCAGAGGAGGGGGATGAAATTAGTGTTCGTAGAGGCCATTTTGAAATCCAAAATGGTGACTAACCCAGACCACCCAGCCAGGAGCATATGGCCCAATCAGGGGAAATCATAACCCACAGCACGGAGGTGAAGGCTATTCCCCTGAAGCTCAGCATATGGGAGTAGCAACAACATTTTAAAACCCAGCCAGTCCAGCCAGATTGTGCCAGTCCTGGGAAGAGCCTGGAGGAAAGCATATCCTGGGAGACTCCAAGGAAGGTTACTCCCCAGCTGACGGTTGGTCTTGAGCAATACTTGAGAAAACATGCAGATCCTGGGAGACAACATATTAGGAGTCTTGGCAGTGAAAAGGCAGACCTGGGGAGAGGTGATCAGTGGAGATCAGAAGACCCTGGAAAGCCAAGACCAGAGAAGGCGAACTTAAAGTGTAATGGGAAAGTGCCTCAGGCTAGAAGCCTGGGTGAGCAGTAACAGTGGAGAAGTGTGGGAGAGTAAAATAGAGTCATCAGATGAGAAGGGTACCAGCTTGGTGATGGAAACGAGGGTTAACATCCGAGAAGTGAGTGAACTAATGGGACAGAAGAAATAACAGACTAATATAGAGATTACCGAAAGGGTTACTTGGAAAGAGAGTGAGAAGGGTACCAGGTTGGTAAGCGAAACAAGGGGTACGATTGGGGAAGTAGTGAGGAACATGGAACAATGACACGTTGCTTCCTGAAGTTAGGGCCATTCACAAATAACCTGATAATAATAATACAAAATCATTGCAAGAGCAAGAGGGAAGGAGATTGCTTGATAGTAGATTGAGATGGGTGCCTGCTTGGAGGGGGAATACAAGGATTACCATATGAGAAGTAAGTGAGGGATTAGAACAGAAGGAAGACCTGAAGGCTATAGAGAAAACAGAGGCGATTACTTGGGAACAGAGTGAGAATACTAACTTAGAGAGAGACTCTCGTGCTCTCATCTGGCAAGAAGAAAAGCAAGGCAAACAGATGGGGTTTGGAGAGAAAACAGAAAAGTCAGCCTGTGAAGCGAGAAAGGAAGACCCTGCTTTTGAAGAGAGAGAGAAAGGTACAACCTTGGAGAAGGAAGCAAGGGGTACTGACTGGGGACCAAGAGAAGATAGTGAAGTGAGTGAGGTTATGCCAGATAGAGACGAGTGGAGGGACAAAATAGTAAGACCGAGTGAAGTTGTGAAGGTGACAGGACGGTCTACAGAGAGAGAGAGAGAGAGAGAGAGAGAGGAGGAGGGAGCGGTCTGGTGGTACGACAAGAGAGAGGTCGTCTGGTGACAAAGATAACTCAGGACCAGGCAAGTGAGACCAGTTACTGGGAGAGTCAGAAGGAAGTGGAGTACCTTAATGGGATAGTGTCATACCATCGAGAAATAGGAGTTTCGAGACAGCACTGTCAAAGAAAAAGAAAGCAAGATTAAGGAGAGAAAATGGAGAAAAGAAAATCTGGGGAATGATATTGGAGGAACAAGGCGATGTTTAAGAGCATTGCCCCGCTTCTCCCTCAAACCCTCCTTGGCAGAGTGGGACCCCATGCAGTGATCAAGACCCCGAGTAAAGACAGGGAAAGAGCCTAGAATGCAAAGTTCTGTCAAGCTTCCAGTACACCTCTCTACCTGAGAGCTGTGCAACAGATCAGTGCACTATTCACAAGACAAGGAGAGCCATGAAGGAGAACGCCACCCTCCTTATAGATCCAAGAGAAGAAGGGTATCTAGATTTAGACAGTGGTGGAACCGTTGTTTGAGCTTTGGGATTTCGGTTAACACAGTTTGGTATATTTGTTCGACTTTAGTAACATAGAGCATTGCAGAAAGAAAACTCTTTGGCATAATCCCTATTCTTTTAGATGTTTTGGTTAGGAAAACCCATGTCCCGAATCTCACCATATGGACAGAATTTTGGAAAGATTGTTCACCCTTTGTCACCTATGCACCCTAGCACTTCTAGGATTTAGTTGACCACTACCCTGAGCCTGTATGTTTTCCAGCAAGGTTGTAAACAAACACTTAGACTATGGGCCTCATTACAAGCATGGCGGTCTGGGAACTACGGTACCGGTAAGCATGCCGGTACCGTACTTCCCGGACCGCCATACTACGGGCTCTGCTCGCGGGTGCCGTTTCACCCGCCAGGTTTTTCCTGGCGGGTGTAACGGCACCCGCGAGCAGAGCATTTTGGATGCACTGGCACAACTCTGCATGTGCCGGTGCATCCTACGTCCCCATCCCCATTCAGCCCTATGGGGCAGAATGGGGATGGAGAGGCCCTTGATTCCGGCACCAGAGAATGGGCAAGTACCGGGTCCGCCTAACTCTCCATGGCCCGGTTCTTGCCCATTCACTGGTGCCGGAAAAAATGCAACTCCGGCAGCAGCCGTGCCGTTTTTAACGGCACGGCTACCGCCAGAGTTGTAATGAGGCCCTATAACTTTGTCTCTATGTCCGATAACATAAGTGATGAGGTTGCAAGTCAGCAGTCCATACGATGGGTCTTCACAGTTGCTGGATGAATAGCAATTAACTGTGACAAATGTTGTCGGGTGCTACAAATGTTGGCAATGATAGAGCGCCGTCTTATTCTGTCTTGCATCCAAATCTTGCAAATGTTCCAACAATGGGAATTGACATTTGTAGTTTCTGGAAAGTTCAACAAAATTCAGATATGCGCTGTGCATTTCAAACGAATCTATGTGATCACTGCGCCGCTCCTCGTAACTGCGCCAGCGAAAATGTCAACACCTATTGCGGCGCATTGATCAGATAGATCACTTTACCCGCATCCCCCGGCCTGCATTCCCCTACTCGAACCCCATCCCACTTACCTTTACGGCAGCACACTTCTGTGTGCGCCGCCAACTCCCCGCTATCCCTACAGCGTCAGTTCTTCCCACTTACGTGGGTCGGAGCTGATGCGGCACAGTGCTGCTTTTTTTATTTTTATTTTTTTACGTTCTTGTCCCCCGCTTATCACAATGGTAAACCGGGGACACCCCTGCAATCCCGGACTACCGTTACTGTGCCCAAGGAGAGAAGGGGACACCCCCGCTCTGCTTTGGCGCAGTAAGGGAGTCGGTAAAAAGAAATGCACCAAAGTCGCCATAACTGCGTAGTCGCAGTTGCGTGGTCGACATTTTGGTGCATTTCCTTCCAAACCACTGAGGAAAGGATTCTGGACTCTATCGATTGGCGCAGGTCCCCCAAACAATATAGCATTCAGGAACTGAGTTGGCGACACAGAAAGCGTGTGAACGAAAAGGACTGTGAGGAAAGACCAAGGCGGTTAGAACTTACTGATTGCAGATTTGTATCAGCCTGCGTTTTCTGCATTATGATTGGCTGTTGGCCACAAGCCCGGTGCTAATGGGAGTCGCTGTTCCCAGGCCAGGCTGATGTCCACGCAGAGTCATCGAGCCTTTTTGCTAAAGTATAGTGTTTTGCTGCAGTTCTGCAGTCTGGCACTCCTGCTACTCTGCATTAGCGCAATTGTTACCTCATTGTGGACTAACCTTAATGCACCTGTCTGGGAGAGCAAGGGTATGTTCTGAAGTTCTTTCGTTTCCATGGAAAAACAGCATTTCAATTCCAATGAGGGGAATATCAGACGCGGAAAAAGCTTTCTTTCTGTTACGAAAATAGATACCTGTCAAAAGCCAGGGTCTCTCGTAGCGTAGATAAAGGAGGGTTTCTGAGACTAAGTGACTACTGCTCTGCAGGTGTACAGGGATTAGTAGTGGCTTAAGTGCCTACAGAGTGCACACTACTACTACTAAACCAGCAGTGTTCCCAATCATAAAGGTGAAACAGGCACAGCCATGCAGGTATACCTCCTTTTCCTTGTTTTTTGTAAACGTGGTCCCGGGGCAGACTATAGTGGGGAGCGGTGTGAGTTTATACCGTTGCAACACAAACAGTACGGTGGTACCAAACTTAAAGAACGTTCAAACGAGGTTCTATAAAAACAGGAACATACATAAAAACGTACTGCACACAACTAATTAAAACCCACCCCTGTCGCGAAAACAATGATAATGCAGACTTTGAGAACAAAGGGGACACTCTGGCTGAAGAAGGGGGAGCAGGCAATTGATTTGGATAGCAAATATCAAAAGTTCTTGAAAGTGTCCTAAAACGACAACGAGTGGGGTCATATAAGTCACTTAGTCCTTTTAACGCTGACCAGGGGCACAGGACCACTACAAATAGCTTGTATTGCTCGTCTTTGGTGCTCCAGGCTTCTTGGCACTTTTCTACAATCGAGCCGCTGTCGAGATGTCAAGTCGGCATCGCAGTGGCCCAATCATCACTCAGCTCTATCGTTATGTATGTTTTGTTATTGAAGCCTGACTGCTGCTGTGTACCCCATGCCCTCTGTAAATCCACACACCAACCACCGCCCCCCCCCCACAGGACAGTTGGCAGATGCTGGTGAATAGGGTATAAAGTCTTCCCCACTTTGTTTCCCCATACCCACCAATTGCGCAATGATTAAAAAGCTCTGTTCGTATTAGAAAGGGTTTAATTGCTTGCTAGAAAAAAGTATTCAGTTTGTAATGTGTTTGTCCATAGATAAAAATGTCAAAGATTATAATTATATATAACTGCGTTTAATATACTGTGATTATTAAATCTTATTATAATGTTTTTTTTGTAACTCCTATTGCTTGAATACTTAAGGAATGTTACATTGAACATGATCCAGATCTTTGAACTTTGTTTAATGTTGATATTCACATGTATTGGACGTATAATTTGCTATGAACAAAAAACAAAAAAGAAAGCAGCCCTTACAAGAGGCAAGCAGCAGTAATTAGGAAGTGTTACGGACATGTGCAAATACATTCAGATTTCGTGGACCATTTCCAAGTAACCCGGTTGTTTGACTCACTTGGCACTGCAACCTCTCTCTGTGTTGAGGTAACCGTGGCTGCTGTTATGTTATTTGGCATTTATATAGCGCTCTATATATCATTGGTATGACCTCAAAGCGCTGGTAGGTTGAATGCCCTCAGGGACCGCAGTCCCGGTCAGTAGAGGTAGTAGAGAGAGTTAGTGTCGTTGGGAGCACCAGTTATGTGTGCAGCTGGTGTAATTGCCTGATGGTAGCTGCATCCGAGCATTAGGTGTGTTGGTGGAGATATCAGTTAAATGTTTGCAGTCTGGTGGGTAGGCGCACAGACTGGGTCCTGGCTGCGTTAGGCTTGTAGGACGCTTATGTGAGCAGCTAGGCCGGTTTGTCATGGGATATAGCTGCATTTCATTAGAGTGATGAGGTGTTTGTGCGTTAGTGTTCTTATGGTAGCAGCTAGGCCGAATATATCGAGGGGTATAGCTGTACTCTAATTGAGTGATGGTGTAGAGAGTAAACGCAGTGATATATGATGGTTAATGCATAAAGCGCCTATGCGCGATGCGCTTCGAACAAGTGGTGAGATACGGACAGTGGGATCGGAAAGGCTGGATACGCATTGCGGGGGGCTGTGGTAGGGACAAACAGCAAGCATGCAGGTGCGAGAGGTACAGAGAGACATTTTGTGACGAGAGGGGCTGGGTTTAAAGTGACATAAAGGGACCGGAGGGGCTGGGCAGGTAGTCACTTTGTGGGACACGAGAGGGGCATGGAAGTACAGCGATATCAGAGGGAGTAGGGAGGTGGGCGTATTGTGTCCCCGTGGGTGGCAAGGGCTGTGCACATAGTTGCGTCATGTTGTATTGGCAGATTGGCGCAGTGACAGGATGGTCTGGGCAGCAGTGGAACGTGGGGATATAGGGGAAGTGGCTACAGAGTGACATCAGGAGGGTGGGGGGCTGGGTAAACCAATCACGTCACCGGACCAGGGGGCAGTATGCATCGACAGCACAGGGCTGGAGTGGTAGGACGCGATAGGGACGTCGCAGGGACTAGCGGGCTGAGCATACAGTCACAGGGGCTCGAGGGTTACGTGCGGGGTTTGAGGGCCAGGCGTACACAGTGACAACACAGGAGCTGTGCATGGCAGAGTTCCGGAACAGAGACCTGCTGTCCCTTGCAGCATTTGTTCATAGTTTTAACGCTGGTGCACGGCAGTGGAGAACTCATTGGCTCACTCATCTGTGCTCGGGTGTCCTGGGCAAGTTTCCATTTTACGATGTGCAAACATGTCGGCCGAAATGGAAGTCTCTCCCTTGAGGTGTGTGCATATAGCCGTGCAAGCCTTTCTGAGTGATACCACGCGCAGTCTCTGTCATACAGGCAAGGACTCCACATGGCCATCCTGGTTTATTGCTTAGCTTTGAAAGGAGCACCTGTGTGAAGAGCACCATAACCAGTAGGAATTTACCTGCTAGCAAGGCCCACATTCCGAGCCCTCCCTCCGACTCGGCGGACCTCTGTGTCATCCCTTCCGCCATGCTTGTCCCCCCCCCCCCGCCCTTTGCTACACACATCCCTCCTCATTAGACCCCACAGACTGCAGAGTGCTCTTGCCTGCTCTCTTACAGGCCTCCTTATATCTGAGCATGTTTGCCTAGTTCTGGTTGCCAGTGGAGAAGTGCATTGTCTTCCAGTTAATGAAGTGATCATACCAGCCTACCCCTCCTTTTCATGCCACCAGTCTTCCCATGTGTGCTACCTGTAGATCTTGCACTCCTGCAGACTACCCCCGTTTCCACCTTTGGCGCCAAGGACGTTGTGATCTTTCCATTCATGAGAGCACTCTGGAAACAAGCACCGAGCTCCATTAACATCATTTAAAGTCACGTATAGGAGGAACGTCACACACTCCAGCCATGTCATTGGGTGGTCTGTTTCTGCGTAAGCAGCCCTTGGGCGATTGTAGTGCATCGGACATTAAAATGAGCAACCTGGCATCATATAAGATGTCCAGAAGGAGTAGGGAGTGTGAGCACTTCTTAAATATATGCCTCTGGAATCCATTCTGAGCAGCCATCTTTAGCACGGGTACTTTTGAGTAATTGTCTTCGGTTGTTCATCCCCCAAATAGTGTACGGGCGAAAAAGGCTGTCATGTTAGGTTTTGGCAATTAGGTGCTGCTAGCCACCTGTAAAACCTAAACTATTGACACGGGAATAGCAGAATGAGTACAGCTTCCAGATGCCAATTGGTTATTTGACCTCCCCGTTTACACTCATGGACATGCTAATGCCTATATAACTTTCCTCCCCATCGCTGACCCTCCCCGCCCACACGACACCCATTGCAGACACTTTTGTGTTGTCCATCAGCTGCACGTCTCACAGGCTCAGCAGCAAACCTGTGATGTGCAGCTGATCGACACTAAAGGAAATGGAAAACTGAGGTATGACCTCACAGCGGTCAATCATTGCCTCCCCTCTCTGAGGTACCTGCACATCACCTTTTCTTTTCTTTGGTTCCTTTGCTTGTTAGTGTTTTGTCTTGTATTTATTTAATGTTTTAGCCTTGTTGCTTCGTTTTTGTGGAACTTGGAAGTTTTGAACTTTTTTTCTGAACCTATAGAGCTTTTTTAGCCCTTCTGGGTACTGTGTATTTTATGGAGATATAGGGAGCCTTAAGCCGATTTAATTTCTATCCCATACACACACTCACACACACAGCGCCCACACTCAAACTCAAAACACACTGCCCTCCACAAATCCACTGTCTCTCACACACTCCCCTTCACACACTGGCACGACCCACACTGACTGCACCCTCACACATCCTACCTGACCCCCACACAATCACCCCCACACACACAGCCGCCACACAGTCACCGCCCCAACAAACACATACATGCACACACTATAACCACCACCACACACTAACCACCACACACACTGCCATCTACAAACTGACCACAAACACTGCCTGTATGCGCACAAATGCACTAGCCATAGACACACCCATCCCCACACATACTAACACTGCCCACACTTGCCCACTGCCCTCTAAAACACACACACGCACTGTCCCCACTCACACTGCTGCCCACACAGACTGCCCCACAATGACCCTATAATCATTGCCCACACACTGTAAACGAATCCATACATACACTACCCCTACACCCACACACTGCCCCACACACTTCCCCCTCACACACACTCCCCCACACACTGCTCTCTCGCACACAATACCCCAAACACAGTGGCCACACCACATTGCCCCAACAAACACGTCCACTCTGCCTCCATGCACAATGCCCACTCGCACACTACTCCAGCCATGCACACTCTCTCCCCTCACACACACACTCTCGCACACGCACTGCCCCTCACAAAATCCCCACACACTGCCCCCACATACATTGCCCCCACACACACTTCCATCAACAAATCTGCACATACTGCACCATGCACACAACATTCCGCACGCACACACAATGCTCTCAAACATACAATTCACCACACATTCAAAAATACACTGTACTCACACACCTTCCCAGTCCTTTGCTCAGCAATGGGGTCCAGTTTCAAAATGATGTTGTTGATACCCAGCTGCTCATGCTTTCTGCTGACATTGTCAGTGATACTAATCACATTAACAATAACTCCAATGTCATCAGTTCATGGACGACAGATAGCTGGCTGTGCTTGAATCCCCCAAAGGTTAAGCTGCTTTTGTTGGCTGATCCCAATACTATTAAAACATTGGGAAACGCCTATGATTTTATGTCTGTAAACACTCACTCAATCCTTATGTAGAGGAGAGCTACATTCCCGGGCAAGTATCTTAATCTTCTGAGATGACTGGATAACCACTGTTGGTTCTAGTCATCGTTCTCTTCCATTGCTCCGCCAGCTCTGCCAATTCATCTCACTCGGTCAGGGCTGTAATGGCAAGGGCCATGGTAGGGTCTGCACTTGACTATGGTAGTGCTTTGCTTGCTGGTGCGCCGAGCTACACAAGGTTGAAGTGATACACAATGTGCATCGTGGCTAACGTTACCAGGTGGTCCCATATCACCCCAACGCTGAAAAGCTTGCACTGGCTGCCAGGCCCCCAGAGGATAAAGTATAACTCAATGACTATCGCCCACAAATGTATATGTGGTGTGGCTCCATCACATCTAGAGGCTCGCTTAGGACCTTATGGACCGCCTCCCTTGCTTTGCTGAAGTTCATTACTATTCCTACCCAAGAAGCGTTGCAAACGCAGTCATGCTGTAGGCCGATCATTACAAACAATAGCCTCAGACTGGCACAACATGTTACCACACTGCCTGCGCTTTGACTAACCTTATTTCCTTAAAAAAAAATCTGCTGAAAATATATCTTTCTAGAGAGCACTTCACATGTGTTGGTCTTAGTTATGGTTTGACTTTCTGGTGCTTGGCTTTTGACTTGTTCAACATATGAGTTTATTTGTGTTTGTGTTGTATGTCTGATAGCGTCTTGACGCCTACGGGCTTAAGCGCTCTATAAATAAAGAAATAAATACACAAACTCTCCCCTCACACCTATTGACTCCATACACTTTCCCCACATGCACGTACTGCCCACACACTAACACTGCCACCACAGACTATACCCCCACACACACTGCCCAAGACAGACATCCCCCCATTAACAATCTGCTCACCCCCCAACTCCCACACACACTGCCCGCACAACTTTCACTGTGCTCCCTCAGACGCATCCCCTGCAAATACACTGGCCCCACATACACATACACTGCACCTTCCCACACACAAACACTGTCCCATACACACAGCCACCAGCCACACGGTCTCCCACGCCACGTTCATCCAAACACACACCCCCACACACATTGGCGTATACACATTTCCCACATACATCACACACACATAAATACTGCGAACACACATACAAACACAACACTCACACACATTGCACACCCCAACACAGTCCACTGACACTGAACAATCTAGCCAGTCCCTGGGCATTTGAGGGTAATTCATGCCAATGGTTTGTGTACATTGGCACTTGAAGTCAATCCCTGATGATGCACGTTCTTGGGCATATGTGGCCAATAGCTGCCAAAGAGTGCGAGTAGTTGGGCATAGGATGGTAATACCTAACACATCTTTATACAGTGCCTATTTAAAAGCCAAAACGCTTGGCATTGTCAGTGCATGTTTTTCAGATGGATGCCAACTCTGTGAATAGTTGCATAATGAAGGTCGCCTCTGTTGGACTAGGCCATAGCTGTCGTGTACAGATTTGAAGAAACTATTTTAGCATCAGTGCAGCTGCGTAGGGGTCTGCGCCCCTCCACGGGGCTCGCCGTGTTGCGCGCGCTATGCGCAACATTTGTTTTGGGTAATTGGATGCAGCGGGTGGCCTGCACAGCGGCAGAAAAGAACACAGTACAGAGCCTTTGTGGAATATTATATTCGCAAGCACTGCCACATGCAGAGCATTAGCCGCGCGTGGCCTGGTGCCAGAACAGATTCAAATGTGTTTGAACGTGTTTGCCATTGCAAAGCAACGGTGATTCTCGCCACTTCCGGTCCACTGGCAGATGCTGGCAGCAGTGAAGGCCAAGCTCCTCCTCCTACGCGGACAGGGCTTTATGAAGCAGGTGAGAAGTGAACCCCCCCTCCCCTCCCCACTCCTCTCCTGCCTCACCTCTGTGCCTGGAACCTAAATAGGCTTTTGACATTGGCTATTTTGCTTCACATATTAGCCCTAGCGGTAGTGGACATACATCCCATCACCATCTGTTATATCAGGGGGTCCCCCCGTTTTGCTATCTAGTCCATGTGCCAGTAGTGTGTGTCTCTTACCATAGCTAAAATGTTTCCTCCTGGCTATAATTTATTTGCATATAAAAAAAAAGGTTTCCCAAAACAAGGAAGAGGTCCATAAAGATCATTTTACAGTCCAGGCGCTGGAAGCCTCCCTGACGAAGTACTGCCGTTGAAAGTCGTTCTTATGACAAAAGCCGTCTTGTCCTTATCAGACGGCTTTTGTCATAGGAACGACTTCCAACGCCAGTATTCCGTGGCATTTTTAAAAGAAATACCTTCTAGTCTGACGTACCTTTCGACGACTATTTCTCACCTAACCTGGAGATGCAAATCAGTGATATTACATTTACATCAAATATTGGGGTAAATCATTTATGTGAAGATTTTCTGGAAGAAATCCTCTGTCCTGAAGATGGCCGTGACATCTATTTCCAAAAAGACACTTGAGATAATGTCTAATTTAATATATGGCCGAAACATGTCGACATACTATCTCTCGAAAGACTACTAATGATAGTGGTCTGATGAATTAATTTCTGGAAAAAGTATTGTTCACCGAGTGACGTACACCCCTTTGTGTTTGTATTCATGCAGTCATTTGTGCATTCTTTTTAAGTACTGCTTTTCTAACTTTTGTATCATTAAACAAGCTTAATTTTGCAAAAAATCAATTCATATGGTTTTCTGTTATCCTAGTTGGTCTTGTTACTGAGCAAGCACTGTATTATGTTATGTGAATGTTAAATATCGTGTGGCAACCACTCCAATCTCTAACACTGAGGCCAGTGTAGAGAGGGGTAATCAATTCTCTGTGTTTTGCACTTACTTTTGCCTTTACACTCCCATTTCAGAATCGATCCCCCTGTAACAAAAAATGTGGGAGTTTACCTCTTTTTCTATACCTGTAGAAGCAGCAGACCAGGTGGCGCCATGAAGGTTGGGACTTGGGTCGGGTCAGGGTCACGAGTGGCATGGGTGTGACAGCGCTGGCCCCTGCGCATTAGCACGCCACAAAGCACCACCTGCGCCCCCTTGACCGATTGTCGACTTGATGGTATGAGTCAGTGAATGCTGCAGTGCATTGTGCAGCCTGGCTGAGCCCCCTGAGCCTGTTAACTTCAATTGATCTGGACTATCAGACGTGGTGGCCGCCTGCACACCCTGCAGGCCTGCAGAAAGCCTCTTGCTGTGCAGTGCGCCAGGCCGGTGCCCGAACTAGGCCACCTGATCCATCCTGGTGGCGGCGGCCCCTGCTGTGCGTGTAAGAGCTTCCCAGGCTGTGCTGTGCTGAGAGTGAGAGAGTAACAGTCCGGCGTAGGTGAGGTCAGAGGTGCTGTGCCAACTACTGCCGACCAACACCATGGTGCATCATGCATGCAGTGCCCCTCAACCCTCTCTCTGTCATAATTAAAAGTAATGCCTATGCCTGGCTGGTTGGCTGGCAATGGCTCAGGCTGCAGGTTCTAACAGTAACAGCCCCTCAGGGGCGGGGGGTGGCCTCCAGTCTGCCGCTGCGGCTTACAGCAATATTATGGAAAATAACAGAATCCGTTTTTTAAGCATTTACTGATAATTTGTTATTGTAGGAGCTGCTCACATCATTAGCATAGACTGCATAAACTTTGTGCCCTGATGCAAGTGTGTACCTGGATACAACTACCCCTTGTCCCGCTTGGACACTCGACCCCTACTGTCCTCTCTCAGTTGCACACTGCACGGTCCTCGCCGCCGGCCAACCATATTCTTGCATGCAGCATGCCGACTTTCCTGTCAATGCCTCGCTGCCCCCTCTGTGCCCTTCAACCTTACATTTCCCATTGCGTCCCGTCCTGTCCTTCTCAATGGGGGCTCAACCCCCATTAACCATCCTCATAGCTTGCCCAACTTAGTCCATAGCACTCCACCCATCCCCCAACCCAGCCTCCCAATCCCTTACAGCACCCCCTAACTCCTTAACTTCTTCCTCATTCTCTGCACGGTGTCCCCGTCTCCGCCTCGGCCCTTCTCCTCACCCAGAACCCCTACATCCTTTGAAACCAACAACTGCCCTTTGCTGGGCTGAGGGGTCGTCCATCCCAGCAGTCGGCAGTCCGGGTCTGGGCCCGACCCTTCTGTATTTGACTAATCAAATTTAATGAAGGACTGTAAATCCCTATTTGATACACATTCAGTAATATGACCACTTCCAGAAATTGAGCCAATCAGTGTGGCTTTTTAAAGCATGCATGCTTTTGTTATAAGACAAATTCTAGACTTTACCGCTCTGTCGCTTCAATATGCCATTGGTATCATATCATTCTGCTATTTTGTTGGCCTGATTGTGTCACAGGAGCTCAACTGCAGTTGCCTTTCCTTTGAGAGCAGCTCTTTGGTGCTTGAAGCTCACTGTTGGATCTCTTTTCTGTCGGCAGGAATGTTGCAAAATGGAAAGAAGTTCGACTCGTCCAGAGACCGGAACAAACCTTTCAAGTTCAGGTTTGGGAGGCAGGAAGTCATTAAAGGCTGGGAAGAAGGAGTTTCACAGGTGCGGTATAATGCATGTTGCTGCCTGATGTGAAGTAAATAAAGGTTGTGACATTACGCCAAGCACATAAATACATTCTAACGACCTTCCATCCTCAGTTCTTTAATGGATTGGAAAATTACATGTAGACATCCTGAAACGAAAATTGATGTATTGGTTGATTAGCCAGATCAGCCCTTCCTTTGCATTCTGGACACTGACAGTCCTACATTTATAGTAGCACCAGTGGTGCTGAGTCATCCAACCAGGTTACTCGAAATACAGGCTGAATCCCAGGATTCAGGCCTGGGTGCCGAGCAACCAGAAGGCTGCTCTCCTGCTCTGCCATCCACCCGCCGCCCTCCCCTCCAGTCCCTTCCTTCACCTCTACCCCACTTACCTGATTCCTTCGGCAGCGGCACCTCAGCCGCCGCTCTGCTTCCCTGACGGCCGCCATGGAAATGACCTGCCTTCCATCTTCATGGCGGCCATTGTTGTTAAGTATTTTGTTTGAATGAACGAGCACTTCCCGTGCATTCAAACAAAATTACAATTCTGTCAGCACCCCAGGTTTTTAAATTGAAAACCGTGGGGCTTGGGGGGGGAGGGGGGTGCTAATAGCAATACATCCAGATCCAGCAGGCCGCATTGGCTGATAACGGCACAGGGGCACATCGTTAACTCGGGCCGTGGACCGTTACCTGATAAATAAAGTGAGCATAGACATGATAGAATAGCATGCAGGTGATTGAGCGCGGACTGGATGGACTACACCCGCCTAATTGGGTCTAGTTTAGAGCTATGGTATAGATGTTTACTATAACTTTGAATTACAGTCAATATTAGAACATTAAAAACATTTTTTGAAAATATAGTTAAGGTAAACAGCTAGCAATGTTGGGAATGCCAAGTTTAAGTTACTACCAACACTTCAAAACAGCAAAAAAAGTAAAGCCGTCAATCATTTGAAAAAAACAGTGTTTGCGTGCACAGCACACACTAGCTCATTTTCGAGGAGAGGACCTTCTACGTTTACACTTTCGGTAGGCAAGTGCCCAGCGCCCAATTTTCAACATTTGCATAGCAGAGTGCAAAAGTAACGAGTGCATTTGGCAGGCAGCGTTTACAATGGATTCCTACAGAGTCCGCCTGCTTTTTTCGCGTGTAAAATTCAGGCAGGCTCTGAAGGAATGCACAGCATTTGAAGCAGCATGTAAGTACATGCTGGCACAAGTGCATGGGGTATTTGTATGAAGGAGAGGAAGGGGCACGGGGAATTTTAGCTTACAATTTACCCCTCCTCTCTGCCCTACAATTGAATGAAATTGAGGTGTAGCATGAATTTAAAGCGCAAAAGTCTTACACGTGACTTGTACACTTTGATTGCACGTTACGCTCGGAGCAAAATAAGCACTGCACAGTCCAAACGAACTGTTTCACCAATGCAACATCCATTCCACTGCAGTTTGAACCTTAGCTAACACTAAAGTACAACTTCACAAGACTCATTGGCCCTCATTACGACCCTGGCGGAGAACCATGGTGCAATTTGCACCATGGTCCATGGCGCTAAGCTGGCAACTCCGCCATGGTGGTTGGCGGACTTACCGCCCCATTCCGACCTTGGCGGGGCGGTAAGTCCCCAATCCCCATTTACCCTTCCCCATTCCCATTTTTGCCCCATAGGGTATAATGGGAGTGGGGAAGGCGTTAATTACGCCACCGTAAATTACGGTGGCGTAATTAACAACAAGTCCCGTAGCGCCATGGATTTTTCCGCCTGCAAAAAGCAGGCGTAAAAATCACCATGGCGCTACGGGAACTCGTAGTCAGGCAGAAAGGTACGCCATGCTTTACGCCGGCGTAAACCCCTTTCCGCCAGGGTCGTAATGAGGGCCATTAGCATTTATGTAAACTACCCAGTATTTAAAGCAAGTGTAATAAAGTAGGGGTGATATAGCTTTATTTTGGGTTGGGGTTGTGCGTGTGTGTATGTGATTTCGAGATGTGTTCTAGAAGTGTGTGTGGGGGCAGGTGGTTGTTGCAAAAAACCTTTTGGGCAAATTATATTGGGATATTAAATGCCAAGTGCACCACTTAGCAGGAATTGCCATCATTCAGCAAGGTACTTCATAATTAGATATTGCCATGCAGCTCCCATGCACCCAGATCACATGCCAGGTATTCCCATTGAATGCCCATCATATGCATTATATTGCCATCATATGCCAGATCCTCTCATCGTATGGCAGGTATTATAATCAAATGATAGGAGCTCTCATCAGAAGTCTAGTTTTGCCATCATTTGTTGCCATCAAATAGCAAATGTTTACATTATATGCCAGCTATTACTATCAAATGTCCAGGTAGTGACATCATGCCAGGTTTTCACATAGAAAGCTGCTCATAACATGTATAATGCAGAAATTAGCATCAAATGGCCAGATTCTAACTTCCACTACCATCTAATGCCATTTAAATACCCAAGTACTCCCATCAAATGTCAGTGCTTATTTTTATCCCCCCCCCCCACTTCCCCCAACTTTATCTGGAAATAACATTTTATATTTAGTGCAACAGAGAGACCATTTGAAAAAAAAGTCCACTCTCGGGGCTGCCCACTTCTGCGGCCCTGAACCAATAAAAAAAGTACCAGCAGACTTCTACATTCGCTCCCAACCCGTGTGGCAAATAGAAACTATTCCACCATACTAAAACTTCCGGTGGGAGGATTAAAAAACATGCCCCCTGCCATACCTCGGCCTGCCTTATGGCATAGGTCCACACATATTTTTTTTAAAACACCAGAGCTCCTGTGCAGCAGTAGGGCATGTTTTAACCGAAAACCTTTCTTGTAATAGAAATATAAACAACACAATGTCTATCAGTTGTCCAGTGCTGGTAAGCCTGCATGTTACGGAAGAGCCACACGTTTGTGGGTCTTTTGGCAGAAGTCCACCAAGGAATAACTAGATCGCGGCCAAGTTATAGCCCAATCTGGGGTTCTGGGCAACGCGTATACCCTTTTCACTGAGAAGAAGGCACAATGGAAGGAAACGAGACAGCACTGGGATGGGAGCCAGAGACCTAAATGCTGGAGGTATGGCTGTGGCCAGCATGAGCTCCACACAGTAACCTCAAACCCCTTGTGCTAAGGTATTATGATGAGTGCCCACCACGCTTTTAAGTAACCATGCCCGCAAGGTCCCAATCTCGCTGCAGGGCCAGTGACTGATCCTAAAGTAGATCTGCAACTGGATTCCATTTTATCTTGATTTCCCTTCCAGGAGGAAATGCATTGTAGTAGATGTCTACTTTTACATATGTTTAAATAACTGCAGCTCTGCCCTACTCGCTTTTGTTTTCAATTTGCTCTTATTTTTTTTCGGTTGCCGGACACAGGACAAACACATAGCAATGTTGGCTCTTATCGGCAGCCTGTTCCGCTTGCCTTCATGCTCAGAGATGGCGTCAAACGCGCGCACTGTGAGGGAGCAATGGCTGCTTCAGCACAGGTCCTATCGGCAGCCTGTTCCGCTCACCTCCGGGCTGAGAGATGACGTCAAACGTCCGCGCAATGAGGGAGCAATGGCGGCTTCAAAACGTGTCCTTATCGGTACTCTGGCTCACTTAACATACTTAGGATGCTTACAGTACAGAAACGTATCTTTCCTAAGAGCCAGACATGTGATAAAGCCAGCTCCCAATGCATTTAAACTTGGCCACCCAAATAGCCGAATTTAAACACGCCTGTTAACATACAGAAAAAGAATGTTTCTTGTCTGGAAGTGGAAAAATCCATGTCATTTTAGGTTTTAAAGAACGTTTTAAAAAACGCGATTTACATGTGCTTGTAGATCAACGATTTTGTTTTCATATGGGTTAAAATAATAATGGATAAAAAAGGAATGGTTGACTGAGCGCTTCACCATTGTGGAGTCCATAAATGAAGTACCATAAAATGGAGTGGTTAATCTACTGCTGGGAAGAGAGGGGACGAATGGTTTTGCAAGCTCAAACCTTAAGTTACAAACAGTAATAAAATGTGGAAGTAAGTGGGGTTGCTAGCACTTCTCTATGCCTCTATGACTTCATGCGTATGTTCTTGGGTTGTGATGTTGTTGGGACACTGACCTCCGAATGAGAAACAGTCATGACGCAGGGCAGTTTCTAGTCCATTTGGTGCCCAGGGCGAAACATTAGGAATGCGCCCCCCCAGACTCCATCCCGTGCGCCACTGCTACTGCATACCCCGCGCCACTCCCAACGCACCCCGCTCCAATCCCATCCCGCACGCCAACCTCACTGCGCGCCAACCCCACTGCACCCCGCGCGGCATCCCAAACTACACCGTTAAGGGACTCCTACCCAAAGTTAAACAGTCCGTCACACAAGGAATGAATTGCCATTTGCAATGGTGGGCCACTTTTTCATTGGTGCCCAAAACAATTGTATACTACAGTCCCACTTAGGCTGCAGATAATGAGGACTGGCACATCAAGAGGGTATATGATGCAGTTTATACAACCAACAAAGAACAGTAAAGTCTGAATGTTGACTTGTTATAAGGAAACATGGACCTGGATTATTTATTTATTCATGCAATGTTTGTCGGGTACCTGTATATTTATGTATTTATGCAATGTTTGTCGGATAAAGGTATCCGACAAACATTGCATGAATAAATAAATTAACCGGGCTGTGGCTTAAAGAATATTTACTCAGCAACACTGGTCAAAATTATTATCAGCATAATGAAGTAACTCATCACCAGTGCCATGGAAGTGGTTTAAAGTGGAATTGATATATAGTTTGGAAAAGAAGCTGCATGAAATATAGCGCCGCTTTAAACTATTATTTTGGGAGAGGCAAAGCTGCCTACAATGCACGCCCACTCCCCACACCACATCCGCTCCCATCACAATGCCAGGACGAAACCATTCAGTGATTAAGGGCCCACCATTAGCAGTTTCCTACCGGCCTTGTGCAGGGGGACCTGAAGAGATTTTATTGTTGTGCTTTTGCCCCCACCCCAAGAGGCGCAAAAGTGGTGAGAGGGAGCCTCTGACTTCTGTAATGTCACGTAGTAGATTACAGTCGGAAGGGGCAGCGCCAGCACCTGACCCGCAGAACTTTCCCACACGGCAGTGCGCCACCCCACAAACTGTGGAATTTTATCCCCTCCAGAGGCTCTAGGGACCAGGCAATTGCTCCCCGGGCAGCTGCCCGCCTCGCCCAGGCCAAGAAACGGGCCTGGTCATGAGACCTGGGGTCCCAATACCATCTCCACCACTGCCTTTATGCATTGGTCTTGTATTGTATTTGCATTTATTTTGTTGCTTTTCTTTACCCATTGACAAATGGAATATGAATATATATAGTGTGGGCAATAAGTGCTCAAGGCTTATGTACTCTTGGAGCAGGAGCCCGTTTTAGTTCACTCTCCACAAGCTGCTACAGGGCCTCGCAGGGCGAGTGGCCGGCAGGGATGTCTTAATGCTCATTTAAGCTGGAGCAGTGAGTAGCCTATTGGCGAAGTAGGGATTACCCTGTATCTTCATTCTGAAGTCCCTTCACAGCCAATGCAACTTTTTAGGTCTAGCCCGCAGATAATTATACTTTAAAATGTTCTTGATTATTTGGGCCGCTTTTTACATACCTGTGCGGAGCACCAGCCTAACTTGTGTAGTGGCTGCACAAGTCCCCCAACTCAAAATGGTCTTCCAGAGGCTACATGTGATTGACTCTTCCCCAGCCCACTTTCTTGCAAATCTTGGTTCATAGCTTTATCATTGTTTTATTTTCTCTCATTTGAATAGTCGGTCTTTGTGAATCAGACCCATTTGGCCTCATTATGAGTCCGTCTGGAGTCACTTTTTTTACCGGCAATGGGCAATTACCGGGGCATTACGGCCCTGGCGGACCAGGTAATTGCCCATTGCCAGGTGCCGGTAATTATTAGTCCCCATTCCTATGTGAGCCCCATATGCTCAATGGGAATGGGGATGACGGTAGCACCGGCACCGTTAGTAACGGTGCTACCGTGTGTAGAGCTGCGAGCGAGTGCCGGGCTGAAAGGCACCCGCTCACAGACCTCATAGTTTGCTGGTCTGGAAACAACGGTACCGGCACGCTTACCGGTACCGTTGTTTCTGGACGGGCAAGCTTGTAATGAGGACCACTGTCTCTGTCTCACTGTGTAAAGTGTGGTGCGTTTGGGCCACAGTATTGACCGCTCATGTGAAGCAGTTTATACTTAAGCATCTAGTCAGGCCAGCATTCACTCTGTGGGCAACTACCACACCCAGTTTGATAACAACCCCGGTCATGCAAAGGCCACTTTGCAGTTGTCTTATTGTTGCATTAAAAACATCTGCCTTGTCAACTACCAATAGTACTCTAGAATGCCACACAAGGGCTCACCTATACCGTATCACACTAGCCACGCTGCCCCTGTGATCATATACGTGCTAAATAAAACCTATTGATTAGTACTTGGGGGAGCAGCCCACGGCATTAAGGTGAAATGTTTATTTCCCAGTCCTTTTCAAGACCTGTTTCAAGCCCAGCTGGCCAAAGGCAGCTTTTGTTTGTTATAGTGCTTTACGGGGTGGCATGAGGCACACCACCAACTCCTTGTATTTCACACTTGTCTTTGTCCCGGGCACATTGTTGAATGGGCCCTTATCATTTTGAAAAAGTAGTCATGTTTTCGAAATACAATGAAATGAAATGAAAGATTTAAAAGGCTTCAAATTGGAAAGCAAAGTGTGTGATTGGTTGCATTTAGCTTATACAGATTGTAAAGATGTGTAAAAATGTGTTTTGCAGCCATAATGTAATAGTGATTTAGTTGTGGCTCCTTAGGTTTACTGGCTGTGATACAGTGTGGCCACTGCAAAATGTTTTCAAGGATCAAATGGTGCAAGGCCTCAAGCTTGATAATGGCTTCCTGGCTTGCATTCAATGGGGCAAAAACTAAATATTCTACCCATGTTTTAATGGTACCGTGTCCGCTGTTGCCTCATGTACAGATATACCTTGACAATGTCCCTCCTTTTTCACTTGTTAGTGTAAGGCAGCTTTCCATCGTTATCCATTTTTTTAATGGTTCCCGTGCCTGCTGTTATTTCAGTTTGCCTCATGCTTAATAGTGTGCCCACCATTTGAGCTTAGACACCCAAAATTGCCATTGTCTATGTCCTTAGTCCTCATCCTTTACGGGTTCTGAACCGTAGCGTTCAACAGCTGTTGATGTGGCCGTGGAGAGTTGTCTTCTGGCTTTTATGTGACTGCCTTGCTAGACCCGGACTCAACATTAGCAAGTGTGTCATAAATTCTACATTTATATACCAACCTCTGTTATCCTCAAGTCCTTGAGCTTCAGCATTCTTTTGTGTGAGGTATTGCTAGCATTTCTGATTTGATTTTATCAGTAATACAATGATGAGAGTAATCCATCTCAAAAAGGGTGGTCCGCTAACCAGACCCCCTTTCATTAAAGTCCACTCCGAAAGCATAGTATACACCTGTGTCATGCTGTCCAGTGGCACAAAGCAGTTTCGGAGGTCACACTTGCCCTGTTTGACAGCTCCTGCGACAGTATAGTCCCTTCAGTGAAGAGGTTGCATTTAAAGTTTGCACCTCAGTTTAGCATAATTATGGTTTTGGAATAATGGACTGGTGGCAGGTTAATCTGGAATTATACATCATACCTAGCTTTTGGTATGTGGCTGACAGTTCACATCATTTTTAAAGTCACATCTGATTTGTAGCAGTCCAGTGTCACTCCTGTGAGCTCAGACCAGTTATGAGAGGCAGTGTGGATCCCAGGCACCTGACAGTGAATTCCAGTGAATGGGACAAAAGACAGGATGTCATCCTCTGTTAACTCTCTAGGGAATGTGTGACTTCTCCCTCCCTGGCCCAGTTCTGCTGGTAGCCTGGCTTCAAAGAGGCATTTCCATATCAAAGGCCTGCCTCACACTGGGGAGTTGAACACCAAAGAGCCTGTGAAGCTGTAGGTTGAGAAAGGAGAGGAGTTAGGACAGCTAGGGAGCAGATGTGAGTTTGAGGAAGGGTTCCTCCATCTTGATTTTCTTTGGGATTACACCCCCTTCCTGTCCCCTCCACTTCCTACTAAAAAAGGTACTCTGGGTGTGATAGGATTCCTTGTCTGAAGGGTGGGGATAGGACCCCTTAAAGCAGGCTTGCTTTCATCCAATGACCTAAGCCCTTTACCTATAAAAGAAAGGGGGTCTGCCACACCTACCTTGATTAATTTGATGGAACTTCAAGAACATCAGGAAGAATTCATTTGAACCCTGTTGGGAGATCAGTCCTCTCCAAAGCCCCCTGACAGAGGTGAAAACAGATGATCCAAGGCAAATGCCTACCTATCCCAAAGGGAACATTGGAGGTGACCTTTGCTCAGGACCAAGCCCTTCCACTCTGTAAGCAAACCTCCCTAGGCTGGGAGAGCAAAGACTGAAAAGGACTCCCCTTGCCCTAGAACCTCCCTGCAGTGGTACTTGCGTATCTAGAAAGCAATCGGGTCACCGGTTTTCATCGCTCCAAACACATTCTGTGTTTTTCGTGTTTGAGCCACCAGAACCCACAGTACTGTCTATGGCACTCCTGTTTGAACTTCAAACTGCTGTTGCTGCATCATCAAACCATCTTGTCTCACAGCACCTCATCACCTGACCTGCCTGAGCAACAACACACTGTGAAGACGACTTCAAATCGCCAAATCAAAACACCAGGACTTTGCGTTGCAGCTCGACTCATTGACACAAACCAGCGGCACTTTTTCTTACGAATCATGCTCGATTGGATTTGGAACTTGTGTGCTATTGCTGTTTGAGTTGCTACTGAATCACATTCACACATGGCTTGACAGTATAGCCTTCCCTCGGCCCATATTATCACAAAGGGCAAAGGAGGTATACCTATGTCTGTTTTACCTTTATGATAGGGATCACTGTCGGTTTGCAGAGGTATGAGGGCTGAGAAGGCAGTTAGCCACTGCCCAGCATTGTACTGCTGCATAGCAGAAGTCATTTTGTCAGAGGTGTTCTAGGGGTCGCCTTCCAAAACCATCACAGAACCTGCAGTGTGTGCCCATGGTGGTTTTCTGTTTTGTCGTTCTAGATGGTGTATCTATGTAGGTTCATCCTTGCACGCATTTCCTGGCAAGTACCACCTACATATGTTCCTAGTAGCCATTTCCTACATTGGGCAAGCTACACAGACTGACCCATCTCCCCCTTTTGTCTGTATTTTCTGTTTTTGTGAATGTGTTAGCAGGTTTTGCACCTCCTTACATTGCAAGTGTATGTTGTAGGTCTTTTTGTGTTCTTGATCTAATGGGATAGCACTTCAGGTCACAGACCTTTCTAGGTTTTTGTTTTTATCTAGATTTAAGGGAGTTTCTTTGACAATGTCTCCCACCTCATCATCCCTGCTAAAAAGTAGTTAAGGTTCTTAACAAATACATTTACTTTGTTAGTGCTCGATGATAGTTGACCACCAAGAGTATTTGTTCTGTATTCCCACTGTTTCTATATTGTAAAAGGCTGTGCTGAATATTGAATATTTGCAATGCACAAGCAAAGTCCTTGTCAATTTGTCAGACTCCGTGCTCCTTTTGCAATAGGAATGTACGGAAGATGGAGAGTTGATTGTCGCTTGTCTTCTTGTTGGAATGTATGCATTGGTACTGGATGGCCTGTCTTTAGATAACGGACCATTTTGATTTAGTGGATGGAAGCTTTCCCTGTGTAGGTATTTATTCCTGTCTAAGTGGCCATGCCTTTCAGCAGAGATAGTGGTGTCCAGGAAGTGTATGCTCTTCCTGAACTGTTCTTAAGTCAACTTTATGCAGTGGCGTAAGCCATTCAGTGATTCATGAAGATGTTTAGGAGCATATGAATCTTCTATAAAAAACATGTAAATGTCCTACATATTTTGCATGTATGTTAGTGATATCTTGTATCGTCACTGTAAAAACCCATGTTCAAGGCCTTTCATAAAAAGGCTAGCATACTGAGGTGTCATTTTTGTGCCCATGGCAGTTCCAGTCTTTTATAGGAAATGTCTCTGGTTGAAGCAAGCATTGTGTGCTAGTATGAAACTCATGGGATCACAGATGGCCCTGATTGGGGTGCATTTTACCACTCACTTTGTGCAGGAGTCTCCAGTATGCAGCTATTCCATTTACATGTAGAATGTTGGAATATGGTGAGGTGAGATCCAGCGTGGCCAGTAGTGCATTCAGTGGTCAAACATTCTACCTCTCGAATATTCTTGAGGAAATCCCTTGTATGCTGTCACAAATTTTGTTTCCAACACCAGAGGTTTTAGTATGGATTCAACAGATCCAGATATGGCTTTGGGTAAAGAATTGGCTCCAGAGTTGATCAAGCGGTCCAGATTTCCTTGTTTGTGGATCTTTGGGAGCATCTAGAGTATCCCAGAGGTTGGATGGTTTGGTATCAGACGTTGGAGGTGATCTTCCATAATGCTTCGCATGAAAATGATGATTTGTTCCAGAGTATTATTATACTCCATGGTGGGGTCTTGACTAGATTCCTGGTCATTATTAGTGTGAAGGATTTGTATGCATCCCTTCTGTATTTTTGTGTATCCATGACCACAACAAGCCTCCTTCGTCAGCTAGTTTTATTATGATCCCCTTGTTCATGTGTGGTGTTTTTATTGCCCTTTTCCTTTGTTGGGGGAGAGGTGAGGTTCTGTTTAGTCACCTGTTAGTTGAGTTTGTCAGATTTTGCAACTTTTCTGAGACAGCCAATGTAGGTTTCCATTTTTGAGCTACTGCCACATGAAGGTTTCCAGTTTTGAGCTACTGCCACATGGAGGTTTCCAGTTTTGAGCTACTGCCACATGGAGGTTTCCAGTTTTGAGTTACTGCCACATGGAGGTTTCCAGTTTTGAGTTACTGCCACATGGAGGTTTCCAGATTGAGCATTTTTCCATAATCTGGAGCAGCCTTCAAGTTCATTGTTCTGCCCATGACAGCATTCTTGGAAGTGCAACCATCGTATGAATTCAACGATTTCCCTGAAACGTTGTTCCTGTCTGGGGCAGAAGGGTTTGTTGACAGTACAGACTATTCAGCATGTGCAGGTTCCTGGCCAGAGAGGTTGCTAACTTATAGTTGGCGGCGAGATCTCCCATCAGGTCTTCAGTGTTGGCCCTCTTTGGTGTCTGGGTTGCTGTTTCAAGAGGTGTTGTGACCCTTCCCTGTCCCTGAACTGTACCTTGTGGCAATCCTTGTAAGTTATGCTTCTGAGCATGCATGCTTTTGACATTTGTAATACTATTTCACTGAAAGGATTTTTTGTTTTTGAATTATGATATGGTATGGTATATGATATGATATGGCATTTGTAACGCGCCTATACACAAGTGTTTAAAGGCGCAACGAGGCAGGGGGGGGAACAGGGGAGACAGACAACGATCCTACTAGGCCAGGTGTCATTCAGATCGCGCAAGTGCAAGGGTAGAGGGGAAGGGAAAAGTGCAAGAGGGAAAGGGAGAGGGGAAAGTGCAGTACAGGGTTATTAGCATACAAGATAAATAACAAGGGCCAGCTGGTGGCAAGTACAAGGTAAGTGCAGACAAGTGCTGGGAAGGGGGGCTTTAGGGATACAGACACAGTCCCGCAGTGCAGGGGTTGCCAGGGAGGCAGTGCACGGGAGAGTGGCTGGACCAAGGACCGAGATCGGTGGGTGGCCCAAAAGCAGATTCAGTAATATTATTTCAGTAATATTTAGCAGGGGAGAGGGGGAGAGAAAGCGGAGGCAAAGAGGACGGTTTTGAGGTGCTTCCGGAACCGGAGATGGTTCTCCTCAAGTTTCAGGGAGGCAGGAAGGCTGTTCCAGAGGGAGGCCCCTGCAGCGTAGAGAGATCTGCCCCCAACTCGTTGTTTGGAGAAGCGGCTGACCCTGAGGTAGTTGGAGGTGGATGAGCGAAGAGCTCGAGAAGGAAGGTATTTACGAAGAGAGAGCTGAAGGTATTTTGTGGACAATGCAGAGGGTTTTGAACTTAATCCTCGCAGTCACTGGGAGGCATTGTAGTGATTTCAGTCCTGGAGAGATACTGTCCCTGGGCTTGAGGCAAAGGACAAGTCTCGCAGTCCTGTTCTGGATGAGTTGCAAAGGGCGGAGAGTAGAGGCAGGCAGATTTAGATAGAGGCTGTTACAGTAGTCCAGCTTCGAGAGAACCAGGGTTCTAGAGACAGTGAGCTTCTGGGGGGAGGAGAGGAAAGGAAGGATACTTCTGAGGAAGTGTAGCTGGTAGTGTGATTTCTTTGAGACGTCAGATATGTGAGGAGAGAAGGAGAGTGTGGAGTCGAAGATAACCCCAAGGTTTTTAGCCTTGCAGGTGGGAGCAGGAAGAGGGCCAAGAGAGGCCGGCCAGAGAGCTGCAGGGAAGGAGGGAGTGGGTGTGCCGATGAGTAGAATCTCAGTCTTACTGGCATTAAGGCAGAGATCGTTGGCGGCACACCATTCATGGATAGCAGAAAGACAGTCAGAGATGAGGGAAGGAGAAGAGGAGGCCGAGGGTAGCCTGAAAATGAGCTGGGTATCATTCGCATAGCACTGGAAGTTGGGGCAGAGAGCGGCGATGCGGTGGGCGAGAAGTGCCAGATACTGGTTGAAAAGCCAGGGAGAGAGGTTAGAACCCTGGGGGACACCACAAGTAGAGAAACAGATGTCAGAGAGGAAGGACCCAAGTTGGACCTGGGAGGGTCGATTGGAGAGGAAAGAGGTCAGCCATGCCAGAGCCTGACCAGTGATACCCAGGTTATCACGGAGACGGTTGAGCAGGATGGTATGGTTGACAGTATCAAAGGCAGAAGAGAGATCAAGCAAAATGAGAACACATGGAGTGTTAGAGTCAAGGTTCGAGAGCAGGTCCTCACGGATGTTCAGGAGAACAGTTTCCGTGCTTCTGGCAGCTCTGAAGCCAGACTGATGGCCATGAAGACTACCAACAGATTCAGCATGGAGATTAAGCTGGGAGATGGCCAGTTTCTCCAGGAGCTTGCCCAGAAAGGGAGTGATAGAGATTGGGCGATAGTTAGCCGGGCGGGAGAGGTCGGAAGAGGGTTTCTTAAGAAGGGGTGCACAAGGGAGTGCTTGAGAGGGGATGGGAAGACTCCAGAGGTGGAGGAGTGATTGCAGAAGTCAGCAAGGGCAGGAGCCAAGGTGTCGATGTGGTCCTTGATAGTTTTGGAGGAACAGGGGTGGACCTGTTTTGACGAGACTTTCATAGATCGGAATTCTATGGAGCCAGAGCAATTGCAGTTGTCAGAAAGGCAAATACAACAATGGCAATCATAGAAGTAAAGCTTCTAGCGGGAGCTGCAGAGTGAAAATAATGTGTAGACTTCAGGGAGGGTTGTTCTAGACTCGAGAAAGCATACAAACGAAAAGCAGTACGAGAGCATGAGTCGATGATACCATTTTGATGGAGGCATGAAGACCCAGGGGAGACTAAACAGGAGTTTCTACCCTTGCAGCAGATGTACAGAAGGGAAAAAACAAAAGAAATGAACTGGGAACATTCATGCTATGAATATGGAAGCCACCTTGGATGACTATTTAAAAACTGTATCTGGGAAACTACAGCAAAACATTCAGTCTGCAGAAGGAGCCCTGGCTTGCGCTTTTCCAGAGGTTTCCGCCAAAGCTATTTGCAATCATACGATGAAGAGGAAGCTGACGGAGGGCAAGGGACCGACAAAGGGGACAGTTCACAGCCAAACATTGGTGAAACAAGTAACACGAATAGAGCCCATGGCCAAGGCTCCAAGGACTTAATAGATATACCTATAAATCCCTCCAATCCCACATTTGTTGGAGCCTATAAATGCTGTGATAAGGCCCATACTGCCAGGAAACCGAAAACTCACACACTCTAATATCTCCTTACTGGCTGGGACCGCTAGAAGGAGCTTTAAAGGAATATACAGACCTCAAAGCAAAGGCCTATCCTGGTGTTCCTAAATATCATGGATGCTATGATTTGAACTATGAATAACAAGATTCCTGACGACTGGAAGGCCGTGCTGGCAGACTCTAAACAGGAGCTAGAAACCTCCCCATCGAATTGTGACCCTTATCCCTCTACTGCCCAGACTGGACTGAAGGCAATTGTGGCAGGTCAGAAGATGGACACGGAGTCTGGTCTGTCATATTCAATTGCTTTATAAAATGGAAAAATGCAAAAGCTCCTAACTTTCCCTCTGCTAAGGGCGTTCACTACCTAACCAAACGTACTAAAGTGCACATCAGTCATCTGTGATGTCCAAAGATATGTCCACTGTCCAAAAGCTATCCTATGCTGACCCTACCACTATATATATTAACATAAAGCACAGACGAATGACTCCCTTCTCCTGTTAATTAGTTCTTCCCCCCGTTTAGTTCAGTAGTGAATCTTTAAGTAGTTCTTAGCAACTACTCTTTATCAAGTTCCATATTCTCATAGTGGATTCGTATACGCTTCACTTGTCCTCTCTCTTGGGTGGATCCTTGTCTCCTCTTTACCTTCCTCTTGTTTTGTCCCTCGATTCGCTATACTTTCCTTAATACTCAGTTTGAAAGGTCTAGTTTTATTCAAAGTCCATTCTTTTTCTTGGTTCTTCATATGCCAACAACAACTCACAACCCCTTTTCTTATTCTCGACTCTGTCTTTATTGGGATGAGTGAATGTTCAAATAATGATTTACACTCTCTTCACCTATTCTTGATACTTGTCCTCCACTGAGAGGAGTATGAGCACTCAAATAATGATTTCCACTCTCTTCACTTATTCTTGATACTTGTCCTCCACTGAGACGAGTATAAGCATTAAAATAATTATTTCTGCTTGCTTCCCTTAATCTTGATAATTGTTCTCTACTGGGACGAGTTTGAGCATCCCTGTTATGACTTTCTTCCTTCTCACACACTCTCGATATCGGATTGGCTCCTTGTCAGAAAGGTGTTGGTGTAGTTCATTGTCCACCAAGGCTTGTTAGTGGTCACCCACTGTGTGTTCATCTTTTGGGCAGGGATGCCTTATGTCCCTGTCAGTACTCAGTTTCTCTTTTTGTCTCTATGACTCCAGGCGTACACAGCTGTGTCTGGCCTTTGACTCCGTCTTAGACTCTGCAGGCTATAATTTCCTTCAGTGCGTCTTTGCGCATCTGTTTGAAACTTGCAGGCATTCTCCTCTCTCTGCAAGTCTCCGTCTCCTCTCTTTATTATGCTGTCGTGGGTCTTCCCCGGTGGAGCGTGTAAGTCTTTCTTTTCTGTCGGATTCATGATCATTATATTTCCACTGTTCATCGTCTCAGTATATTTCAAGTTTGCATTCAGAGCATCTTTTTCTGCTAAGAAAATTATTTTAAGGTACTGGAAGAGTGAACAAATTCCATCTGTTTCAGAATGGTTGAGAGATCTGGAACATATGTCAAAAATGGGACGGTTGATCTTCTGTAGAAACCAAAAAAAACATATATGAAGATATCTGGGGTAGATTCATGGAGCGGTAACATTTTTGGCTATATTGGATTGTAATTCTGTACACTGTACTGAGCTGATTTGACCTCACATGTGAACTGTTGTATAACTGTTTGTAAAACAAGGTGTAGTGATTTGCATTTTAATTGTATTGTGTAAAATTCAATAAATATGTGAATATAAAAAAAAGTTTACAATCAGAGGTAGAAATACAGTACTTGGTTGGCAATAACAAACTATGAATGGTTTTTCCTATTGTTCTTCATAGAATGGTGAGGAAGGGGGTAGGGCTTAGGGAGTTCTTCCCCATAACGGGAGTCCTTATCCCCAAGGGGGAGTCTCTCCTGGTGCGGCCCCGCTTTCCTCTACCCCTATGGAATGTATTACATAACAGGCTCACCTCCCTAACCTCACAGGGAAAGCCCCCCCACCCCTGGGAGAAGTGACAGAATCCAGCGATTCGTCACAGAACCGATATAAATCGTAAAAGCGTGGTCGCACAGGTAGGGGCTCCGGCAACTACCACGCCGGGTAATGTTGAAACCAAGGGAAATCAAAAGCTAGGGTTTTTTCCCCCCAACCAACCTGATGCAAGGTTGATCTTGCAGCTCTCTCCAGCAGTAGCACTTCTGCTCAGGCGGAGCATAGGGCTTGACCTGTTACATCCGAAGGAGTGGGAGCCCGTCGACCCCCTCATCAGTAAGGTTACCTATTGGATGGATCCCAAAATAAACCATTGCTGTATTCTAATGTCCAGACGTTCATCTTGGGCAGGCAACACAGCAAAAAAGCATAAAGGTATAAAGGGTGATTGTGTTACTATCTTCTCAAACACAACAAATAAGAACGTGTCCAGAATTGCTTCCTAATAAAAGTATCATGATTGCCCCATTAAGTTACTTTTACAGTCCTGATTCCCCTAGCCTAGCGCAGCTTCCTGCATACCAGGAACGCGCATTACAAGCATGACATCTCCCAAGGCTACAAATAGCGAGTAACAATCTACGCAGAGACCAACAACTTTTAACATCTAATTCTTACTGAGGTCCCAGACCGGTGAATACATTCTCCGGCAACATCACTATCGAAAATAGGTTTAACGTCTTAGAATCGCTAGAAGCAATTGACTGACTCTTGCAAGACACCCCAAAAAGTAGTGCAGCCATCCCTACAGGATTGAAGGTGATAGAGGACGCACAGGGTCAAGGCACAGAAGATTTCTCTGTTTTTACATGGACTCGTGTTGGCCAAGATGATAGACTGCAGTCCCAGGAAGAGCTTATTAGCCTACAAACCTCTGAGGTGATCCATTTGCAGGAAACATGGGTCGTGACCCAAGTAGGTTTGGATGGCTATACCACCTTCCAGATCAATGGAGCAAAAAAGGTGAGAGGTTGGCCATGTGAAGGTTTAACCATACTGTTGAAAGGTACCCAGGAAGCAAATTTTGTGGATTCACAATACCCCTCCATTAACTTTTTGTTCACCTCAATCATACTGGCGAAGGAAGGCCCTCTCCTGTATGCAGGAAACGTCTACAATCATGTGGGCAGCGATGGTGGGGAGTCTTCCTTGGCCAATCTTAAATTGAATATGTATTTTCCACGGACACAGATGGAAGGTTTTATACTGGGGGTGGAGGGCTTTAACTTTTTAACTTTAAAATGGACAAATACCCACCCACAAGCCTGCTAGATGACACAGAGGATTCTATTTTTAATATCCCACTGCCTTGTATGCTAGATCTTCACACTTGTGCAAGTGGCCTTAAGCTGTATGACTGGCTAAGCGAGTGTGGCCTAAGATCTATCAATGGTCGCCATGAGAAAGGCATCCCTGGAAATGTATGTCCACAAACTATAAAAGTAGATCAACACTAGATGATCTGTGCATCTCACTGCGGCTCCGGAAAACCATGAGTGAGTTCAAAGTAAGGGCGGCCCTAATGACGGATCACTGTGCCCTGTCGCTAAAGATGGGGGTAGGTCTAGACACCATGAAGGTAACTACTTTCCCGATGCCCATTAATGCGGCAGCTGGAAGTACAAAAAGAAATAAATGCAACACGACCATGAGCAATAAAACCCAAATGGATATTATACAGGCTAATAGAAGTGCACTAAACTCCATCCTAGCTCACGGGTGCACTACGGACAGAGTCCTACAGCACTATCAGTCTCTCATACCGAGGATTTCAGATAGCTCTGTTACAGAAAGTAGGGCATATCAGGATATAGGGACGGCAAGCTGGTTTGATGAAGAATGCAAAGAAACCAAAGCTGCGTTGGTGAAGGCCCTAAATCCATCCAACCCGACAAACAACAGATTATACATACATGGTCTGAAACACAGGTCCCAAAACCATTCAACAATGGCCAATGTCCAAGACAATACATGGGTAAAACACTTTACCACGTTATAGGCAAAACACTCTTGAGACGAACACTGGGCATCAAGGAGATGCTCCTACTTGTGGGACGAGTTGTGTGTCCTTTGAATATAAAGAATCTTAAATGCCTTGCGTGCACAGGCATTGGGGAGGGCCCAGGACCCGACTGCATTCCCTCTGATGTTTTTCGTCCTTTTGAATCCTTTTGGGCCTCTCGGCTAGCAATTATTTTCAATAGCATGTTGGAACTACACTTTTTCCCGGTTTCTTGGAGGCAGGAAATCATTGTCCCCATTTATAAAAAGGGTTGGAGGGATTTACCAATAGTATACAGACCCATTTCCAATTTAAGATATTCGGCGAGGTTGTTCAGTCTCGGTTGCAGAATTGGGATGCTGAACAACATATTCTTGTTGATAATCAGCTGGGGTTCCGCGAGGGATGAAGTACCAGCAAAGTTGAGCAAACACGCCGAACCTCTACCTGATTATAGAAAAAACAGTTTGTATGAGAGAGAACCAATCTACTTGGCATTCATGGACCTTAGCACTGCGTTTTACAAAGTAAACAGAGCAAAAGTCTGCCAGTGTCTCAGATCCATGAACTGGCCCAAAGATCGGGCAAATATCCTTTCGAGTCTGCGCACTGGTAATATGGTATGCATCCGATCAGGTAATAATGGACATTGTACCCCTTTGTTTCCTGTGGAGGCTGGAGTCCGGCAGGGATGCGTCGCGGCCCCTCTCTCTACTTCTCATTATGCACAAATGGCCTCACAAACACTTTGGACAGGAGTAACGCTGACGTCCCGCACTTTGGAACGCAACAGATCCCAGTCGTAGCATAGGCAGACGATACTGTGTTACTGGCAAGGACTCCCCGGGCGCCACAGACATTATTGGATGCATACACAGAGTATATGAATTGTTTAGACCTACAGATTAATGTTTGAAAATTGGCAGTTTCAATCTGTAGCCCCATGGGTAAGTCATCGAAGGTTAGACATCTTAGTTTTATTGTCAATGGACAATGCTTCCCGCACACTGATTCCTTTGATTACCTGGGGAATAATGTCCCTTGTCAATGCTGTCTTTTCGTTAGTCCAAACCCTTATTTATGTATTTTATTCATTGTGCATTTGTAAGGCGCATATACAGCAAGTAAATTGGGTTTCAAAGTGCCGTCAGGGCCACAAGGAGGGAACATGTGAATTTAAAAAGACATATATAACAATGTAAAATAGAGGCCGGCCTACTACGCCTTGTGAGCATTCAGAACATGCAAGTGCAGAGAGAGAGAGAGAGAGAGAGAGAGAGAGAGAGAGAGAGAGAGAGAGAGAGGATGGGAGGAACGTGCAAAGTGTACCAGGAGGGAAGTGCTAGGGAGTGAGCAGCTGTAAGTGCGTAGGTGAGTGGACAGCTGCCTGTAAATAAATAAGTGCCAGCCTAAGGTGGCATAGGCCACTGGACACCAAGGCAAGTGCTGGAAGCTGGCGGAGGCTCAAGGCGATTGGCTGTGGGAAGCCAGGGCCCAGGCAGACACATAAGGGCTCTGGTCACCAATCTCAGCGATGGGATGCAGGGAAGGAAGAGGTGAAAAGGAAAGTCTTAGCCATAGCTTTATCAGTTCTAGTCTCAAAGAATCTTCGATTGGAGTAAGATTTAGCTCATTTGTAGCTTAAGGTTAGTAGAACATGTGATCACATTTTCTGCTAGCGTTAAAGAACACACACATGTCAAAACAGATTTCCACGATTTGCCGGAAATAGGGGGCATTCAAAGATGTTCTCATTTGTATAAGGTTCGACCAGTCCCGATTAACTTAAGGATATACAATGACACGCCCAAAGACATAGCTTTCTTTGGTGGTAGTATATGGAGCTTGCGGAAAACGACACAAGTATCAGCCATGGAAAACAAGTTCCTGAAATATATTTTGGGCTTACTGCATTCTACTCTGAACTTTCAAGTGTATATAATAAGCAGAATCTTACGCCAACCGAAAACATTTTGAGAATAGAAGCTGCTTATCTATGGCTAAGGGTTTGGACTAACGAACAGGCAGCATTGGCACAGGACATAATATTATCATTGATGCGCAGGGAAAGAAACATTTTAAAGATTCCATGGTTGGCTTTTGCAAAAAACAGTTTGAGGGAACCAAATTGCAATGTTTCTTTTTCGGACCAGATTATTACTACATCACGGCAGATGTGTATAGTTCTTCCATCCGAATGAAATACAAACTGGCCAGAGAAACCTGGAACTAGAGTAACAAGCTATCAGAAGCTACACAGTACTCTCAGAAAGCCTGCTTCCGGGGTATTTAATTTGGCCCATGGGAAAGAAAGACTACAGTTATTACACGTGCCAGATGTAATGCAGTATTTTTGAATAGTATCACTGTGCGTGTGGACGGGGAGTACCATGACTAACTCGACCTGCCCAATTTGCGTGGCCAACGTAGAGGATGAATTGCACCCAATTCTCTTTGCTAAACCTTGCCAGCGCTTCCTGATGCCGCTACTTAGACCACAGGCTTTTAGGCAATGCAGACCAGCCTTGCTTCACCTGTTAAAGGCGATCACACCCCTAATAGACTGACTGGCCATGATCACAGCAATCAATGCCTCGCTGAATATAGGATCTAACCTGCTACAACTGGCATGATGACAGAGGCCAAATCAGAATCCTAGATATATGTAACACAAGACTATTTGCCACAGCTGTGTGGTGTTGTGCAGACGAATCAAGGTTTAGGTTTTCTGATTTATATGAATTTGTAATATGTGAGGGGGAAGGTTTTATGCATAAAGGTTTCATATACATTTGTTTTCAGTTCATGGAATGTTAATCTAAGCATATTATATCATTCCTACAATAGTTGTTATGTACCTGTTTGAATTCTTGTGAGTTTGAAGGTTTTCTTTTTGTACCGAATAAACTTGTTTTAATACTATTAAAGCTTGTAGTAGGAGCGGCATGGTGAAAATAATGTGTAGGATTCAGCGGTTGGGGGGTTGTTCTAGACTCGGGAAAGCACCCAAAGGAAAAGCAGTACCAGAGCATGAGTCGATAGTACCATGCTGGTGGAGGCATGAAGAACCAGGAAACTAGATAGGACTTGCTACCCCTGCACCAGATGTACGAAGTGGCTGTACATTCCCAAAGCCAACTGCATTTGAGCAAAAAGCATTCAAAATGCTTTAACTGAGCATTCACGCAGATTGCATTGCATAGCAAAAAAGTGAAGGATTTGCTGTGCAAAGCTAAGGAATCGCAAACTGGGACTTTCAAACATATGATAAAAATGTTGATTTGGAAAAGGTACAAACGCACCACAACCTCGCACCTGGTGATAAGGGCACTGAGAAAGCTTCCAACACAATCACAATGTTTTGTCGTGATCTTAGCCGCCATCTCTGCATTTTTTCCCCAAGCAGCTTTTCTTGTGCTGTGGTATGCTCTCACCTGCCTGCCCCTCTCAGTATTGGAAAGCCATCCTGCCCCGTCATCCTTTCTAGCATTCGTCCTCTCCTAGTAGCCACTGTGCAACCACCCAGAGAAAAGCGAGATAGAACAGGGGTTAGACTACCAGTAGGAATAACCTCCAGTTTTACAGCGGTCTTTTTGGTCATCAGCCCTTTGGTCCATGATCGCAGGAGCACTCCCAGAATTCCACCATTGAGACAAGGTAGCAAGAGGAGTCTGACACGCGGACTCCCTTTTGTAATTTCCCACACCCACTGCACGGGAAAGAAGGCCACGAACACCAGGGTAGCTTTGTAACCTCCACAGCTATCTCATTAGTAGAAAGCAATATGTATAACCAACAGGGGTCATCTCAGAAGGGTTCTCCCCACCTGCAATGTGCTGATCCAAGACTCTATCAGAAGCTCCAGTTCCTGCAAACCCTGCCCCCGAGAACCCCGGAACTGCAGCAAGCAGAGCACAGGCCACACTAGCAGAGATTCGTCTAGAACCCTGACATTGAAGCCTCTGGTGCCCCCTCTCTCGTCTGCCATGTTGACCTTCGAGCAAAGCAGACTCGCCAGGCTTCTCAAGCAAGGATGCTTCATGACTTGGCTCTCTGACCGCCACTTGTGGTCTTGGAGACACAGAATCCCTGGCCATGAGCCCGTCACGGTTTGGGTTTGCCAGGAAGGTGAGGTCATTAGAAACTGATGGTATGCAAGCTGCTGTTTGTAAACTACTTCACACTGTCATTCTTACTGTCTCACAAAAACCTTAAAGGGCTGTTTTTCTACATGCCACTTAGCCAGTCACTATTGGCAGGTTGCAAACTGCGCTGAGAGTGTAGTTGTTCATAAACCTGGCCTTTTGTCTCTTATGTTTGCATCTGTATACATGTCTGTGAACCCGCTTTCCATGGCACTGTACCAGAGGGGCCACAGTAGAAATGTTTTTGAGGCAAGGCCCCACCTGCCGTCGTTCCAGTGCGATCTAGTGTGACAGTGACTGGGTTGCTTAGTATAGGAAGTGGATTTAAGAGCATTTTAATGTCCAGTTTTTATATAGCACTTAATACCAGCAGGTACCCGTATGCAACACCCTTAATTTAACCAACTCGGTCATGGGGAGGTTTTTGCTTCAGAGTACAGTTTTGCCCCGGATCAAAAGGTACCATATTCAGCAGTCTGCAATGTACTCACTGGTCTATACAGACCACTTAAACCTTCTCCCCCAGCCTTATATCACTACGAGGCAAACTTTCTAGAGGCGCTGCGTGGCAGTGCCACTATCCACAGTGCTGTCATTCTCCACATGTTGTGTTATGTGGTCTTGTACCGCACACCGATGCCACGTGCGTGGTCTCTTAGCGCTCTGGCAGGTCTGTAATAGAAGGAGGGTTGGGAGGGGAAGTTTGTTAGTCCGATTAAGAGGGAGAAGAGCAAGAGAGCTTTATTGTGCTGTTGGCAGCTTCTGGTTTGAAAAAACGGTCACTGAGTGTTGGTGTGTTTTGGTTGGTAGACGTCATGTGTTGTTGGGGTATGATTGTGCATCAGTGGTTTGTGTGTGCTTGTGTTTGGTTTCATGTTGGATGTTATGAAGTGTGTGCGGTAGAGTTAGGGTTATGTTCAGTTTGGAGTTTGAGGGTGAGTATGCATCTGCACGGCATCCGACCGCTGAGCTGCCTGTCATTTGGTTTGGGGGAGATGGAAGCCGGGCTGCTGAATAGCTAGCTCTTCTGCTGGTTGCGTTTGCCCAACTAGAGAATGCAGTGGCCCTAATTGGGCTGCTGGGTATTTGTGGGGAGGTGCAGTGCGCCTACACAGACCGCTATCAGATGCTGGTTAAGCAGACAAGCCAGAGCAGTGCTCCAATTTACGTTCTTTTTGGATGTTTTTAAGTCCAGAAAATGCAGACTCAAAATAAAAGACTAGGTGCCAGGAAGTCGAAAACGTCCTTGGATTGCACTGTATTTCCAACGTGACTTCCAGTTGTGAACCCTTGGAAGACTTCTTAAAATTTCTTGAAGCTCTTCCTCCACCCCAGGTCTCCAGAAGGGGACTTTTACAAAAGTGATTGCTACCTTGCCTTCCGATTTTTGTTCTCACGCTAGAAAACAGAAGGCAGGCCGCATGAGAATTGTTCCTGTGTTTTTTTAATTAACAACTGACGCCCACGTTTTTGTCACGGAAGTCGTTTACTCCCAAAATTGTAAGAATGGAAGTAGTTGGACTGCCAAAAGCATGTAATGACTTCCACCTTTTTAGACTTAACGTTGTATGACTTCCTCTGCCAAAAAGTTCACTGAAGCACTCATTAGCGAGGGGTGTATTTGGCTCCGGTAGGTATTAATAATATGGATGGGCCTACTCGGGGCCCGTAAGAGCTGCCAGGACCCTTACACACCGACATGAGCACCAGAGCCATATTTGCAGCCAAGCAAACAAAATCAGAAAATCGGGGCGGGCCGCTGTGCCGGAAATTACGGGGTTTGACTCTGCATTGAAGCGTGATGGACATTTCCGCCGGTAAGTGACAAGCTGTGACAAGGCGCGCAGTAGGAATATAGTTGATAATGGCAAAACGGAGGCTCTTTTAGCTCCACGGCCTGGGAAATCGCAGTCAGAGCCGGCCTTGGGGTGGGGGGGGGGCGAGCCGGGCGACTGCCTGGGGCGCCACGCCCCCCAGGGCGCCATATGCTCCCACCACACCAGCTCGGGGGAGTCTTTCAAGCGCTCCCCTGAGCTGGCGTTGTGGGAAAAGGCGCGGCAGGCAGCCTTTTGCTGTTAAGGGCGCCCGTCACCGTGGGTGCCTTTAACAGCAAAATGCACCATTAGTCCCCCACCACGCCAGCTCGGGGGAGTCTTTCAAGGGCTCCCCCGAGCTGGCGTACTGGCAGAAGGCGTGGCAGGCGCCTCATTGTCACTGAATGAACCCGCGGCAGCGGGCTCATTCAATGACAATGGGGTGTTAACGTGCCCTATTCACACCATTACTCCTCACAGAGCGAAGAGGTTTCAAATAAATAAATAAATAAAGTGGCCCCTCCTGGTCCCACCCCCTTCCAGTTCACCCAGGGCGCTGCTGCCCTTAAGACCGGCCCTGATCGCAGTCCCTGCTTCGGTTTATTATTTAATCTGCGCACAGGCACGCATACAAAGACAAAATGGCAGGAATCGCTGCTGCTTAATGAGGATTATTCCAGCAGAGCACTGACAGACCATTGCTGGTTTACTTGTAAACAAATGGCGATGTTTACGATGCTGGAAATGGAAACACCTTACTGGGGGAACCCTTTCCCACTTTTGGGGTTGGGCGGGCGGGGCTCTGGGCAAGAGTGAACAGGGCAGAGAGGCATGTCCCTAGGTCAGGTCACTCAACACACGCCTTGCCATTTTCATAAAAGCAAAGCATTATGGGAACATGACAATAACCCACAATTTCAAATATGTCTGATAGTAACATGTTTATTTTGGATTACTCCCTTAAATACAACACAATTGCCTACCACACAATCTTCCCCCTTGAGATTAGTCCATTCCCCGGAACACACATAATTAGTAAAATAAAGTAAAATCGGTATATAAAAACACATTTCATTAGTCATATGTCATAATACTTGTCTACTCTATTTGGCAAACACTACCCATAAAGGTTGTCACCTATAGCCCGAGTGTGCGTCTTCAATCTTCTCATGTTAGGGGCCCTATCTATAAACCTCGCCAGGTTGTAGCACATCACAGTTCTATCAACATTGCCATGGCTGCCTTACAAGATCTAATGTGATGCTCCAAGAAGTGTGCTTCTAACCACACAACCCGCTCGCAGCAATAGTGAGGGCAGATCAGGAAGAAATGGGACAGATCTTCGTCAAACCCCACCCCAGACAGGCATTTTGGTGAGGCTCTACACCAACATCTGATATCTCTTATAGCGGTTCAGCAAGACACCCTTCTGAGCAAGTAAAGGAAGTTGGACTGTGCTCTTTTCATTGGTCACAATACCCAGCCTAGCAACACAAAAGTCTGCAAATTGCAAGACATATGTACCAATTTGGACAGCTGCGAAACAGTATGTGAGGCTTTGGCTGTTTCTGCGATCAGTCTCGCAAGTGTGTCTTCTAAAGCACGGCAGGCTCTGCTTGAGGACATATCGGGGAGTTTCCTGGCCTAGCCCATGGGTCTCAGGACACACCAGAGCTCTCTCAAGACGCACTTTGCCGGGGCTGCCCTCTTGTCTTGTTCCCGTCCATTTCCTACCCTGGATGTTTACTGTCTATTAAGTGTAAACTGACTTCCCCAATTTGGTTCTATGCCTAACTGCGGTGTTTGCCAACTAGACTTGTGGGTTTCTTGCCATTGATTGTAGTCAACTTAGTGAGCATTTTTTAAAAGGCCTTTTATACTATAAACTGAGCTGTTTCTTTAGATTTCAGGTTAACAATGAATCGCGTGGTAGAGTTAACCACTATGTAATGTTACGAGCATGGCTGGGGGTAGGTGTGATTCTTGACGACTTTCCCAAACTAGCAATGTCAAAGCAAGTCGTTTTGGCTGTTGCATAGTGAACATCTGTCTCCAGGGCGCATAGTTGTATAGGCAGGAGTAGGGCAGCGGGAGGCACCCATGTAAGGGGGCAAGGAGGTTACACGTGGGGTAATAAGGTAGGAGGGCAGACCCAAAGGGCCAAGAGCTGCTACATATGGACATATACGATAATGCTATGCCTAGGTGAGGCCCTAGTACAGACATCACATTTCCCAGGAAAGCTGGTTCCTGTGCCCTGGCACAGGTGTTTATGTAACTTACTTCTTGGCAGGAAAGCAAAATAGAGGTTTGCAACAGGGAAGTCATTCCACGTGAAAAGACGTTCAGTGATGCTTGCAGGAAACTTGGGCATCATAGGTAAGAGAGGTTTGCTTGAACACTGATTGGGCTTCAAGGTCCCAAAGATGATTGTGTGGACCTGGTGCCTCCCGAAGTAGGTCAGATGGTGTCATCAGTGACAAAATGCTTGTCTTAATAGATTTTTTCGTGCGTGTGGCAGGGTTGGAAAAATCAAGCTCGCTGGGCATTTTACAAGAGGGGAGTTTTTATTAGCTTGCCTCTAAATTGCTTGAGGTAATCAGCTTTGCGCATGTCCATGGGAAGATAGTTCCAGAGACGCATGCGCATCTATCGCCCCTGCTTTTCCAGGTGCTCCTTGGTACTGAGCATTTGTATGCCTGTTCTGAATTTAGACAGTGTTTTTGGTGGTAGCGTGTGATTTTATTCTGGATGTATGCAAGCTGCTCCTTCTGGACATTTCTAGGTGAGCTATAACATTTTGAATGTGATCCTTTCACTAACGAGCAACCAGTGGCACTTTATTTTAAACCATACATAGCTTGCCCGGCCATGTTTTGGTTTACCCTCAGGATCTTGATCCGGACAGCTGGAAAGTGAACATCGTGTTCCAGCCAGTCATGCCGTTATAGAAGCTCAAAGACCAAAGGCAAATCCAGCTAACGCCCACCTGGAAAGGGGCAGTCCATCCCTAACTGCAAGGCCAGATCTATTTTTACATGACCACAAGAATCTCTAGACATGTTTCTGCCTCATTTGGCATCCTCACTTATGTATAGCTTGGATCTGGTGTCTGAGGTTGCTTGCGCTTCCATGCGGAAGGGATGTGGCCTAGTAGATTGCCATTGGTAGCCGTACTAGACTTATTTGCATATGGCTGGTTCCCTTCTGCAAAGGAACAGATGACATAACAAATGGTTGTAAAGGTTGCTCAGATCACTGCCAGGAGTAAAGATTAATTCAGCACAGACTGCCAATCACATTTTTTGGATACTGGTTGGCTGGTAGGCCAGCGTAGTGCATGTTGTTGTATTAATCGCTCAGGAGTGATTAATGGACTCCTGAGTGAACTAATACTAGCTACCACCATATGATGGTTGTTTTTGGGGTCGAAAGGAAGGATCTTCTTGAGTGGTTTTATTTGGACCAAAGTAACTTTAACCATAGCCCCAGTCTGCGAGTCCAGGTTCGGATTGGCATCCCACACAACCCTTACCCCTTAGCTTTGATGGGAACTGATTCCCTGGAGAATGTGTGAGGCGGGCATAGTTTGACTGTAATTTTCAAGAGTGGTTTTAAGGGCCAACGATCATGATCTCAATCTTGGTTCCATTCATTTTCGCATTGTTTCACCCATCAATGACTCTGTGGCTGACGGGCAATAGCGTACTTGCAAGAACAGGTCCAGTTGGCCAGAGACTCGGAGGTGTATGAATGCCCTACTGGGGTATGAGTGGAAGAGCAGACAGTGCTTTATAGTTAGATCCAAGAGATGTTTAACATAAATGTTCAATTGGAAAAGTGGGAGCGGGAGCCTTGTGGAACTCAACAAGTTACTGCTGAGGGAACTAGTTCTTAAAGTCTGATGCTTTTTGTGTGGGTGGGCAGAAGAAATTGAAAACTACCTTGAGGTGGGGGGATCACAGGTCAAGGTATGGCGATGGTGGAAGAGAGAATGGTTTTGAAAACATAGCGACTCAATACTCCATCTCCTTAATTCCCTTATCATCATTTGAGATTACACTAAATAATAATACAGCCACTGAAAACAAGCTGTCAGTTTTATGTACAAAAGTTAAAGGCACAAATTCAAAGTTCGTGTGAGCCACCTTGGGCAAGTGAGGCAACATGATTTAAAGATACAAATTAGATTAGACATATCTAAAATGTATTTACAATTTTACATATTTTTGGGTAATACACATAAAAAAAACCTTCGTGCTGTGGGTTGTGACGTGTTTCTGTCCCCAAAAACCACTGTAGAATCTTCTTTCGGCGGGCTGGGGGTTATAGCAGCGGTTCATGTCAGTGTTCACATCTCGTGTAGTAATAAAGTGAAAAAAAGACTGAATTGTGTTGTCCTCCGATATGTGCAAACAATGGGGGCGAATCTCATGAAGGCCAGCATGTGAGATTCTTCATAGTGGTTGAAACATTCTGCTTCCGTTTGTCATCAATCAAAATGATGAGATGGGCCATTAACACGTCCCTTGGAGATGCTGCAGTGCTCTGCTCTCTGGGCCTCAGGCAGACCGGCCTGTAAACTCCGTAGTATTGACAGGCGGTAGGACTGCTTAAAAAGCGGTATCCTACCGCCTAAATCAGTAGGGTTGGCAAGTATGCCGTTGTATAATTCTTCTTATTTAGCTTGATCTTGCACTTCATAAACTCTTGAGGATGTGCCACGTGTCACTTGAGATGCACGTGGCATCATCACAAGTGACGTGTAAATAGGGCGCCTCCGCTGGAGCTGCAGCAAAGAATCCACAGCACTGAGAAACGCGGCGTCCTCTCAGACAAAGAAAGCAGGGGTTCTACTTCTGTGTTCCTGTGGGACTTCTGTGTTCCTGTGGGAGGAAGGCGTGGTCCACAGCATCACACGCATGCTGCAGAGAAGTCCAACATGGTGGGCATATTCAGAGGTCGCTGGCAGCCATTTCAAGGAGATCGCTTCAGACCAAGATTAAATCGGTTTCGGTGGCATGGCGTGGCTGTAACACTGATCTCTTATAATTCAGTGTTGGTTTAAAGCTGGGTGGGGATGAGCTTCTCCAGTTTTTCCGACAGCCCAAAGAAACCCTGCAAAAGGGCAGTCGTTTTTGGGGCCTCGACAGTCACGTGATGCGTTTTGAGCAAAGCTGTGACTAGGGAGTGCTTCTCCTCCCTCCCATTTGAAGCGGCAAGGTCGGTGCACAGGCCTTGCTTCAGTGGTATGATGGTATTTTGGGGTAATGAATCTCAGCACAACTTTAAACAGTACCCAGTCACAGTACCCAGTAACTCCTTATGTAGGATAGAAAGGAGAGCCCTAAAAAGGCTCTGAGCGCTTATCACTAAAAGTTTGGTTTGGAAAATGTGCGTGAATTAGATGTCAGCTTATTAGCACTAAACGTGCTATCATGGAACATGTTGGAGTGTTAAAGTATTTGTGTAAGATTTTAAAGTAATTTCTTAAATGACTATAAAAAATCTATAAAAATTGCTAATATCATGTGAGTTTTATGTCTGTAAATTAGTCGCTTTGGGCTATTGTCTTGTGCCAATGTGCTTGTTAAATGTTTGTATGTCGTGGCCAAAGGAGTTAGGCTACTCTCAGTTATATTGACATCTGTAGTGCACTTCATTGTATTCAGGTTGTACTAGGTTGGTCTAAGTGACATAACCTAGTAAAAGTGATGATTATAAGAAAGGCAAGGAGATAAATGTCATTCTGATGGACTAAGATATCGACCGTTGCACTAGGGGTGTACAAGTGATGGGTAACATTTTTGGAATTGTTTTGCTAACAAAAGACGTACTGTTAAAGTATATTAAGAGGTATGTTTCTCATGTCAGGAAAACATGAAGAAAGAAGAAAAAAGGAGGAAAGCTAAAAGAGCTGTTGCATGCGAAAGATTTGCCTCATGAGAAAGGTAGACCATCAGAGGATCAAAGGAAAAGCTATAGAAAGCTTCACAGACCTTGCAAGGAACTGTAACTAAATAGTCTGGACTGCAAAATATATTGTCCAGTTGTTAATGATAGTTAAGGTTTGCAATTATATTTAGTTTCTTAAAATATTGGTGTGATGCTGGAAATGCATCGGAGGGACAGGGCCTCCGTATCCTTGTCCTTTGCTGCTTTTTATCGTGTGTTCTGTTGTGTTTTCCGTGCAGGAGTTCATGTGGGACTCCTGGCGGTGCAGCTCTCTTTTGGTTTTGGTGAACAGACCCATGGGATACCCTTATGGCACCCATGGGTGGGGGTACAACCCTCTTCCCTTAGTGTATGTTTTTGGCCACCTGTGTGTGACCCACAGAGCAGGGTACGGGCTGGTGGCCGCTCTGTGCTGAAATGACTGGTGCCCTGAGTATCCTCCATTTTGGGATGCCCAGGCCCTGTCATTCGAATCGGTAGATTCCTGATGGAGACAAGATGGCCCCCGTGGCCTCCTGCCTTCCATCGTCAGTTACCTTGATCTTCCCGAAGTCCTGGGAAGCCCTGACTCTGTCCCTTCCCCCTGACTGGCTGTTGGGTGGAAGTTCCATATATGGTAGCGTGGGGAAGTGCCGACCAGACTGGCTGGAGCCTTCCCAACGACCGTATGTTATGGGTACGCCTGTGGGTGGGACCTGGGTGAGTGGAGTGTGTGTCTTGTTGTGGATGTCTAGTTTCTGGTGTTTGACACAATGACTAAGACAGGCCTGCCCGAAACTGGTATGAATGCAGTGTATAGTGTTGAATGGCGTGGTACTTGTCCGAATCCACATTCTGTGCTTTGAGTGTCTGGATGGAGAAGAATGGCCTGAATGCACCGTGGGCCTGATTGGCTGACAGACTGCTGAATGCCCTTCAAAGTGTTTGGATGCTCGAGTGTGACCCAGCAGAATGAATGGGAGATCAACAGTATATCTGGGGACCTCTCACTGCTAGGAATCGTGTTCAGAGCTGAAGTCCAAACTACGAAGAGTAACTAGAGTGAAACTGACGCTTGACCTTGAAGCCCTGCTGGATGAGAAGAATTGCTTTTGCTCTCATTCATCAATCTGAAAGCTGTTGTGTCTCCAAGGACTGACCCAGAGATGACCTGGTAAGGCGTCCTCTTCCCGAGCTACGAGGCACCATCGTGCACCAGCTGATCTTTGCCAAAGCTCCCTGGTAGACAGAGCTACGACAGGCTGCCGACCCGAGACGGGGACTGCCGTAGAATCCCAAGGAGAAGCGCCCTGACTGTTGTCCGCCACTGTCGACGACCGCCGTCGCCGACCGGAGCCGCAGTGCTCCCGTTGCCTAAGAACTTTTGATCCAAGGACGCTCTTGCCTGCATCATCGCCCGTCTAATCCCACTGGAGAAGGCCAGGCCATCGACGTGCGGAGGAGCATCCGCCGGTGGTTTTCCCACCACCCAAAGACCACAGACACGCCAACGACTCAACGCCCTTGCTGGGCCACAGTTCTTCAAACTCTTTGCGGTCCAGATCTATCGACCTCGAGGTGCCCCGCATGCCTCGTCCTTGCAGGGCGTTTACGCTTCCCCATCGACGGGCACCGCTAGGAAAGAAGTTGCCACTTTACCGTCGTAGATCACCCTGTTCTCCGTCGGACGTTCAACGACCCGTGACTCCTGCCTTAAAGGGAGGGCACTCAAGAAGGGCCGTTGATTCCCCGACGAGGAACACTTCAACGCCATGTACTTTGGGGTTGCAGAACTATTGGGAAGTCACTTGTGAACAATATAGGGACTAGGCTTGTGATACATCTTTATTCTACAGGTGGGGGGATCTCCACAAAGAACTGTGTCTCGGTAGGGGCCAGTATTCTGCCAATTGTTCCGACCAACTGCTTTCCACTTACCTCTATTGTTGGTTTCCTTTACAAACTGATTTGTTTGCCATTTAACCATACAGTTGATGCACTTTACCGAGATCTAATAGTAATTGTGGTACCACTTAGAAATTGTATAACTGAGTACAAAGTGAGTTATCGTGATATTGTACATAATCTTGAATATTAATTATATAAAGATTGTGTTTTAACTAATACAGTGTGCAGACATTCCTTTGTGGGTGCTTGGGGACAACACTGTACTTAACTACCAGCCCGCATCACCTCCTGAGAAGCTAGGCCTTGATTGCTCGTCCATTGCTACCTTATAGAGAATCTTGGCGGGGATTCTCTGTGCCTCACCTCTACCAAATAGAGAGCGGAAGTACAGACCCCCCTCCGGCATCTTCACAATTGGTACTGCCAAGTGTACCTGCTTAATTTCTTATGCGCTGTTTCCTGTTTGTGTGCATGTGTGTGGTAGGAAGAGGAGTATGCCAGGTGAATGCTTTGTTTGGAGAAGTGGGTGAAGGTTGAGTTGGTTCTCATGGGGTGTTATCTGGATATGGATATGGGGGCATGGTGATGTGTGGAGAGGTTGGTTGGTTGGTTTGAGTTGTTCTGAATGTGGGTGGAAAATTGAGGATTACGCACCCCATTTTGTGTTGTCTCACTCGGATATGTGTGACACCACCCTCCTGTTTTGTTAGTTTGTTGCACGTGGGTGGTCTGGTTGAATCGCCCTGGCTGTGCATCCACAAAGTGGGGTGCATCCTGCTGTTTTGACAACCAGCCGTACCCTCCTTTGCTTTTCCTGAACCTTTTTGTTGTGCAGTGTTTCTGTTTGCTGGTGGTTTCCCTTCATGGGGATGTTTGTGCTAGGGCGTGGCAGGCCCTGGATCCAAGAGTCTTAGATGGGAGATGTTCTGTTGTGGTGATTGGTTAGCATGTGGCGGTGTGCTAGGGTGTGATTCTTTGGCGTGACTGGTGGTGTGTGCGTGATGCTTCATTTGCCGTATGAGAGTTTGTGTAAGAAGGAGGATGTTATGATGCATTGATGTAGTCTTGTCCTGTACTGCTGGCCACCTATGTATGATGTTACAATGTTGGTGTCTGAGGTGATCGGCAGCTCAGGAGAATGGTAGTGAGTGTTTGCTGGTGAGTGTTCTTAGAGTCAGCTGTGGTGTGTGAGGATAGCCGGTGGGTGGTCTGATTCCTGTCTCTCTTTCCATGTATATACCATGTATATAGCTAAGAGTAACTGGAACCCAACAATGTATGTATGCAAATGAAGCTTACCTGGTTTCCTACATCAAGTGGCTCACAGCTGGTCTGTTTTTGGACTATTCCTGCCCACAAGGTTACAACAGCCCAATGGGCCATGCAAGGCGGGGGTGTTTTGCTTCCCTAGACTTGTATGGCCCATTCGGCAGACGGGCTCAATGTTGAACCGTCTTTACTGTGCCACAATGCATGGAGCAGAAATGCAGGTATTTTGGGGTTGATGGGGGGCTGGGCAAGTGGGAGGGGAGCAGTAATGGGTCCAAAAATGGCATGGAGGAAGGGGCAGGTGGGGACAGCCAACAAGAATGTGGGGCAGAAGAATCTGAGAATGCCAGTGAATAGGGAAGGGTGAAGGAGAGGCAATAGGGGGATCACCGTGAGAAGGGGGAAATGAGCAACCCCCCTTAGAACAAAGAAAGCAAGCTAAGGCGTGAGCCCTGACAGATGCAGTAAGAGAGATTAGCTAGAGTTGCACTCTGGCTAAAACAGGAACCAGTTGGGGTATTGAAGGTCCTTATGTGCATAGAGGGTGCTGTGGTGCCTACCTGCACATTCAGTAGCCCAGGGTAAAATGGAGGGTGCTCCAGCTTCACCGCACATGTGCAGGAACCAGGAAACTCTCCCTGCTTCCAGGATCTGTTGTGAGCTGCGTGGCAGCCAGAAAGCCATTGTGGCAGGTGTTCTTACCGTGTCTGCAGGTAACAAAAAGAATGTCTGTATGTATGTGTGCATGTGTTTATGCGTGAATGCAAAGCTTTGTGTCTGAAAGTGCACTTCTGAAAAAATAGGATGTATGCTGTTTGGATGTGCATGTGAACAAGAGTGTATGTTGTTTGGGTGCACGAGTGTTCTTTAGTGTGTGCTTTGCGGGAGTTGACCTGTTATTTGGGAGTTAGCTTATTAATGCAGCCAGCAAGGGCATGTTTTCTTACCTTGGCATCGCATTTCTACTCGTATTCAGGGCAAAGCCCACATGATGAGTGTTCTTACCTCGGGGGTACATTTGTGCAGTCTGCAAGGACATGTTTATCTTCCTGTAGTATGATGATATTTATACTGGCATTTAGGGCAAATCCATCATAGTGAGTATTTTTACATTGGGGTACATTTGTGTAGACAGCAAGGGCATGTTTTCGTACTGTGGCATGGCATTGTTTTTGCTAGCATGAAGGCAAAGCCAACTTGTGTATTCTTACATGGCTATATTGGCCTACATTGGTGCAGCCAGTATGGACATTTTTTCTTACAGTGGCACAGCATTTTGTTTATACTCTCATTATGGGAAACGCCAAAATAAGTATGTCATTACCTGTTGGGTGTCTGGTCAAAAGATCGAATCCAAAGGGTCAAATGGTCAAAGGATCGACACCAAAGGATCGAAAACCAAAGGATCGCATTTTTTAAAAAAAATTATATATATTTTGGGGAGTTTTCGTTTAGTGGAAAAAAAGTGGTTTTTACCACAAAAACAGGGGTTGGGGGGCCAAAATTCAATCCTTTGGTTTTCGGTCCTTTGGTGTCGATCCTTTGACCATTCGACCCTTTGGTTGGCGATCCTTTGACCTACAACCTACCTGTTGATATTGGCATGTATGTATATATATTGGAAGAGCCAGCATGGACCTGTTTTCTTATAGTATCATAATGGGAAAACACAAGTGTATTAGTATGTGGCAATACTGGCATATATTGGTGCAGTCAACATTGACATGTATGGGCACAGACATCATGAACATGTTTTTTACACTGACAGAATAATGGCATATCACTATTGGTGTCTTGGCATCTAATGGATCTTGCAATCCTACAAAACAATGTGTAAACTGTGTGACCTTTTAACCAATGTATCACTAAACGTGTGCTGTAAAATGAACCATTTTAACTCATTAATTAAAAAATGTTCTTGTGGTTCAGCATCCTAGATTACGCTCTGTTGCTCCCGCATATTCCTACCAATTAAGACATTCACCAGCTGCCACTGGTGGGTACACACGTGGCTGCATGAGCCTGCGCCTGTACAGAAGGACTTCATATATCAGTTCTATTATACTGTTGCACTCAGTGGTGTGCCACACCAGCAGAGAGCTGACAGACACAAAATATGTATATCTCCACCTGGATAGAAAATAATGCAAGGTATTTTGATGAGGTCCTGGATTGGTTTCATGTGTTTTGCTGCTGGGAAACTGCACATTTGCATTTTAAACGTACAGTTTCACAGCAGGCGTTTTCATTATTTTAGTTTTTATGGGGGTTCCCCCGAAGCCCCACATCTAACCCACCCACCAACATGGCGTGCCACCCAACCTCCCCTAATCCCCCAAACACCCAAAACATATATGTTTTAAAAAAATAGAATGACATAATCAACTCCGGTGAAAACTGCACATTGAAATTGAAAACTGCAAATGTGTAGTTTCACGGCAGTAAAAATATGGCATACACTTGGATTGTGTCACTTTATACTGAACTTTTTCCACTTTCCTGGGAATTTGGCACACATGAGCCACAGCAGATTCATAAGGCATCAACAGTTCTGCTATCGGTAGCTGAGTAGAAATGACATCTGTGTTATTTTATTTAAATTATATTAAAACTCAAAACTAGGCAACACGTGCTTCTGAGCACTATGCAGTAGGAGGTCAGAATGATAAATTATGAGAGCTCAGTCATAGTGTAAACAAGGCAGAAAACTATACACGTGTTTCACTCATTTATATCTTCTTCAAGGCTATATAAATGTACAAACATACATGTTATCCTCTTTGTCTTCACATATATAATACATTTCTTTCGTATTAGTAATATGAATCATAATTTCATTGCATTGTAATCTTAATTTTAGTCACACAGTTGCTGAGAAAATTCAACACGGCTTCTGTGATCATGATATAAACACCCTGATAATCCAACACGATCCACGGTAAAACAGACATTAGATTTTTACATCTTTAACAGAATGATAGTAATCTTAGCCACCGATCATAAATAAAGCTAGCAAATATTTATAAAATAGTGAAAAAGTATATAAAAAATACTTTCATATTAATTCATATTCTACTTAAGCTACATTCTTCACATTTACTATTTTATATTGGCACCTCATTCTCTTAGGATGTATCCTGTTTTCTTTAATCAGGATCCTTTAGAAATGTGTTCTTCTATTCATTCATTCTCCATCTTAAAATAGTGAATACTATTGTGATGTAGTCATATTTTTAAGACTAGTTAGGTTATACATTATTACTATTACATAGCGTCTTGCATGTCAGTTCTTCAAAATAGTTATTCAATTTTGTTTGTAATTGGTTGTTATTAGTTAATGCCTACATATTTTCTTCTGCCTCATATAGATTTCTGTTTCATTTTTAAAAGTCTGTGATTTCAGCTATAAACATGAAAAACATTGGTGACTGAGATCCCTTATGCCAAGGCCTAATCATCTTCTCCAAGTGTAATGTGTTCTTACTCTTTGTGAATGTCTGCTGTATGTTTCCCATTCTGCTCGGTCCGAGGATGCCACTAACTTTAGTTTTATAATGTAAAAACCTTGTTTTTTTGCACCCTACAAATGGTGTCTTCCTTTTTCGTAATGACATCATGACATTATATCACCTATTTTTGCGATATAGTCATCCTCCATCAGCCTTTAGTAATTCTTACCGCTGCAATCTTATAAACTCCTCACTTTTATTTTAAACAATTACAGCATATTAATTATTTCAGCCCGGTCTGCTAAGAGGATTGCTCATATTTGCTTATTGTTATCTAAACCTGACACATGTTTTTTCACCGTTTGATATGGCCTACTCCAGAAAACCATACTGTTCTGAAATGTTTTTGATTCTACATGTTTTTCAAATTGTAATTCCAGGCCTGTAGAAAAACTCAGAAAGTTTTCTAGAATTCTCAGAACTTTAAATGTTAAGCATTCTTGAGTGGCATGGTATCTTAACTCTATAATTTAAAAATGTGTTGTCAATAGGAAATCTATTAAGGCCTTTTTTCCCCTTTACTAACTTTAGATGTCCTTGGGGCAGAGGGCAAAGCTGACCTGTACACCTGACGTCGCCTACGGAGCCACCGGCCATCCCGGCGTCATCCCGGCCAACGCTACGCTCATCTTTGATGTGGAGCTGCTCAAGATAGAGTAACCACAAAAGGGAAAGCGGGCTGAAGACGACTCAGTCATAATTGTTTACTTCCTTTCACTCGTAATAGTCTGAAAATTATTGTCACGCCTGTAATGATAACCCTCCTCGCGTTCAGGCTGGTAACAACTATCACTAGTTGTTTCTTTTTTTTTAAGTTGTGTTTTTTTTTTCTTTCTTACAAGCTTGTTTGCTTTTAAGGTAAATCTCTCCGATTGTAACTTTTTAGGTTGTACATCTCATTTAATTTGCACATGATAATACTCACAATTAGGACAAAAAAGAAATCCTCAAGGAAACCACTGCCTTACTCTACACTCAAACCAAGGAAAAGGTGCTCAAGAATGAAGTGTGCCGCGTGCACATTAATGGGCATTATTCGCAAACAGAGATACCTGCGCTGCCACTTTTTCAAACAGAAAATGTACATTATGCTTGCTGCTGTTTTAAAAAAATAAATGTCTTGTTTGGAGAAAGAAATATCTATATGAAAAATAAAAGCTTACCACTTGACGGCCATGCACACTGATTTAATTTCTACTGTAACTTGTTAGTGGGTACATTGGGCTATTATTTATATGTTTGAAAGCATCCACTGTGTAAAATGCAAAATTCAGCCTTATACTGACCCTTATGAAGAGGACATTTAACATTAAAAAAAACACTACCCCACAACCGCATTAGGACACTATTTATTTTTGAGGTCCGTGAGCGGGGTTGCATAACTCGGAAGTTAGTGGCGGGGGATCTTGAGATGAGCAAGAAGTCATTGATGAAAATACTTGAGCAGCCAATGCATTTTAACCAATGGTTTTCTATGGTTAGCATTGCATTCGGTAATGTTTTACCTAATATATGCCATTACAGAAAGGGACCAGCCATATGCAAATTACCTTTAAAACCACCTCCAAAGACTGCAGACCTGACTAAATCCTTGGCAACACCCAACCTTCAGGGGACCACAAGTAACTTTATACATTATTTATCCTTGTGTTTCATCAGTGTGGTGCTGCCTGTTCCCCCAGATGCTGTGGGGTACATTTATCCACCCAGCAGAACTCCCCTACATCACCAAACTGCATTTTTCAGCAGTACTAGCAGAACGGCTGCGCTGGCTCTGTTGAGCACCATTGCATTGCACCAAAATTGCGTTCCAAAACTGCGTTTTTGCAGTCACCAAAATAATGGCTGCGCTGTCTTTGCCAAGCACATATGGGACGAGATGGAACATGGAACACCCCGAGAAAGGCTGCCAGTTTTTTCCTTATGTGCACCAAAGAAAAGAATTGAAAAGCAGCGCTGCTATGCTGCTATCTCAAAATTTCCCATTGAAAAAGTAAATATTTTGCATTTAAAATGACTGCGCCCCGGTGCTTTTTTTCATCTGTTCAACAGCACACAGTTCTGATCCAGTGAGACCCAGCTAGGTTCCCCCATATTCAGGTTGTGCTCCAGCAAAAAGGGGGCATTTCTCATGGAATGACAGGCTGTGTCAGGCAAGATCTGTGAAATAACAAAGAACTTCACTTCAAGCCTTACGCAAAACGCTTTCCTTTTTTTCAACAAAATGACACAGATAAACCCTTCAGAAGAAGCTCTCTCTCTTTGCTCATGTCAGTTTCAGTGGACCCTTGCCTTGAACAGAATTCTGTGTATGAGAAATTGACTAGGGCTACAAATAATGTTTAGAATCTAGATGTAAGAGAAAACCTGCATTGTGAAGTGACAGCAAAGGAAAATTAACCATGTTTAAAATGGTGCTTTTACAAACAAGGAAATGGGCCTCATTACGAGGTGGGCGGTAAGGTATTACCGGTACTGGTAAGGGCACCGGTACCGGTAATCCCTTACCGCCCTATTATGCGTTCCCTTTGCGGAACCAGGCGTTAAGGACGGGACCCGCAAAGGGACTTTGGTGCTAATAATGGTACCGCAATTTGCATTACCGTTATTAGCGCCTTCCCCATTCCCATGGGGGCTCAAATGGGAATGGGGAAGGGCCCTGGTGAATGGGGAATTACCGCCCCCGCCAACCTTGGAATGGGGCGGTAATCGCTCCATTCACCAGGGCGGAGTCGGTAAGGATTTGGAGGCAGCCATGGCGCTAATAGTGCCATGGTTACCTCCAAACTCGTAATGAGGCCCAATGTCTGTTTAAAAGTAAATTGTTGAATTAAGGCCCTGTCCTTGCATAAAAAGGTGAGTGGGGTTTGTTTTAAAACATATATAGGATATTTAATTCCAACAGTCTTGCTTTCTGGTTCAGGAAAGATAAAAATAAATAAATACACTTACTGTGAAACTAGCAGTACAGTTTTTTTAGGCTTTGGCTTCAAAGGCCTGACTACAGGATCTACCTCCCCCCAAGTGTACCAGCATCTGGGGCATATGAATAGGCTGGGATGGTGGATCTCGCACCATCGTTGGACTCTATGGCAGTGCTCCAGCTGGGTACAATGGATTTCTGGGACACATAGGTGTGATTATTTTGGCAGCACCTCCCCTCCTCTCTTACTGGGGAGCTTCAAAGACAAATCCATGGCAACACAGGGCTGGTGCCTGACAATTAGGACTGATAGGCCTAATGCACAAGGAGGTGGTGTGGCCATAATAGTCAAATCCGTTCTGCAAATTATATCCTGCCCTATTGAAGAAATAGTAGGTTACGAACTCCTCTTAGCTAAACTTGCCACTGACCAGAAAACCACCTTCAACTTCTTGGACCTTTATAGAGCACCCAATAGCAATACCCACCCGGACCTAGACATACCTTTGCTGCTATCTCCCCATATCAACCCCAATACCAAATGCATCATCCTGGGTGATATTAATCTAGGATTTAATGATAAGCTGGACCCTAAAGCAGAAGCCCTACATACTGCACTCAAAGATATGAACTTCACACAGCTGGTGAATGCCCACACCAAAGGTCGAATATTGGATTGGATACTTACGCTCAATTCCAAAATATCTATCGAGTCAATCGTTCCCCTTGACTGGACTGGCCACCATAGCATCAACTTCTCCCTTACTAGAAAGGAGATAAGCCCCGCAATGACCAAGTCAATGGATACTTATGAAACAAGAAATATTCGTAAGATAACAGCTGAGAATCTAGCCTCCATTATAACCGATGCATTGCCATCCAATATAGTCACAAACAACAACCCCATTCAGCTGGCAGATACCTACCATAAGTGTCTAACCACCACTATCGACTTGTTAGCACCACTAACAACAAAAACACGATGTGCTGACAAACGAACGAGCTTCTGGTTTAATGAGAAATTGGTCTTGCTAAGATGAACGAAAAGATCGCTTGAACATAGCAACAAAAAAAAACCTATAAAATCTACCAATGCCTTCAGAGCTGCCAACATAATATACAAAGCTGCAATTATATCTCACAAAGCCAAGGTAAATAACACACACATTAGCAATGCATCCTCCAACTCTAAGGAGCTCTTCTCCATTCTCAAAGAATCGGAAAACCCAATCCCAACCACTACTCCTGCCAACTCCATTAAGGAATGGTGTACTACCATCCAAAATGCGTAAGCTTCCAAAATTGAGCTACTCCAAAAGAAAATCCTCATAAAAAGAAAAATCTTAGCCGATAAAAATGTATTTAATACCAATCTCAACAAAACTAAGGAAAATGTGAACCTGCAATTCCAATTTACCCCAGTGACCGAATTCACAGTGGCAGACAATGGACCTCATCACGAGTTGGGCAGTAACGCCAGCGCTAATAGCGCTGGCGCTATCTGCCCTACCGACAAACCCACCGGCGCTATTCGCGCCGGATCACGGGTTTGGCGGATTTGGAATTCCCCATTGAGCCCATTCGGGAATGCCCCATTCCCCATTGGGCTCAATGGAGAAATTTCACGCTCATACCGCCGGTGGATTTCCCTCCGGCGGTATGAGCACGAATCTTCGGCAGATTTCCCCCCAGCTCAGAGCTGGGGAGAAATCCGCCAAAGCCCTGATTTGGCGGACCCTTAAATCCGGCGGTAACAGCGCTACCGCCGGATTTAAGGGTTACGGCCAAACTTGTGATGAGGCCCAATATCTCTAAACTAAAAGCCTCCAATTGTAAAGGTGATAACTTCCGAGCCCACCTAGTTAACCTTTGCGCCCCCCTCCTGACCCCTATTATCACAAACTTTGTGAATGCTTCATTTAATACAAATACAGTCCCGGCAAGTATAAAAGAAGCGTGGCTGACCCCACTACTAAAAAAAACCTTCCCTTAATCCAACGTTCCCACTAATTATCGACCAATAACAACGGTACCGTTTTTACTTAAGATTATTGATAAAATAGCTTATAATCAAATTCAAACCCATCTTGAACAAAACCATGTCCTTGGAGCTAGACAATCGGGATTCAGGCCCAATCACAGCACAGAAACGGCTCTCCTGGATCTGAAAATCCAGATAGATACCATCAGGGATTCAGGTTAACTCTGTATACTACTGCTGTTAGATTTATATGCAGCATTCGATCAAGTGGACCACGACAAATGATGTGCTACACTAGCTAATGACTTTTGTTTCTCTAAGGATGCAACCCTATGGGTGAAATCCTTTCTAGCTGACGCACTTCTAGAGTAAGCATTGGTAAAGAGGCAGCCAATCCCATACCAGTCCCCATTGGAGTACCCCAAAGGTCCTGTCTCTCACCCACTTTATATAATGCTTACACACTTCTCTTCTCAGCTTTGGACGCCATGGGTGTCATCTACACCAACTTCGTAGATGACACCCAGATCCTCATACCGCTCTCAGGGGACCATGCCCAGGATACGATGACCATCAATAGGATTCATGCAATAATCCAAAACTGGATGGCTTGGAATAGCCTTTGCCTTAACAATGAGAAAACAAGAGATTCTCATTGTGGGCTCCCAAGCCAAAATCAAAGCTCTTCATTCGTACTACTCATCTATCAACATTGATGGTTCTCGCATCTCAGTATCAAAACAGGTGAAAACCCTAGGTGTCTACTTAGATGCCAATCTAACTATGACCAGACATGTAAGCGCGCTTTCGTCGTCTGCATCTTACACTTCCAAACTGATTGCCCTGAGTCACCAGTTCCTCACACCCACTAACTGCATCACCCTAGCCAGAAAGGGTAGACTGTCACCAGAATTTGTATATAGTAAAGTGACCATGCAGTGTTTTAACCTATGTATCCTTGTATCAGTGTCTCACTGGAAGTTATGGAAATACTGTTTGAATTTTCTTTAAAATGTCTATAACAACGCTGTGATACCTGAGGGTTCGGGCGTTTAACAAATGAAATAAATAAATAAATAGACAATATCGGGCTATTTGTGGAGAAGCTGCTTATAGATGTCCTGGATAACCCACTGGTCACAAACATGTTCATGATGAAACGTGCACACAGATCCTTGGCATCTAAGCCCCCACTGGGGGCCCCAGAAAGAGCTAGCATGGATTTCGTGACAGATATCCTGCTCCGAGCTGCCAGAGAAAAGAAAGTATTACAGTGGGGGACAGGAACCATACGACTCTTCCCTGATTTCAGTCAGAAAGTTTAGGATCAATGAAAGACCTTTCGGAAGGTGAAAAACATCATAAGAAGGAAAGAGATACGCTACTCCATGAAATAACCGGCCAAGCTCAGGGTGGGGTACGAGGGCAGAGTTACCGTCTTTACTTCCCCGGAAGCTGCCGAATGTTTTGCCATGGACATCCTTGGCCCAGTGGCATCCCCCCGCGGGTCACCATGACTACGTTACAGTAAAAATCAATGACTTGTCCAACTTCACACGGCATCCATCAATCATTGGTTATAAAGCAACAAATATGGTTTTAAGCCTTCTGTCACCTGGAGTTAAGTCAACTGCCGGCAGCTCCCCCCCACACTCAGTGGCACAGAAGGTATTGTTTGGGGAATTATCTTGAAACTATTAGGGTGGGGGGTTTGGAAGGCCGGAATGTTCTCTGTGTCTGGCGAGGGAGGGGGCGGGAATCAGGGGGGGTTGTTCAAGTCAAGTTGTGTTACGAGGTTTGGAGGGGGAGGGGGTGGGATTCATGGGCAACCTCTAGGGGTTGGAATTTGAATCACTCTCGGGGCACATGGAATATTGTCTGGTCAGGACTTGATAAGCTTAGGGAGGACTGCCCAGCCTTTACAGGATACGGTATGTGCACCAAGGATGCCACAATTGTTTCTTTTAGATATGACCATAGTAAGTTATGATGGCCACCCATGGACGAGCAAACTACGCTAGGAACCATGAGGTAAGTGTTCTCTGCCTTCAGGAAACGCATTTGGGGAAGGGGTGCAAGCTCCCCAACCTGGCAGAGTGGGGGCTACATAGGTATTGCTCATCATCTACGCACTCCCGAGGGGTTGCTACTTGTATACATCGCTCACTGGAGTTCAAACTCCATGAACATATCAGGAACAACGGGCGGTATCTTCTGGTGGCGGGGAAAATTGCGGGTTGACAAGTTCTTATTGTTAATGTGTATGCTCCTAATCTTGATAGCCCTGACTTCTTCCAATGCTGCGCGGACCATTTGCGTACCTTCCCAAATTATGAACGAGTGGGGGCTGGGGATTTCAATATGGCCCTCTCGCTAGACCTGGACAGATCCTCCTCCATTCAGTTCTCCCTACCGAGGGCGGCCAACCATAGCGGAATATCACGATTTGTTTGATGCCTGGCGTCTCCTTCACCCCGCTTGTAGGTAATACACATTTTACTCTGGGGCACATGGTAGCTCCTCCAGAATAGACTATGTCATGCTGTCTCCTGAGCTGGCCTGCGTAACTCAACAGGCCGATCCTCCCTAGGACCTTATCTGATCACTCACCAGTCCTGGTTCACTTTGCCGGCCCCAGCCTTGCAATCGGACTGCTCCGCTGGCTATTCCGGGCCCGCGCCCTTGAAGACACTGTTTTACGGGAGGAGATTCGGCAAAATATTTCATGTTTTTTTCTAATGAATGCAGGTTCAGTCCCTGACCCCAGGGTGGTGTGGGAGACCTTCAAGGTGTACATCCGGGGCGGCTGTATGGCTAAAGAGGGGGGTTCTGAAATGTATTTGTGGGTCCATCACCTCCCTAGAACCAGATATAAAATAGACTGGAGACCCCAAAGGGCCTGCGAGATTCCCTCAAAATACAGGCCAAACTAAGGAAAAAATGTGAGGAAATGGGTATTTTTAATGGCTTGGGAGGAGCGCTTTATGGGAGACCCTATAGCGATAGTAGCGTACAGCAAGGGTGACTGCCCGAGCAAGACAAACAATGCGACCTATCGAGAATTCTATGCTCGTCTACACACCACTTAGACCACAGCGGGCCACGACTCAATGACACAGTATTTGAAGAGCGTCACCCAGGGGTGGCTAGATCCAGCGCAAGGCGTGCTGCTGAACGACCCCCCCCCCCCGACAAGGAATTCCTCAAGGTGATCCATTCCCTCCCCAACAGTAAAGCTCCGGGCACAGACTGGATCACGGCCGAATTGTATAAAGCATTCCCTGATCTCCTAATACTCTATTTACGAGACATGTACGAGGCGGCCAGGACCTCAGGGACACTCCCGGAATCCACCAGAACATCCCTGGTGACGGTACTGTTGAAACCCGATAAAGACCCTCGTAAATGCTCCTCCTAGAGGTCCCACTCTCTAATTAACAGTGATAATAAGATCCTGGCTAAACTCCTAGCAGACAGGCTACTCCCCTATATGCCCATCCTGGTCCTCCCTTACAAGGCCGGATTGATCCCAGTACGTTCCACCCAAAATAATTTACGCAGATTGTTCATGTTGATGCACAATGTGAACCTCAGAGATCCCAATAGTAGTGGCCATCCTGGATGCCGAAAAGAATTTTGATTCGGTTGAGTGGACGTTTTTGCTCAAGGTCCTCTGCCAAACAGGCTTGGGTACCTCCTATTTACAGTGGCTACATCTCCTCTACACGGCCCGCAAGGCCATGGTGTATACTAACCGTATGCAATCAGAGGCGATCTATCCAACACAGGGAACTCGACAGGGCTGTCCCTTTTCCCCCATACTGTTTGCACTGGAAATTGATGCCCAGGCCTGTATACTACATGAATACCACGCTCACAGGGGTGTAAGGATACATTCCTACAACTCCATTGTCTCCATGTACGTGGATGGCATGTTGTTATTAATGAAACACCCCAAAGAGAATCTGCAACCACTGGTAGATGAGATCGCTGATTTTGGTGAACTCTCGGGCCTGCAGATCAATTGGACTAAATCTGAGGTCCTTCCCCTGAACCCCTGTGTCGTCCACGGTGACATCGAGGTGGCCTTTGGATGGTGCCCACAGGTTATTCACTACCTGGGCATACGGGTGTCCACGTCCCCAGGACGCTATATAAGGACAACTACGTGGCAGTGCTGGAGAGGTTGGAGCACAAGGTGGACGTGTGGATCCACCTACCCAACTCTCAGGCAGCCAGGACCTTGCTGGCCAAGATGGTGACCCTACCAAAAAGTTTATATATTTTTAATAATGTCCCGACTTGGCCCCCCAGGGATTTTGGTCACGACTCAGGGGCCTGATGAACAGGTTAATATGGGCCGGCAGACAGGCCGGATATCCCTCGACACAATGGGCCTCATTACGAATTTGGCGGCAGCCATGGAGCCATTAGCTCCATGGCTGCCGCCAAACCGGGCTCCTTTCCGAGTTCGGAGGGCCTGGTAATTCCTCCCTCTGGGAACCCGGGCCCGGACCTTCCCCATTCCCATCTTAGCCCCCATAGGGCTCAAAGGGAATGGGAGAGGGAGCTTACAACGGGCCAATTACGACCGGGCCGTTGTTAGCTCCCTCTTCCCCTTGTGGGACCCGGTAACGGCGCCTGGTTTTACCAGACGTCCTTGCCGAGTCCCGCGAGGATACCTCATAATCGTGCGGAATGGTGTTAACGGATCTGCCTCCATTAGCGGGACCCGTTAACCCATTCCGCACGGATCGTAATGAGTCCCAATGTCTCTACCATGTGTACAAGGATGACTCGACTTCCCAGATTTATACTTGTATTCCTAGTAGTGCAAGTTCAATATTCAGTCTGGTGGTCCCCACAGCCGACCTTCTGCATTCTCTCCTCGAGAAGGAGACCTTAAAACCCAATGATGTGAGGGGACTGCTATGGGGCATTCAGGAGAGGCACTCGAGATTCGAAGTGTAGCCTCTGGCCATCACGCTCAAAGTCTGGTACCACTTGACCCGGCGGCCTGGAATGACGCAGTGGTACTTCCCTCATATGGACATGTACCATGTCAGGGGCATCCCAAACACTCACGAGGCAATTTTCCAACATCACTTCGTAAAAATGAATGTGCATACCCTTTGGAGACACGGCCCCTAATGGCAAGTTTATCTATAGGGCCGAATTGAAGGATAAGGGAGAATGGACCCCCCCATCACAATGCTCCTGTACTTTTGACTTTGCAAGGCTCATATGGCCTGACTTTCCCAACACTCCCACGACTCCCCCTATAATGCAGTATATCACCTCCGCCCCAACCATAAGTAGGCTGGTCTTCTCTCTATAAAATTATCCGATCACTCAGTCCCTTTCAGACGGGCACATACAGGGGGAGGTGGGATCCAGTGGATGGCGATCAGTGGGACAGTGTATGCTCGCAAACCAGAACTATATCGATAAATAAACGGTTTCGTCTGATACATTTTAAGTTTTTGCACCAAATGTATTATTCACCAGCCCGCTTGCATAGGTTTTACCCTGATAGGTCCCCGGGTTGTAAGAGATGTGGGGAGAACCCAGCCAACTTCTACCACATGGCATGGGCCTGCACCCGGGAGCAGGCTCTTTGGAATAAAGTTGAGGAAGCAGTCTCTAAAATATTGAGCACTTGGGTGCAACACTTCCCTGAATTATGGTTACTTGCTCTGGGTGAGGAGGACCAACAGTCTGTGAAACGCTTGGTGAAAATGGCATCTGTGGTTGCATTATCACTTATCGCCAAAACATGGGGGGCGGACAGGGCTCCCAACTTCCATGAGTGGCTTAACACAATATGGCAGTGTGCGAGAGGTGGGAAACACAATATGCCCTGACGCTCCCATCCAAAAGCAGACCATTGGACATCAGGGCCCCATTCAGAACATATATGTTTACGAGGGCAGAAGACCCCCGGCCTTACCCATCCCATAGAGTGTGCGTAGGGTGTGACTTAGGGCATTGGTGGGAGGAACGACCAGGGGTCTGAGAGCTCGCTGGGCGCTCAGAGTTTAATGTAAGGTGCCCCTTTGATATGCCAAGGAACATGTTACTAAGTAACATGATTCTGTTGTTTTGGATCCATTGTAATACAAGAGTGTATTAGCCAGGTCTCACTGAAGCCTACCTTTGGAATCCAGATTATCTCCTGTGTGAGATTTGTGTCCTATTGTCTTTACCTTCACCTATCACTCTTTGCTGTATTACTGAGGACCAGGAATGATTTGGGGGTGTTGCCGCCTTTTTCTTGATTGTAAGTTGTTTGTGCTTGTATAAAATATCAATAAAAACAGTTTAAAAAATAAAGTATTAGATATTTTCCCACACAGTATTGCTTGTGCATTTTCTGTTCTGGCCAGGAGGATGGCGTTATCCGCAAAAAACAATGATGGGAATGGTCTGTCGGCTTGCCAAAGCAAATCCTAACTGGAGTCCATCAGGCAGCCATTTACATTTTTACGGAACAGGGTTACTAAAACAAGGACACAGCCCTGTCTGAATGAATCTCATCTTTTTGCTGGGAAGTTGTATGTTGGCCGAAAAAACCATAGCGTACACTGGCCACGTTCTCCTGATGCAACAATCAGATAGCCTTCAGCAGGTCAGGGGGCATCTCACTCTGGGTGAAGGCGTCCCACAACAGGCACCTGTCCACTGAATCAAATGTTTTCTACAGAGCAATGAAGAAGACATAACCTTTTCTACCCTTAAGATCCACATATTTCATATTTTGATTAGGGTCACTCGGAGGCTCTGGTTAATCGTAAGCACTTTCTATCTGAAACCTGGGGTTCATATCTGGGGAGATCATATTCTGGCTACACAGTGAAACCTCAATTGGCCTAAATTGTAACCAAATTATTCATACATTTTAGCTGCACTTTCGATTGGAGCCTTTGTTGACTATAGGAATCTCTGTCCCCTTCCATGACTGAGTTACGGTGGCAACTCAGGAAAGGAGTCAGTGGCCCTCATTACAAAGTTGCCGGTAGGCCGCCGATTGTACTGGTGGCCTACTGGCAACATCGGTTTACCGTTTCCGCCACCCGATATCCCGCTAATACCAGGATATTATAGACAGCGGCGGAACATAACCTGCCATAATAATCTCGAGAACCTTGGGTTTTTCCTGCGAACATCACATTTGATGCTAAGCCTCAAACTCTTGCAAGTCCACATCAGCCAATTGTTCCATTAAACCCACAATGTTCCAAGATAAAATACTTAATGTTCCAAATTCAATTCCAGTCTTTACTCCCTACCGGGCCGCAGGGGGACCAGTGGAGCTTTGCAGGCTAGTGGCAAAACCTCCACTGTCAACTAACCCCTCCTCCCATTTTGCGAATCTAACAAATTGTCATGCCAAGGCCACGGCTGGTCTCTATGGCAGTGGTGGCGTCTGCCTTTGCGTCTCACTGCCAGAAACTGCAGGCGTACGGCCCATTCCAACATGGTCACGTATGGAGACGTCCCCTGACGTCATTGACCCAGCCTACTCCATCATGGCGCCTAGCTAGAATCTAAGTGATTTAACCGAACCCAAAGGTTCGACTTCCCAAAAGTTCGATTTATTTTTTCTTTATTTCCCGCAGATATATATGTGGGGGGAGACCCCCTAGAGCGCTCCATTTTATCCCTATACATTTTTTATATACTTTACCCCCCCACATATATATATGCGGGAAATTGGGGGTCGAACTTTTGGGGGTAAGTAAAATTGTTCTAAACCCCTAGCTACACTCTCAAACTGGGATTTAAGGTAAGGGGTTCTTCAGCTCCTTGCATCGCAATGCTCCCCTAGAGCCTGACATTGCTGACTTCCTACCGGTGGTCAGTTTGGTTTATAGTGATATTTTCAAATGCCATAGTTTTGAATGGCAAAGTTTCAAATTAAAATGCGTCGAAAAAATGTTTTTTTTTTAATGGAGGGGTTCCTAGGGCCCCTACTCAACCCCGTTATTTTTACCCCTTAACACCCATTTTAGTAAAAAAAAAAAACTTTACCTACAAACAAATGCATTTTTTTTAAAAAACTTGTCATTCGAAACTATGTTTTCTAAAAAATGATTGGATACAGGTCAGTTCTCCTCCTTGCTCTCTCCTGTTCCTTGTCCTGGTCTGGTCCTTCTTCCTTGCACTCCTCACCGTTCCTTCTCTGCCTAATCTACATTCCTTGTCTGTTGGGGGTAGTTTCCTCCATCTGCATCCCTTGTCTGTTGGGGTTAGCTTCCTAGATCTACATCTGTATCCCAGTAATAAACCTCTGGAAACAGTGACTGCCAGTAGGCATATGCCATTTCTATTTTACTGCAACCAGCATCAGCCTAAGCAGGTACGTCCAATTGCCGACACCAATTCATCCCTGTGGGATATTTGGGATATGGTAGAGTGTTCTCTATCAGCAACCCTAGACCTCCCTTACTTTACTGTAGGATTGTTGAGGACCATACAGTGCTGGGGAAAATGAAACCATACCCTGTTAAAAAATCTTCTGGTCTCCGGCCAGAAGCAGTTAAATAATTCCTGTTCTTTCAACTATTAAAATCACTTCCTTATATCACCCTAACCAATCTGTGCTCTGTAGGAGGAGAAGCAGGGCTGTTAAGGGCGGTCAAATGACTTTGGGCAAAACACTTCTAGTCATACTAATTATTCATGTGGAAGACTAAATCTGTCTACACTTCTGGTCATACTAATCATGTGGAAGACTAAATCTGTCTACACTTCTGGTCATACTAATCATGTGGAAGACTAAATCTGTCTACACATCTGGTCATACTAATCACGTAGAAGACTAAATCTGTCTACACTTCTGGTCATACTAATCATGTGGAAGACTAAATCGGTCTACACTTCTGGTCATACTAATCATGTGGAAGACTAAATCTGTCTACACTTCTGGTCATACTAATCATGCCCATGTGCTACTTGCTGGAGACTTTAATCTCCAGTTTGAGCCCATGGAGGCTCTCGACGGGATTGGGACGACAAAGATGCGGGATGGGACATACCGGAACTGGTGTCCCGACATCCTGGCCATGCCAATTTATAACCTGACCCCCAATTCCCAAAAGGACAGCCAGGTTGAAACAAAGGTCATCATGCCTGACTGTATCAAATGCCACCAAGAGTTCAAGCAGCACTAGGAGACAGTCATCTGTGCAGTCTGTGATTCAGAGAATATCATCAAGGACTTCAAGCACATCTGATTCACTGCTCTGCAGCCTATGACATCCTGGCTGGTAAATGCAAAGAAGCTGACTGCCCTCTAAATCAGCAAGCAGCTGACTGAAAGCAACTGTTTCTAAAATCTTACCAAAAGCAGAGCTTAGTAATTGGCTCAGAACCTCTGGGTCCAGGAAAGCTGCCTTTTAAAAGTGGTGTGATAAAACCAGACTTATAAAAGAGTGGAAAGAATCCTTGGGTGAGAGAGCCTAACAAGCATTCATATGGGCAGAGGCACTTTGCCAGAGACGTGTCGCAGGAGTATGGGTGAAATTACATCATCTACATGAGGGGCAGGTTTGTGGGAGGCAAGATTGAGGGGCAACTCATTAGGCAGACTTGGATCAAAGTATGTCCATAGTGGAATGACACGGCATTTAAGTGATCTATTTTTCTGCCATGGGCTTACATTGTTAATTCTTCCTGAAATAGTTATCTTTTCCTCCCAGAAATATTATTCTGGACACATTATTCCAGAGAGTGTTCAGGACCATGTCCTAGGAGGGGATTAAGAGAATGTTTAAGAGTATTAAAGAAGACTTGTAGCTTGGTTTCAGGCTCTAGAATTCTTCTGCGTTTAAAAAATCGGAGCTCGCCTAAGCCACTCGTTAGTAGTTATCTGGATTCATTGCATAATTTATCGAGCATACGTTTGTTCTCAATTAAATTAGGGGTATATCAAGGGTTAGATTTCATTGCAAGGCTTCTTTTCAATTGAACAAGGGGCATTAGAAGCCATAAAGCAATTCAGAGAAATATGGAAGGAACTTCTCAATCTCCAGATTTGACATGAGCAATAATCTTGATATAATTGCGTGTGGTAATACACTCAGGAGTGGGTTTTACAATGCTAAAAAAGGGATGAAAAAATACAAAACCGAATAAAGCGGACAGCAAAATACAGTATGTGCCCTGTGATAGGCGCAGGTGCAAGTCAACATGTATAAAGGTCAGGGCCATGAAAGTGTCCTGCAATTTGCCCACCATAGGCAAAAATGCTTTGGTCTCTAGTATATTCAAATATTCTAGATAATTGTTGACTGGGAAGCAAATCTGAGAATCCTTCCAGAAATGTCTTGTGCAATCTCCACCCACTCGTATTCTTGAGGATATAATCAGGAAGCGGTCAGGTCTGTTTGTTGCCGATGCTCAACACTCTATCTCATCCCATCCCAACTTGCACATTGGCCACCTACTATCCCGTACGCAGGTTTAGGCCACTTTCTGCATGTTACAGGCTTTTATTAGCCTCTTCGACAGGTCGCCTTATGATTTTTTGAAACTGAAGTTTCCCGGTATTTCAATCTACCATATAACATGTCATTTCTAGCAGGGACGTCATTTAACCAAAATTTTAGGGGTAATGGAAGTGATATCAAATGACCCTTGCCCTCTGATGACATCACAGGAAGTGATGTCAATTGACCCCACCCCAAAGTGACATCACAGGAAGCGATGGAACACGACCTTCCACCCCTTGACAAAACAGGAAGTGGCATCACATAGCATTGTTCCTAAGTGCACTATGAAAAATATGGTTACAATATCACTATAATGTGATATACATTCCATACAAGAATGGATCACCATATATATCATTAATATCAGTGTATATAGGCCCATATTACCAAATTACTGTGAATGCAAGCAGATGTCCAATGCCAAATGATAATGGTGTGTTAATATATAGCACTTATGCTTAAGAGCTGTATAAAGAACAAGTATACATACAATATCCCCCAACCAGTGTTGGTACTCATTTATCAATCTCAGAAGAATGAAAGGCTCAGTTGGCCTTGCCGGGATTATACCTGCAGATCACACACACAACTCAGCATCACATGTTCAACCCCCTGAGCTATCTTATAGGCTATAGCTAGTTTACCGCTTTGGTAAAATTAGCAATTACATATCTCAAGGCTCTCTAAGTGAGAAAGAAAATTACACTCTGTAGTGGATACCATTAAACTGGTAACTGAGATTGAACTGTTCATCTGCAGGTGTGGTGCAAAGTTGGCCACATGTCAAGCCTGCGTGGATCTACTTTTCAGGCTTCAGAGGTTGGCAAAATACATACCATTGGGAGTGTTCATAACCGTGTAATAATTTAGAGTAGGGCAGTGAAAGCAGCACACTCACACAGCATCCCGTAGTCTGGGCACTCGTTACCTCCTACATGCAAACAAACATCCTGAACAGCATGCCATGGAGATAGGAAAGATAGACACATTACAACAAAGCATTAATTGTGACACAATGAAATCAAGAGCCACTTTATGTGCTATGGTGAAACATTTCTACACTGTACACAAGCATTTAGGCACAAGGATTTTGTCAATTGACCGAGGACATCGATATGGAATGTCTTGTGATGATTGTAAGGAATGTAACAGAGAAATTGGCAGAAAAACATGCTATAACTGCAACTTTGACTTTGAGGTGTTTAAGAACAGACTAAATCAGTGACTCACCTCCTCAAGTGTGCCTGGAATAAAACTTTAATGCGTCTAGCAATTATTGCATTGAATTCCAGAACTACAGATTATTTGTTATTCCTATTCTTTCTTATTTAGGGTCACTGCTCAGTGTTACACGTGTGGAACCCCCTTTTTTTTTAAGAAGCCTGAACAAGTAAGCCAGCCACTCTAGAAACAGAGTCTCATGGCACTGGCCACAGTCCAGGAGCTCCAATTTGTAAAAAAAAAAAAACACAACAAAAAAAAAAGTTTTTTAGGGGCAGCAAGTGAGACCACAGCACAGGGGAAGCAAGGGAGATCTCATGGGTAGCTGGTGCAACCCTCAAATGCATACATGTGTATTTGCATTGCACACCCTGCTGCACAGTTAGTCCTGAGTGGTACTATGTCTAGCAGTATTTACAGATCCTGTGAGGCACTGCATCGTCCATCGCCTCCAGGAAAAAAGGCGCGTGTCATACACAAGACGTTTGGCCACAGAAAGTGGATGCCAGATGGAGCACCGGTTCACGAATGGGCAGTGAAACTTATAGAAGGCATCTGCTAGCAGTATATGATCAGCAAGAAGGGGAGGTAGAGGGTGGCCAAGGAGATGGAGGTACCACTGGTGAACAATGCAACGCTGAACCCCAGAGGAAAACCTCCTGCCCGAGCCAGATTGGACCGAAGTGCACAGAAACCAAACGCAGGGAGTCAGGCCGGTGTCGAGGCACAGAGGGTGAGGAAAGGAGTCTCCTAATCTACATAGGCCAGAGGAGGGCCCACATTCGAGAGCTAAGGGCGACCAGGCAGAGAGTGGGGAAGAGACACGCCACACTCAGGACATCCAGATTGAGATACTAGGCCTACATAAAAAGAGTGCTGGACACCGAGGGAGAACCTTGAGCATAATACAGTTCAGGGAACGGACACCGTAGCACATAACAGTGTGATGGAGAGGGGGGGGGGGTAAAAGAACAGACAGGAGACAAAACAAGATGCTGAAGGTTCCCTGGCGGTTGGGAATGCCAGAACCCCAGCTGTGAGATGAGAGATAGGAAGAAAATAAACAACCCTAGAGTATGAGTTTCACACGGAAAGTAGTTCAGACACGGTCATAGCAGTGCGCCTCCATCTCTTCAGACACCAGCACTTGGACTCGTTCTCCCACTCTTTCTCAACACACTATCCGCGTGAACTCATCAGCAGGCCCATTTTCCACAATCCAGTGGCCACATCATCACGCCACCCATATCATATGCATGGCCCTCCGGACTTCCACCACCCAGGCCAGCTCACCCTCCTCCAGAAACAGTGCGCAACTGGCGGGCACACAGCGAAACTGCGGGGAACCAATGAAATGATCATGGGCCTTAGAGTTGGAATGAGATGTGCATACTCTCCTAGAGTGACGACGGCCAGACCTCTGCATCATAGTAACTCAACCCCTGTAGTACCATGCACATCTGGCGCTATTAACAACCCCCAGACCCATGCAGACACAGGGAAAATGGAGGATTGAATGTTTGATGAAAGATCCAATCCTCATCGCAGGAGCATGATGAAGGGGGAGGGTTGGGGCAGGGCAGTAACACATACCTTACCAACACATTGGGCCTCATTACGAGTTGCCCGGTAAAAGCGGGTACATTACCGGCATGCCGGAATGAGCGGGTCCGTGCTCATATTAACCCGCTAACAGCGGGTGATTACGAGTGCGCGAGCTAGCGCGTTCCCCCATGCCAGTAGTGGCAATACCACCCCCCTTATACCGGCATTGCGGGGCCCGCCCATAGCGTTACCGCCTCATAACCCCTAAATTCCGGCACGGTAATACCGGCACGGTATTACCGTGTTTGCAAAAAAGGACCCGGAAATTACGTCATCGCGCAGGAACGGGAAATGGGCCGGCGGCCATCTTTAAAAACACAATCCATTGCCATCCTCCATAACCACCACTTCTTTCGTGTTATTGTGTGCCACGGTTACCAGACATTTGGTCGAAAAAAATTGGTCGACTGGACAAATGGTCGAACCAATTTGGTCGAAAATCAAATGGTCGAATTTTTTTTTGTTTTTTATTTTCACCCCTTTTTTGGGGGGGTTCCCCCAACCCCCTTTTTTTTTAAACGAAAACCCGAAAAATATATATATAAATAAAAAAATAAATTCGACCATTTGGTTTTCAACCAAATTGCGTCGACCAAATGTCTTTCGACCAGTTTTCAGTCGACCAAATGTCTGGACACCGTGTGCCACAACAGAAGCAGGATGTCTAAGGCTACCAAGAAGTCGACCCAAAGGAAGAGAAAGCAGCGTTTTTCAGACACAGAACTCACCATGCTTGCCAACACCCTTGCACAGCATGCAGATACGATCAGGAGCACTGATCTGAAGCATGCGGCCCAAACAAAAAAAAAAAGAAGTATGGCAGGTGGTCGCACAGAGGGTGTCGGCAGTGGGGACCACCCCAAGGAGTGTGCGTGACTGCCAGAAGCGGTGGGACGACCTCCGCCTCCGGGTGAGGAAGATCCTTGCGGAGAACAGGAGGGCCGCAATGGCGACAGGCGGGGCCCACACTCCCCTGTGAAGTTGACAGCATGGGAGGAGACCGCAAGTTCCTTCATCGACCCTGAAACAATCGAGGGAATTCAGCAACCCTAGACCTCCCTTACTTTACTGTAGGATTGTTGAGGACCATACAGTGCTGGGGAAAATGAAACCATACCCTGTTAAAAAATCTTCTGGTCTCCGGCCAGAAGCAGTTAAATAATTCCTGTTCTTTCAACTATTAAAATCACTTCCTTATATCACCCTAACCAATCTGTGCTCTGTAGGAGGAGAAGCAGGGCTGTTAAGGGCGGTCAAATGACTTTGGGGAAAACACTTGTAGTCATACTAATCATTCATGTGGAAGACTAAATCTGTCTACACTTCTGGTCATACTAATCATGTGGAAGACTAAATCTGTCTACACTTCTGGTCATACTAATCATGTGGAAGACTAAATCTGTCTACACTTCTGGTCATACTAATAATGTGGAAGACTAAATCGGTCTACACTTCTGGTCATACTAATCATGTGGAAGACTAAATCTGTCTACACTTCTGGTCATACTAATCATGCCCATGTGCTACTTGCTGGAGACTTTAATCTCCAGTTTGAGCCCATGGAGGCTCTCGACGGGATTGGGCGACAAAGATGCGGGATGGGACATACCGGAACTGGTGTCCCGACATCCTGGCCATGCCAATTTAAAACCTGACCCCCAATTCCCAAAAGGACAGCCAGGTTGGAACAAAGGTCATCATGCCTGACTGTATCAAATGCCACCAAGAGTTCAAGCAGCACTAGGAGACAGTCATCTGCGCAGTCTGTGATTCAGAGAATATCATCAAGGACTTCAAGCACATCTGATTCACTGCTCTGCAGCCTATGACATCTTGGCTGGTAAATGCAAAGAAGCTGACTGCCCTCTGAATCAGCAAGCAGCTGACTGAAAGCAACTGTTTCTAAAATCTTACCAAAAGCGGAGCTTAGTAATTGGCTCAGAACCTCTGGGTCCAGGAAAGCTGCCTTTTAAAAGTTGTGTGATAAAACCAGACTTATAAAAGAGTGGAAAGAATCCTTGGGTGAGAGAGCCTAACAAGCATTCATATGGGCAGAGGCACTTTGCCAGAGACGTGTCGCAGGAGTATGGGTGAAATTACATCATCTACATGAGGAGCAGGTTTGTGGGAGGCAAGATTGAGGGGCAACTCATTAGGCAGACTTGGATCAAAGTATGTCCATAGTGGAATGACATGGCATTTAAGTGATCTAATTTTCTGCCATGGGCTTACATTGTTAATTCTTCCTGAAATAGTTATCTTTTCCTTCCAAAAATATTATTCTGGACACATTATTCCAGAGAGTGTTCAGGACCATGTCCTAGGAGGGGATTAAGAGAATGTTTAAGAGTATTAAAGAAGACTTGTAGCTTGGTTTCAGGCTCTAGAATTCTTCTGCGTTTAAAAAATCGGAGCTCGCCTAAGCCACTCGTTAGTAGTTATCTGGATTCATTGCATAATTTATCGAGCATACGTTTGTTCTCAATTAAATTAGGGGTATATCAAGGGTTAGATTTCATTGCAAGGCTTCTTTTCAATTGAACAAGGGGCATTAGAAGCCATAAAGCAATTCAGAGAAATATGGAAGGAACTTCTCAATCTCCAGATTTGACATGAGCAATAATCTTGATATAATTGCGTGTGGTAATACACTCAGGAGTGGGTTTTACAATGCTAAAAAAGGGATGAAAAAATACAAAACCGAATAAAGCGGACAGCAAAATACAGTATGTGCCCTGTGATAGGCGCAGGTGCAAGTCAACATGTATAAAGGTCAGGGCCATGAAAGTGTCCTGCAATTTGCCCACCATAGGCAAAAATGCTTTGGTCTCTAGTATATTCAAATATTCTAGATAATTGTTGACTGGGAAGCAAATCTGAGAATCCTTCCAGAAATGTCTTGTGCAATCTCCACCCACTCGTATTCTTGAGGATATAATCAGGAAGCGGTCAGGTCTGTTTGTTGCCGATGCTCAACACTCTATCTCATCCCATCCCAACTTGCACATTGGCCACCTACTATCCCTTACGCAGGTTCAGGCCACTTTCTGCATGTTACAGGCTTTTATTAGCCTCTTCGACAGGTCCCCTTATGATTTTTTGAAACTGAAGTTTCCCGGTATTTCAATCTACCATATAACATGTCATTTCTAGCAGGGACGTCATTTAACCAAAATTTTAGGGGTAATGGAAGTGATATCAAATGACCCTTGCCCTCTGATGACATCACAGGAAGTGATGTCAATTGACCCCACCCCAAAGTGACATCACAGGAAGCGATGGAACACGACCTTCCACCCCTTGACAAAACAGGAAGTGGCATCACATAGCATTGTTCCTAAGTGCACTATGAAAAATATGGTTACAATATCACTATAATGTGATATACATTCCATACAAGAATGGATCACCATATATATCATTAATATCAGTGTATATAGGCCCATATTACCAAATTACTGTGAATGCAAGCAGATGTCCAATGCCAAATGATAATGGTGTGTTAATATATAGCACTTATGCTTAAGAGCTGTATAAAGAACAAGTATACATACAATATCCCCCAACCAGTGTTGGTACTCATTTATCAATCTCAGAAGAATGAAAGGCTCAGTTGGCCTTGCCGGGATTATACCTGCAGATCACACACACAACTCAGCATCACATGTTCAACCCCCTGAGCTATCTTATAGGCTATAGCTAGTTTACCGCTTTGGTAAAATTAGCAATTACATATCTCAAGGCTCTCTAAGTGAGAAAGAAAATTACACTCTGTAGTGGATACCATTAAACTGGTAACTGAGATTGAACTGTTCATCTGCAGGTGTGGTGCAAAGTTGGCCACATGTCAAGCCTGCGTGGATCTACTTTTCAGGCTTCAGAGGTTGGCAAAATACATACCATTGGGAGTGTTCATAACCGTGTAATAATTTAGAGTAGGGCAGTGAAAGCAGCACACTCACACAGCATCCCGTAGTCTGGGCACTCGTTACCTCCTACATGCAAACAAACATCCTGAACAGCATGCCATGGAGATAGGAAAGATAGACACATTACAACAAAGCATTAATTGTGACACAATGAAATCAAGAGCCACTTTATGTGCTATGGTGAAACATTTCTACACTGTACACAAGCATTTAGGCACAAGGATTTTGTCAATTGACCGAGGACATCGATATGGAATGTCTTGTGATGATTGTAAGGAATGTAACAGAGAAATTGGCAGAAAAACATGCTATAACTGCAACTTTGACTTTGAGGTGTTTAAGAACAGACTAAATCAGTGACTCACCTCCTCAAGTGTGCCTGGAATAAAACTTTAATGCGTCTAGCAATTATTGCATTGAATTCCAGAACTACAGATTATTTGTTATTCCTATTCTTTCTTATTTAGGGTCACTGCTCAGTGTTACACGTGTGGAACCCCCTTTTTTTTTTAAGAAGCCTGAACAAGTAAGCCAGCCACTCTAGAAACAGAGTCTCATGGCACTGGCCACAGTCCAGGAGCTCCAATTTGTAAAAAAAAAAAAACACAACAAAAAAAAAAGTTTTTTAGGGGCAGCAAGTGAGACCACAGCACAGGGGAAGCAAGGGAGATCTCATGGGTAGCTGGTGCAACCCTCAAATGCATACATGTGTATTTGCATTGCACACCCTGCTGCACAGTTAGTCCTGAGTGGTACTATGTCTAGCAGTATTTACAGATCCTGTGAGGCACTGCATCGTCCATCGCCTCCAGGAAAAAAGGCGCGTGTCATACACAAGACGTTTGGCCACAGAAAGTGGATGCCAGATGGAGCACCGGTTCACGAATGGGCAGTGAAACTTATAGAAGGCATCTGCTAGCAGTATATGATCAGCAAGAAGGGGAGGTAGAGGGTGGCCAAGGAGATGGAGGTACCACTGGTGAACAATGCAACGCTGAACCCCAGAGGAAAACCTCCTGCCCGAGCCAGATTGGACCGAAGTGCACAGAAACCAAACGCAGGGAGTCAGGCCGGTGTCGAGGCACAGAGGGTGAGGAAAGGAGTCTCCTAATCTACATAGGCCAGAGGAGGGCCCACATTCGAGAGCTAAGGGCGACCAGGCAGAGAGTGGGGAAGAGACACGCCACACTCAGGACATCCAGATTGAGATACTAGGCCTACATAAAAAGAGTGCTGGACACCGAGGGAGAACCTTGAGCATAATACAGTTCAGGGAACGGACACCGTAGCACATAACAGTGTGATGGAGAGGGGGGGGGGGTAAAAGAACAGACAGGAGACAAAACAAGATGCTGAAGGTTCCCTGGCGGTTGGGAATGCCAGAACCCCAGCTGTGAGATGAGAGATAGGAAGAAAATAAACAACCCTAGAGTATGAGTTTCACACGGAAAGTAGTTCAGACACGGTCATAGCAGTGCGCCTCCATCTCTTCAGACACCAGCACTTGGACTCGTTCTCCCACTCTTTCTCAACACACTATCTGCGTGAACTCATCAGCAGGCCCATTTTCCACAATCCAGTGGCCACATCATCACACCACCCATATCATATGCATGGCCCTCCGGACTTCCACCACCCAGGCCAGCTCACCCTCCTCCAGAAACAGTGCGCAACTGGCGGGCACACAGCGAAACTGCGGGGAACCAATGAAATGATCATGGGCCTTAGAGTTGGAATGAGATGTGCATACTCTCCTAGAGTGACGACGGCCAGACCTCTGCATCATAGTAACTCAACCCCTGTAGTACCATGCACATCTGGCGCTATTAACAACCCCCAGACCCATGCAGACACAGGGAAAATGGAGGATTGAATGTTTGATGAAAGATCCAATCCTCATCGCAGGAGCATGATGAAGGGGGAGGGTTGGGGCAGGGCAGTAACACATACCTTACCAACACATTGGGCCTCATTACGAGTTGCCCGGTAAAAGCGGGTACATTACCGGCATGCCGGAATGAGCGGGTCCGTGCTCATATTAACCCGCTAACAGCGGGTGATTACGAGTGCGCGAGCTAGCGCGTTCCCCCATGCCAGTAGTGGCAATACCACCCCCCTTATACCTGCATTGCGGGGCCCGCCCATAGCGTTACCGCCTCATAACCCCTAAATTCCGGCACGGTAATACCGGCACGGTATTACCGTGTTTGCAAAAAAGGACCCGGAAATTACGTCATCGCGCAGGAACGGGAAATGGGCCGGCGGCCATCTTTAAAAACACAATCCATTGCCATCCTCCATAACCACCACTTCTTTCGTGTTATTGTGTGCCACGGTTACCAGACATTTGGTCGAAAAAAATTGGTCGACTGGACAAATGGTCGAACCAATTTGGTCGAAAATCAAATGGTCGAATTTTTTTTTGTTTTTTATTTTCACCCCTTTTTTGGGGGGGGGTCCCCCAACCCCCTTTTTTTCTAAAAAACCCTTTTTTTTTAAACGAAAACCCGAAAAATATATATATAAATAAAAAAATAAATTCGACCATTTGGTTTTCGACCAAATTGCGTCGACCAAATGTCTTTCGACCAGTTTTCAGTCGACCAAATGTCTGGACACCGTGTGCCACAACAGAAGCAGGATGTCTAAGGCTACCAAGAAGTCGACCCAAAGGAAGAGAAAACAGCGTTTTTCAGACACAGAACTCACCATGCTTGCCAACACCCTTGCACAGCATGCAGATACGATCAGGAGCACTGATCTGAAGCATGCGGCCCAAACAAAAAAAAAAAGAAGTATGGCAGGTGGTCGCACAGAGGGTGTCGGCAGTGGGGACCACCCCAAGGAGTGTGCGTGACTGCCAGAAGCGGTGGGACGACCTCCGCCTCCGGGTGAGGAAGATCCTTGCGGAGAACAGGAGGGCCGCAATGGCGACAGGCGGGGCCCACACTCCCCTGTGAAGTTGACAGCATGGGAGGAGACCGCAAGTTCCTTCATCGACCCTGAAACAATCGAGGGAATTGGAGACCAGGAGGTTGGCGCTGCATCATCCACAGAGGAAGGTGAGTGAACCATCACATCCATGTAGACTAAACCATGATGTGGCACAAGTGATGTGGAAGTGAGACTAGGCAAGGTAATGCATGTCCCAAGGCTACATCAACATATCCATTCAAGAATGTGTGCCACACCCTGCACCACACGCAAGCTGAGTGCCAATCCCAATCCCAACAGAGGCGCAACATGACCCAACCAGGCCCATGGAACTCACCACACAGACACCCAACGAATGCCATGCCACCAGCCATGCAGTGATTGCCCACATGCCCCCTCAGAACACAAAATGCCACACCCCAGAAATGAAATGATGCCTGAATGTATGAACATATCACACCGCAATACATCATAGCTGCCATTTGACACCATCACTGATGACCTTCATCACTTCTATCCCCCAGGCACCGATGAGGAAGATGGAATGCAGGACAGGGGTGCAAGTTCATCCACTGCACGCCAAGGGACCAGGGCCACCGCCACCCCCCAGCCCAAGAAACTGCCTAGAGCAACAGCCAGTGTACCACGCAAGGCAGTAACCCTGCAGGGGACACCTGCAGCCACAGAACAGCAGCAGCCACCCACAACAGTGAGAGGCATTTCCAGTGATGCTCCGCCAGCCACCACGGACGTTGTGTCTACAGAGGTGGATAATGAGGCAGAGATCATGTCCGGCACACCCACCCCAAGCCCCATCACCAGCCCCCCCCCTCCAGAGTCTGAGAGCATGGACGATCCGTGCCTCCATGACTCGGACCTAGGAGACTCTGACATTGGCATCTTTGCGGAGGACAGTGCCCTGGACGTGGGCCCCACGCAGGTGCCATCCATCACCCTGCCAGCCACCACCCTGTCTACCGCCACCCTGGCCACCAGTACTCCTGCAGCCGACAACTCTTTCAAGGCTCGCCTGGCAAGGGTTGAGGCCCGACAAGAGTCCATGCTGGAACTCATGCGGCAACAAGTGACCACTGGGAATGAGGCCATGAGGGCCATTCGCACGGCCATTGCAACCAATACTGCTGCTGTGGAGGCATCGACATGTGCCTTTAGGGAGTGTATGGGGTCACTTACACAGGCCTTTCTTGCAAATCTGCCGCAAATGCAGCGCCCACTCCTTGGGCCAGCCATGGGACTGACCATTGACACCTCCACTGCAACAACCCCTTCCACCTCAGCCCAATCGAGCCCTGTGCGGTTCACGCGGAGGAGTGCACGGCGCGTGACCATGGCACCCCCGGATCCAAAAATTGCCAAGAAATAACAGGACAGGCAATGACATTTTGAAAATGTACATTGGTGAAGGGACCACTGTTTGTTGGACATATGGGGACATTTGGGTTCTGTGGGGTGGGAGTCGGAGTTTACTGGGGTATTTTTGGGGTATGTGGGGTGGGAGTGGGAGTTTACTGGGTGTTGTGAGGGGATTATGTTCACCATATCACGTCTGCTGAAAATACACCGTTGTGTGCAAGCAAAAAATTGGCTGGACATCGTTCTTTTTGTACATGTACATTTATTGTGTGGTGGTGTACAGTGGGCCAATTCTAACAAAAACAGTGTGCATGTCCAGATTCAGCCAGTGTGTTGCAGACACATTACTTACATTGTCCCTGCGTTTCAAAAGTATTCGTCAATTAGTGCTTGGCGTACAGCATGGCCATCCCGTGCATCACGTAATGGCAGGGGGGCTCCTTCGCCTCCGTCTCCATCCCCTTCATCCTCACCCAGCCCATGCATGTCAATGTCAGGTGGCAGTGATACATTCCCTCGGACGCACATGTTGTGCAGCATGACACAGGCCATGGTGATCTTTGCCACCTTCTCGGGCCTATATAGAAGGGCCCCACCAGACCTGCTTAGGCAGCGGAACCGTGCCTTCAACAGGCCAAAGGTCTGCTCAATCACAACAAGGGTACGAGTGTGCACACAATTGTACTCCTCTTCATGGCTGTTCTGCGGGTTCCGAACAGGGGTAAGTAGCCACGGCCTCAAGGGATATCCTCCATCACCTGCAAGAAGATTCAAATAGGTGTGTGTCACTCTGAACTGCCACCTTCAGGGAGCACGGTCATGGCAGCAACTATTTGGTGTGGGCATGCACACGTCCCTGTACGTGTAAAAAAAAAAGTCACCTATATGCAATGTATACTGTACAGAGGTATGGTACACAGGATGGGGTTGACTAGATAATGCAGAGTGTAATCCTGCATGCTGAGGCAGATGTGCTGTGGTAGTGCGACAATGTTTAGTCCCAAATTCTTGCTTTATATTGATTGGTATGCATGGCCACACTAGCCGCATTGCCACAGTTGCCATCCGATTCAGTCATGCATTGCCTGCCATCACCATGGTGCCCTGGATGTGCCTGTTACTTGTTGTCATCCATATGCAATGTTTGTGATATGTGGCCCAGTGATGTCTCCTGTTCCGTTTTGCTGGTTCAGGTGAGGAGTGTTTAGCTCTGCATGCATTCTCCACTCACTGGCTATTGCCACCCAGGTGACCTTCCCCCGCCCCCTTTCCCACCCTGGTGCAGTAGTCCCCCCGCTTCTGCATCTGCACACATCAGTAGCCCACAGCATGGCCATGGCCCTGTTCTGCAACTCACCGAGCAGCCAGGCACGTGGTCCAGCATGTCGCTCCATGTGACAGGTTAGCGTGCAGTTGCGCTGTGGCATGGCATCATGTGTGGATCTGGGATATCGGGTGCAGCAATGGTTGATGATCTTGATGGAGTCACATACCATTTGCACATTGATGGAGTGGTATTGCTTGCGATTGCGGTGTACCGCCTCTATGGCATGGGGGACTACCAATTCCACATGGTCGCAGTCGATGGCACCGACACAATTGGGCATGCCTGCCAGTGCGTGGAAGCCTACTTTGGTTTTGGCTATCTCCTGGCCAGTCTGTGGTAGGGATATATGGGTGCTTGCGTGCTTCAAGAAGGCTTCCAGGACTTGGTTCAGCATACGTGAGAATAGTGGTTGTGAAATGCCATGCAGCTGGCCCACTGTGTGTTGGTACGTGCCTGTGGCCAGGAAGTGTAGCACAGACACCACCTTTAGTAGTGGGGGGATGGCAGTGCGTATTTGTATGTGGCTGGCAATGTCGTTCTGTATCATGTCCACTATGGTGGTGATGTTGTCACGGTCCAACCGGTACAGGGTGTGGTCTGCTCTGGGGTTAGGTTGAATAGGCTTGGTCTGGTGCGAGGGATTGCTGGCTGCCTACGAGGCTCTGGTTGCTGCGCTGATGGTAATGGCTGGGCCTGTCTCACCCTCATTCTCCTCCTGTGTCTCCTCTGTGCTGCCTGTTCTTGCTGCTGTAGTTGTTGTTTTTGCAGTTGTTGCTGTAGTTGTATCAGTATGGCCATGTCCTCCTGCGCCATGATTGCAAATGCTAGTGGTAGCATTTTGGTGTAGGAAGGGGTGTGGTGTTTAGTTGTGCTCCTTTTGTACTGGGCAACTCTACATTGCCTACACCTGTGGGGGGGTGGGTTGTGGTGTGTGGGTGTGCTCAGTTTATACTGGCACAGCCTCCTTTGACTCCACCTGTGGGGATTGTGTGCACCTGTGGCAGCTGCCTTGTATCTTGCTTGCTGTTTGCGGGTGGTCCGCAATGCCTGTTTTGGCGGCATCGTGCGGGCCGTTATTACCGGCTTCGTGATGCCGGTATTTGCATGTATGCGTGGGTTGGAATTACCCCCTATTACCGGCAGGCCGGTATTTGCTCCCTGAAGGGGCGCGTGTACGCGCCTATGCTGCTGTAAATGGCACCGTTGTTTAGTATGCCGCTAATACCGGGGTTCCAGGTCGGAATGCTACGGAACGGTGAACGATGCCGGTACAGCATCGTTTTTCCCTTACCGGCATACCTCGTAATGAGGGCCATAATCATGAAGGAACCAATTTAACCAATTATGGGAAATGTGGGATTTAGTTTGTAAGGCAGTGAGCCAGTTTAGCAGTTTATGTAACCAAAAGCCTGTCACATCAGAGCAATCTTTCTCTTGCTGTATTGTTACACAAAGTCTTCCCTTGAAACCAATTTGTAAAGAGAATCCCTCAGTCCCACTAACCTCTATAGATTTACTTAAGGGGCGGGAGCAGAATATGTAAAAGAAGCGGGACGGAGCACCAGCATTAGGTGGGGGCAAGTATTCGGGTGCAAGGGAGGATTGAGCTAAAGGAAAGGAGTGGCGTGGGGAATCGGGACAAAGCATATGGATGCGGCGGGACCTGACAGGGTTCAGAACATTTCCATAGACATGAACCTAAAGAAGAGGGCATACGGATAAACCAGAAAACTATATGAAATTAATTCCAAACAAAATGATTTAAATAAAAAGTGTAATAAAACAATAAATAAGAATGAAAGACAGAATTAATATAAATGAAAGAGGCATTTTCTCAAACAAATAAAAACAAAGAAATTACCACATGGACCCAGGCAGCAAAGAGCATTGATGGGTCCCATTGAACAGTTGAGTAGCTCTAGTCATTAACACTAAGGCGGCTGCCAATGCCTATTCTGTGATGCATGGTAAGATAGTCAACCCCAAGCTTCTCAGGTGTCTGCAGGGCAGCTGCCAGCAAGTGTGTGGTGGGGCCTTATTGATCATGGTGGTAGAAGTTGGATCTAAGCCGAGGCCAGATGGGTGTAGGCCCCAAGGAATGGGCAAGACCTGAAGAGCAATTCTCTTCATGAAACATAGACGCTACAGATGGAAGTGGAGTCTGACCAACTAGAAAAGGGGTCTCTCTGGTTACAGTCACAATGACAGGCCAAAATCATTAATGTACATTTCAGAAAATGCTCTTGAAAACAAGTGATGCATGAGGAGGATCAGGAAAATCGCAAGCAACCCTGATGACATTACCAGAGATCAGTGGCATTGCCTTAGAGAAATAATTTAACATCCACTGAAATATTCTTTTTGGGTCCCATCTCAAGAGTATTGAACCGTGGGACAGGTCTGCGTCCATCCATTATTCTCTTTCAATTTCCGTTCTCTGTATAGAGCCGCACTCCTTCGTTACAAAGTAAGCACAAAGCCACTCAATGTAGGACAGATCCCACGGCGCCGTCTGAAAAGAAGCACGTGACCTCTTACTGTGAGCATCTGATCAAGGTGAGAACGCGAGGGAGAGAAATGCCTGCACGTCAAGCAACAAAATACGCATTGCAACTTCTGCATCAAAATTTCGAAGAAATAAGAAACAGCCGCCATCTTGTATGTGGCTCACCTTCTCAAACGAGTTGCTAGAAATGGCATTTAAGCTTTCGGTGCGCCAGTTCCAATAAAAGTATACAGATATGATATCCATTCAGATGCGTCTTTTGGTGTGTTTATAAAATGTTAGGGTGGAGCTGCATGAGGCAGAAATGGCATTGCAGAAAAGTAGAAAACGTATGCCTTTTGGTGTGGTCAAACAAAAGTCAACAAGAGACAGATCAGTTAGTGCAGGGCACTCTATGTGGGGCCGGAAAACTCATGGGGGTTATTTTATATCAAATGTAATTTGCATACAGGGGACCACAAATGTTTGCACTGCACTAAGTGATGTTGGGTCCTCTGCATGCAAATCTCATCCTTCACAAGGCAGAGGCAAACTCACTTTTACTCTTTCATTTTACTGTCTGTCTTGTGAATAAAGATACGCTGCCTGCAGACTACCCTGTCGAAAAAGTTTACTGATGGATCCCTGTGGACTCCACTTGGTCTTTAGCAGGTGCAAAACCTAGGTGGATTCCATAGGAATCCATGAGCCTCATTACGAGTTTGGCAGCAGCCATGGAGCTATTAGCTTCATGGCTGCCGTCAAACCGGGCTCTCTTACCGGGTTCCCAGAATGGGGAATTACCGGGCTATTCCGAGTTTGGAGGGCCCGGTAATTCCTCCCTCTGGGAACCCGGGCCCGGACCTTCCCAATTCCCATCTGAGCCTCCATAGGGCTCAATGGGAATGGGAGAGGGTGCAAACAACGGGCCGATTACAAGCGGCCCGTTGTTTGCTCCCTCTGCCCCTCGCGGGAACCGGTAACGAGGCCTGGTTTGACCAGGCGTTCCATACCGGGTCCTGCGAGGGGAGATTGTAATCGTGCGAAATGGAGTTAACGGGTCTGCACCCATTTGAGGAACCCGTTAACCCATTCCGCCGATCTTATAATGAGGCCCCATGTGTTTTACGCCTGCATGAAAAACTCATGCAGGCGTTAAACAAAACACACTGACAACCGGAGCAGGTCATTGTGGTGGAGATCTTATCTCCGTTCTTGGCCCACTCCTCCTTGTCACTGCAGCAAAATGGGCCAGAGTAGGAAATGGAGGCATACAAGCAATATGCCTTGCTATTTTGTGTTCATTCGGCACTACTCCCCGTTTAAAATGAGGCTAAGCGTGTCAGGGTGATGAAGGTTTATACTTCAGGGTCCTAAAATGCTCAAATTCCATGTTTCTAATACTTTCCGACACAGAAACTTAAATCAATTCTATTCACCTGTGGTTCATGTATCACTCTGAGCAATGTACTTATCACTCTGGTATTGTATTATAATGCCTGTCTTTACCTCCTGCCCTGGAACAGTCAAAGATGATTCTGCTTAACCAGACTTGATATTTCTTGGATAAGCTTAGTCTCAGGGCATTGGCATTGAAGACACTGAAGCCCTGTTTTATTTGTTGATTCTGCGGCAATCGTTCTGATGAGCTTACTGTGTGTATGAATACTGTTTCCCTGTAGACTAGGTCCACACCTCGATTAACTCGATTACGATAATATAGGGTTATTAGGTATTTTAGTGAGGTGCAAGGGAGATTAACCAACCCCGACACTAGGTGGTATATACAGTACAAAACAACAGATGTCCACGAATTGGTGGAACACTCCCATGCCTTGCACACCCTCTTTGTGTTGAACAACTACAAAAAGTTTTCTTTTTAGTATTTAGTCAGGTTTTAATGTAAAAATAAGACAATGTAATTCTTGTGATTCAATTCAACAAAATGATTCAAAATTATTCATGAACAAAAAATATATTTTTCATCATATATTCAATTGCTGATTCCCTTAACAATATTAGTCCAATTGTAAAAAGATCTTTTTCTGGGAAAAATAATCCAACAATAGCACAAAATGCAAGTATCAATTTTCACATAAATTCGCTCGACGCGTTTTGGGAGTATAATCCCTAGCTCAGGAGCTTTTTAATTCAATCTTGCCCTTTTCCTCTTTCTTTGTATTTGTATTTGTTTATTATTTATTAAGCGCATCAAACCCTCCGGTAACTGGGCGCTGGAACAAAGCTTAAGTTACATGTATAGAGATAGAGACAATTTGGGTGACCAGGGGTTACAGATGGTCTGAAAACAAGAAGTAACATTTACAGGTAAGGGCAAGGGAATTGATAACATATGGAGGAAGCACTAGTGCGTGCGACCGCAAAGTCTGAGGAGTGGATGAGCCTTATTGGTGAGGTTTGTTGATCAACCAGTATTTTATTCCATGTTTTAATGTGAGGAATGAAGGTTCTTGTCTGAGAGGAAGAGGTATAGAGTATCAGCATTTGGCTGCTTGGAATGGGAAGCTGGCTCCTCCCGCAGTTTTTAGGTGATATCTGGGTATTGCTAGAAGATGAGAGAGGGAAGATCTGGTGGTACCAGGTGTTTGGTGCTTGCAGAATTTTTCTGATAAGTATTTGGGGGCTGTGTTCGCAAGGCATTTGTGTGTAATTGCCAAGGTGCGGTGAGTGATTCTGTCGCGGACTGAAAGCCAGTTGTTCTCACAACAGATCGTAGAGATGTGGCAAGTTCTGGGAAGGATGAGTGCTGCTTTTAATGAGTTATTTTGGAAGACCTGTAGCATATTGAGATTAAGTTCAGAAGAGCCTAAGAAGAGTGTATTACAGTAGTCGATTTTTGACAACGCTAAGGCTCTAGCGACTGTTAGGCAGCTGTTGGTAGACAGGCAGGGTTTGCAGCTGTAGATTAACTTATTGGTGTATGCAGTGGCTGTTGCTGCCATGTTACCTAATTGCTCCAGGGCCCAACTATTTGACAACTGCTATTTGCACTAGACCCTCACCTGTCCACTAGACCCAACTATACACGGCCACCCGCCTTTTACCCTATTTGCCACGTCTGTACCAAACCACACCTGACCCCAGACTCAGCTACAGAGCTGACTTTCTTCTTCAGAGACAGTGTTGAGTCAAGGTGGACCAGCAGGGTTTTTATTTCTTTGGCTACTTAAATTCTGTTACCGTCAATGATGAAGGAAGAGTACCTCTGGTCAAGTTTGTTCAAGCATGCCTGGGTGCAGACAATCAGGAGCTCGGTCTTATCATCATTGAGACACAAACTATTGTTGGCCATCCAGGCCTGAATTTCTAAGTAGATATTGTTTAGAAGCTTGGTGTCTTCTTCATAGCACCCAGTGAGCTGGATGATCACTTGGGTGTCATCAGCGTAGTTGGTGTAGATGACACCCATGTTGTCAAAGCAATCGAAGAGGAGCTTTGTGAAAATATTATAAAGTGTAGGTGACACGCAAGATCCTTGTGGGACTCCACAATGTATGGAGCTTGGGTCTGCTGAGGGTGGTGAAAAAACTCTAGTGGTTCCATTGGATAGAAAGGAGTTAATCCAGTTGGAAGCATTGGTGGAGAAGGCTGCTGCTTTGGTGAGGTGTCCTGTTAGGATTTGATGGTCGACTAGGTCGAAGGCCGCAGACAAGTCTAAGAGAAAGAGGATTGCTAGCTTGCCTTTGTCCTTCACCTCGTAAATCTGGATTTTCAGTTCTAGGAAAGCTGTCTCTGTGCCATGTCTAGGCTTGAATCTGGATTGTCGAAGACCTAGTAAGTTGTTGTCTTCTAGGTGCTTCTGTATTTGCAGATATGTGACTCTATCCAGTATTTTTTAAGAGGAAGGGCACGGTAGTGATAGGTGTGTAGTTGGTTGGGATATTTGGATCTAAGTTTTTTCTTTTTTAAGAGAGGCATGACCCAGGCCTCCTTGAGATTGTTGGGGACTTGGCTTGCTTTGAAAGACAAGCTAATAAGGGAGGCAATGAAAGGGGCCAGGTCTTTATCTCCTTCCTTATTGATGGAGGCTGGGCAGATGTCTCCTTGGCAATGAGAAGGTTTCAGGCTTTTGATGATTTCTACTTCCTTGGGTGTTATAGGTGAGAAAGCAAAAGGTGGGCAGAGCGGGGGTTTGATGTCTGAAGCCTGTTTGGGGCAGAGGCCACTAGAGAGGCTGTTCTTTTTAGCTTCAATCTTATTTTGTAGTAATCTGATTTTGTCGGCAAGGGCTTGCTGGATGTTAGTGCACCAGAATGCATCCTTGGTGCAGTCCTCAGAGGGGGGTGCTGGTGATTCTAGCTTCTTTAGGATGCTAAAGAGCTCCTTGGAACTTGATTTGGCATTGTTGATTCTTGTGTTGTACGCTTCTTTTTTGGTAGATAGGATGGCCTTTTTATAGGTAGCTGCTGCTGTGGTGAACATGTTTTTATTAGAGCTGGTAGGTGATTTACGCCATGTGGTTTCTGCTGTCCTTTTGGTGTTTTGTAGGATTTTTAATTCAGGCATGAACCACTTGTTGAGGTGGGCGATTGGTTTAGCTTTTTTTAGTTTAAGTGGTACAGTGGTGTTTAGGGCAGATTCTAGTGTAGTATTGTAGAGGTCAACTGATTTATTGGAGTCTAGATTCTTGTATTTAGAGGTGTCCAGGATGTTGTCGATAAGAGGTCGGAGACTGGAGATTGTGATGTTCCGACAATTTCTGAATAAGGTCGGGGGAGCAAGGGTGATGCTTAGAGGGTGGGGTCCTTGGATAGAGAACGAGATAAAGTGGTGGTCAGGCCAGGCCACTTGTTCATTCTTGAGAATTGTGATGGAGCAGTTGAGGTCTGCCACCCAATCCACAGGACGACCTTTGGTATGCGTTTGTTTGGAAATTCTATGTTTGAAGACTAGTTGGGTGATGGAATTTTCTAAAGCTAGGGCTTGTACATCTGTTGGGTCATGTAGCCCTAGGTTGAGGTCTCCCAGGAGTATGCGTGGGAGCCCAGTTTGGTATTGGTTGAGAGGAGGTTGGTGATATCTTCCTCGAAGGAGGAGATTGGGCCAGGAGGTCGATATTTGAGATGCATAAGAATGGTTTGGTTGGGTGAGAGGGAGATTTGGATTGAGAGGAGTTCAGCATAAGGTAGGCTGGAAAGGGAATTGGCTCTGAGACCCAAGGGGTTTTTGGAGATGAAAGCCACTCCACCTCCGTTGCTTGAATTCCTGTCGGCTCTGATGATGGTATTTCCTTCTGGCAGGGCTACTGAGATTGCTCGACCTGCTGCCTGATGGAGCCATGTTTCAGTGATGGCCAGGAAATCCAGGCTGTTGGCAGTGATCAGGTCAGCGATATCAAGGGCATGGCCACAAGGGATCGAGCATTGATAATTGCACCTTTAATGGTGGGAGGTATGGATGCAGGTGTGGGTCCTCCTATGCCCAGTCTTGCTGAGGATGCTGGTAGTGGGTGGTGAAGTTATGGGGTCGGACGTAGATGCATGTGGTATAGTGGGCTTGGGCGCTACTATTGAACGGATGGTTGGGCAGGGTTTTTTGGTAGTGGGCTAGGCGTGTTACGTGGCCGACCTAGTGGCGCTTTTGTGGTTGGCAAAACATGAGCCTAGTCTTAGGTTTCTGGCATCGACAGGACATGCCATAAATGGGGTGGGTGGTACTGCAAAGCGCTATATCCATTTGAGCGGGCTAAGCGGGGGACTAGTTGTAGTCGTGGTGTAGGTGACATATGTAGATAGGGTTTTGTTACTGGGTTGGATAGGAAGGATGAAGTCGGTTGGGGTGATGGTGTGGAATAGTGGTAGGAATGAGGCCATGACAAGGGTAACGCTGTGGAAAGATGCCATGGTGTTGGGTCAGGTAGACTCAGCAAAATCACGATGACTGGTCCTTAGAGTGATAAGGTGGCAGGGCAATTGGAGATGTCTGGAGAGTCTGGGGTCAGGTGTGGGTTGGTACAGTGACTACCACAGACGTGGCAAATAGGGTACCAGGTGGGTGGCTGTGTATAGTTGGGTGGACAGGTGAGGGTCTAGTGCAAATAGCAGTTGTCAAATAGTTGGGCCCTGGAGCAATTAGGTAACATCGCAGTGCAGTTAGACTTAGATGAAAACCAGTACAGTAACTAGCATAGTATGGCAATTGGCAAGACAGAGTTAGGTCAGATAAGGGTGGGTCAACAAGAGTCTAGTACATACAGTAGTTAGAAAAACGAGGCAACGCAGTTAGACTTAGATGAAGATGAAGTCCAATATAGTGACTAGCATATGGTGTCAGTAAAAGTATCTATGCAGAGGGTCAGCAGGTGATTAGAGCATTATAATATATTACATCAAGAAGGTATGCTGGCAAAGCAGTTGGGCTCATGTGAAAGGAGGCACAGGGAAGGTCCAATTTATAACTGTTGTAAAAGAACGTAATAGCCTCTATATGTGGAGTGCAGGTGAGGAGAATATATAGAGGAAGTTAATTAGCGAGCATGACACAAACGCCATGTACGGGATGGAGTATAGGGTTTGGCATCATGTGCAAAGGCTTCTGAATCAATAAATGCAGAAAGCAGCTTTTGGTCAACGGCACTGGTGTTAAAGTACACTGACAGCTAATGGCGAAGCAGTTAGGCTTAACCGGTGCACTAGCTAGCATAACGTGGCAGTGATATGTTCATGCAATTGGCAAAACAGAGTTGGGTCAAATGAGGATCAACAGCATAGAAAATGCAACACGCAGAATGCATTGATTAAACAGAATTAGGCAGTGCAGTGAGGCAACGTATTCATTGGTGGGCGGAGCCTATTTGCAGTATAGAGTGATATAACGGTTTGGGCATGAATCTTAGAGCAAAGAATGGTTGTCTATCGAAGATCCTGAGATAGCAGAATATGTAACTGTAGATACAAACAGACTTGGAAAGGCAGCATGATGATAGACTGATATCATGCCTTACCAAAGAGAGCGGTGATCGTGGGATGTTTACAAAACGGCTGAGGGGGGCAATAGTCAGGAGCCTGTGGCTTGCAGCAGCGCGGCAGTCCTTAGAAGTGTCCTTTGAACGTGGACCCAGCTGACGCCTTCCGGTGTTGGTACTGGAATTGTAGCTGGTGCTTCTTCACGGCCAATCAGGATCAAAGCGTCCATTGCTAGGCAAACAAGTATTACAATATCGCATTTCGGGAAGCCGCCATTTTGGGCTACCTCGATGCGAGAATTATACAAAACATGTGATCAGTTTCTTTAGATTCTAATTATATAATGCCAATATTTGTCTGTCATGTTTCTAGGGAAATAATCACCTGCATGCTGTTTTCAATTCCAGTATCCACAATTGTAGATCTTCTGGTGGTCCACCGACCCCTCACATAGGAAGAAGTATAGCTGCTGGGAAAATTAAAAGAATGCACATGTATGCGTATTTTTCTATAATTGAGAGGATATGTCTCTAAATGAAAATAATTTTTAAAAAGGGGTGGAGCAATAGCATTATAACTCATCTCCATGTACCTTCACTTTCAGATCCTTGAGGAGAAGCCCTCTTGGTTGTTTTGAGATGATGTGCTATTCTTTTAATTTTCCCAGCAGCTATACTTCTTCCTATGAGAGGGGTCAGAGGCCTGTAAACCCCACATCCAAAGACAAACGCAAGGGTTTGCACATGGACCTACACTCAGAGGTAGAAGGTGCTCACATGTGGAACTGTTGTAAGAGACTTTTGATTTGCTACCTGATTCAAGACACCTATCAATTGGTGGCTTGCATTGTTAATAGATTGAAATCGTTCATACAGCAATCTAATATGGTTTTCACCTCTTTTGTGCATCCAACTTGCTACACTTTCCCATATTAAAAGAATAAGTACAAGTTTAATTGTGCTTGTAGCTATTGGAAAGTCATTGTACATGGAGAAAAACATGATGGCACTTTTTTATAATTGCACAGAACATCCTTCCCAAATGGTCAGCAATGGGCAACCTTTATTGTTTGCTTTTAATATGAATTCCTCTTTTATAATGTGCTTAATATCCGAGACCAGTCTCTAAGCGCAGGGCCGGTATTCAAACCTGTATTGCTCTACATTGTCTTGCTTTCAAGACAAACATGTTGCTCTTGAGCTATCCTCTCAGCCTCAAGGTTTGCTCAGGGGCCACACCTTTGGGGCTTTATACTTCCATTGCAAAGGAAAGGGGCAAACACATTTTTGATATATAGATAATGGGCCTCATTACGAGGCTGGAGGTAGCCATGCCGGTTTTACAGGCATGGATACCCCCAAACTTGGCTCCGGCACCTGCGAAAGGGGAATCACCGGGCCCTTCCGACCTCAGCGGACCCGGTAATTCCGCTTGCGTGGGTGCCGGAGCCGGTACATTCCCATTCCCATTTGAGCCCCCATAGGGCTCAATGGGAATGGGGAGGATGGTAGCAGCGGTCAGACCAGGTGGCTGTAAGGGCACCCTAGAGCGGAACTCATAGTATGGCGGTATGGTAACAACCGTGTCGGTAGCAATACCGGCGCCGTTGTTGCTTTACCGCCATACTCCTAATGAGGCCCAATGTCTTCCTTTAGTTGTCATAGAAAAGTGATGACACATTCTAAAGTACAGAGAATAGCAAAGGGAGACTAATGGGAAAAATCACTATGCCATTTGTGATGAAGGACCACCAAGGTGATGACTCAGGGGATGAGTGCTACCCCAAGCTAGTGGGTGTTGGACCTGCGGGTGCAATGGGGCGGAAACCCTGGATCCCTGATCTTGGTCTCTGTTACATGGCAGGGGACAATCACAGTGCTTCACTTCAGACGAGTCTGGGGGGTCTAGACCTTACCCACCCAACTAGCCCAATAGGACAGACCAACCGTGAACATGTAGAAGCAGCCAAACCCTTATGAGGGCCTGCAAGGAATTGTTTTAGCATACCCCTACCCTATTCAGAGAGCCTAACACTTCTTAGAAGCAGACTCAAACCTCTAAAAGTAAAATGCACAACTTCCCCTTCAAGGGGAAAGGTTTCTTTTCATTCAACATTGGTAGCAACGGTACAGTACGAACAGGAAGGCATGTGGAGGCCAGGTTTACCCAAGGCAGGATGACAAGGTGAGAGGAGGATCTTGACCCTGGCAGGAAGGACAGATGAAAATTAGTCAGCATATCGGGGAGGAGGCCCTGAGTCATAAGGGTTAATTACCTCTTTTTTAACCATTGGACTGAGAAATTCAGTATTCAGAAGGGGGGCCCGATTACCCAGTTGATCTGCAAACAGTATACCCCTATTGATGCAGAGGGAACCCTGGAATTAGACAGGACAGGGAGGGGCACATTGGGGTTCGTCTCTGCATATCTTCAAGGAGGGGAAGAACATTGAAAAAGCCACTGGAAATAATCCCCCACATCCCACTTTCTGAGACCCGGGGGCAGGACCCATCCAGGGTAGAGTTTACTACTGCACAACATAACAACCATTTCCTGAGGCAGTCCATCATCCCGGAACCTTATTACAAGATGGGCAGGGATGTCAAGGGTCACCTGAGTCCCTCCAAAGTAGGACACTATTACATCCTAGTTTTTATAGACTATGCCACTTGATACACCAAATCTTTCCCTATGAAGAGTAACACCATGAAAAGTATGATTACACATGTGATACTACATCTCCATGGTGGGGATTCCAAAAGAGATACTCATAGATCATGGAACCCCTTCATGTCTCAAGAAATGATGGAGCAAATACAACTGCTAAAATTGAGACACCCACAATTTCATTTCCTGTCCTCTGACTGACAGACTATTTCAATTTAATTTTCATATTTATCAAGCGCCAAAGCTGGCAAACATCTGGGTGCTACATATATTTATTTATTTATTACATTCGTATAGCGCACAGACAGCCCAGGGGCATTTTGGAACTGTTACTTGTAGGAAAACTTAGTTACAAAAGGTACAGGGTTCAAAGCTTGGACAGTATTATACATAATATGTATATAAGGTCCTTATTACAGAAGACTAGTTGCAGTAGTGAGCATTCACAGTAACCCTGAGGGAAGGGAGGGTCGTCACATCAGCAAGTAGGGTTCATCAGGCGAACAGAGTAGTTTTCATAGCCTTGCGGAAGGCAGTGAGTGATGGTCCGGCTCGCAGGGAGGTGGGGAGGGTTTTCCAGTGTAGGGAGGCAAGGTAGGGGAAGCTGGCGCCACCTGCTCTAGCTCTTTTAACCCTGAGTACGGAGAGCATATTGGCATAGGGTGTCCTGGTAGGTCTTGTGGAGGAGGCAGGGTGGATTCTTTGTGATAGGTAGGCTGGTGCGGAGAGGTGAATACATTTATGGGTGATGGTCAGGGCTTTGAAGATAATCCTCTCCTTTATGGGGAGCCAGTGGGATGCTTTTCTGGCGGCAGTAATGTGCTGTCTTTTAGAGATGCCTTATGCTGCATGCAGGGCGCTATTCTGAATTACTTGGGTTTCTCCAGGTTTTTGGTGGAGGTCCCTAGGAAGAGAACATTGCAGTAGTCTAACCGGGATCCAGTGATGGCTCTGGCTATGTTGGTGCAGATGTCTTTGGAGAGAAAGGGCCTGGCTGCATTGAGAAGTTTTGCATGGTAAGCAGCAGAGAAGGCGATTGCGTTTACTTGCCTTGTCATAGATAGATTTGAATCTAGATTGACGCCTAGAGTTTTTACTGTGTCAGATACTGGAATTCTGATGCAGTCGATAGTGAAGTGGCTAAACTGGGCGTCAAGTTTTTTGAGGGTGTCAGGGGATCCTACGAGTAGGAGCTCAGTTTTGTCCAAGTTGAGGCAGAGACTGTTGACAGCCATCCACGTTTGGATGGTATTGTAAATGTTGTTGAGAGTTGTGGAGTCAGTGTCATAGTCCCCTGGAAGTGTGAGGAAGATCTGCGTGTCTTCAGCGTAATTGGTTTAAGAGATGCCTATGGCGTCAAGGATGAGAAAGAGCGGGTGAGTAAAGATGTTGTAGAGGGTAGGGGAGAGGCAGGAGCCTTGACGTACACCGCATAGCATGATGGTGGGTGAGGCAGTGGCTAGATCAGAGAAGACCTGCATGGTCCTGCCTTTTAGGAATGAGGTGATCCATGTGGTGGCTTCTGGGAAAAAGTTGGCTGTGGAGGTGAGGTGATGGCATAGGACGTCATGCTCTACAAGGTCGAATGCAGCAGAGAGATCGAGGAGAAGAAGCAGGACCGGTTTACCTTGGTCTCTTGCATCGTCCATCTGGTTTTTGAGTTTGAGTAGGGCGGTCTCTGTCCCATGTCTAGGCTGAAAGCTGGATTGTCTCAGTCCTAAGAGTTTGTTATTTTCGAGGAAGTGCTGAACTTGCAGGTATGCTGCTTTGTCCAGAATCTTAAGTAGGAACGGGACGGGGTAATGGGCCTTTAGTTGTTGGGTGAGATGGGGTCAAGTGTAGGTTTCTTTATGAGAGGCCAGACCCATGCTTACTTGAGGCTTAAGGGGACTTTGCCTGTGGTGAAGGAGGCATTGACAAAGGCTGTTAGGAATGGAGCTAGGGTGTCTGCACAGTCCTTGATAATGGAGGCGGGCGGGGGTCGCCTTTACAATTGGAAGGTTTGATACTTTTCATGAGGTTAACCATGTCTTTCTCCTGGATGGGTTTGAATGGGAAGGTGGGAGAAGCATCTGATGGGGAGGATGGGGCGGGAGTGGGGGAAGTAGGGAGCGCATGTCTGGTGTTCATAATTTTAGCTTGGAGTGAATTAATCTTGTTGCGCATGGCTGTTTGGATGTCATCACACCATGCCTTATCTTTGGTGAAGTTTTGGGGAGTGGGTGTCGGAGTCTCAAGTTCTCTAAATATGGCAAACATTTCCTTGGTATTGGATTTGGTATCGGTGATTCTGCTTTCAAATGATTTGGCTTTAGCTTGGATAATGGCTTTCTTATATTCTTTTGAACGTGATTTGAAGTCAAGTTTGTCTTTGCCATCGTGGGATGTCTGCCATCATGCTAGTGCAGCACGTTTGTCCGTACGGAGTTTAAGGAGGTCTTGAGTGAACCACGCATTGGTGTGGCTAGTTGGTTTAGTTTTGCGCGGTTTGAGTGGGACGATAGAATTGATTGCGGCAGTGATGGCAGTGTCATAATTCTGAGCGAGGGTTTCTGGGTCATTGGAGAAGGGAGGTCTAAAGGCAGGTCCCTGTAGGAATGGTAAGAGTCTCTCTTTGGTGAGTTGGCGGGCACTCCTTGTGAGGGCAGGTGGTAGGGGGTGAGGTTTTAATGGTAGGGATATTAAAGGTGATGATATGGTGGTCAGACCAAGGGGTAGGAGTATTACCTGTGATTTTGAGGGGGCAGTTGTGATGGACGATCCAATCTAGTGTTCTGCCTAGGGAATGGGTGGGGTCTGTGATGGTGCTCACAAATCCTAGGGTTGCCAGGGCTGTGTTAAGTGATTTGGCGGCAGGATCTTTGGTGTCATTCAGGCCGAGGTTGACGTCACAGAGGAGGATGGCTTTAGTTGACCTTTTTAGATTGTCTGCCAAGAGGTGGGTGAGGGAGGGTATATACAGACGAGGACTTGCAAAACGGGACAGGACATATAACGCAGGGAGAATCGATAGCCAGTCAACTAGTATCCAGAAAAGATCAGTCGAATAGATATGTTTTTAAGATTTTCCGGAACACTAAGTAGTGTGCCTCCAAGCGTAATACTGATGGTAGAGTATTCCAGGCTTGGGAAGCAATAGCAGGGCAAGATCGGCCAAGGCCTGAGACTTTTGTTGGTCCTAGGAACGGTCAGCAGACCACTTGAGGTTGAGCGAAGCCGTCCAGATGGAGAATAGGGATTCATTTGTTTCTTTAAATAGGCCGGAACCTTGCCATATATAGATCTATGAGTCTGGGATAAGGCCTTAAAGCGTATTCTTGCTGATACATGTAACCAGTTAAGTTGCTTCCTGGCTTGAGACATATGCTCTCTTTTAGGGATGTTGTAGATGAAACGCACTGTTTTATTTTTTTTGAAGTACCTGCAATCTCTTTATGTTGTTATTACTTGACCCAACCAAGAAGGCGTTGCAATAGTCTAGGCAGGGCATAATGATTGCCCTTACCAAAGCTATCTGGTTTTGAAAGGATAAGAGTGGTTTTGCAAATCTCATCATCCTAAGATGATATGTGAATTACCCACCACACCGTCAACACGTGCATCTGAGTTCACTGTGACATTCATATGTAGCTCTAATATTTTCACTTGTTCCCCTTACGACTTCTTTTGATGCTGGGAGTATTCAGAGCCTAGTTTCGCTCTAGCTTGTGTTGAGCCGTAAATGATAAGTTCTGTCTTGCCTGGATTCAGGGACATCCAGTTCTGACACATCCAACCTTTTACAATGTCATAGATGTGATAAAGCCGGGCAGAATCAATCTTGTAATCTCCACTCAGTTCCATGAGGAGCTGAGTGTCGTCTGCATAATTGGTAAAGTGAACGTCTAAGGTGGTAAGGAGATCACACATAGGCTTGATATACAAGTTGAACAGTGTTGGAGAAAGGCATGTTCCCTGTGGGACGCCATTGTGTATTTGTTCAAAGTCAGAAGATGATTCGCCCCAGCTCACACGTGATTTTCTGTTACTTAGAAAGGACCTGTTCCAATTTGATGTTTCTCTGGAACATCCACCAAACGTGGATAAGCAATCCAGTAAGCGGTTATGATCTAGCAAATCAAAAGTGGTAGACATATCTAAAAGTATTAGGAGCCCTGATTTGCTGTTGTTCGTGGTGTTGAGCATATGTGTCTGCAGATATAAGAGCACACTTTCTGTGCCATGGAGTACGCGTAAGCCAGATTGATTTGGGTGGAGAATATTTGCATTTTCCAGATGGTGTTGTAGCTGCAATGTAGCAATTAAATCGATGATTTTCAATAAGAAAAGCGTGTTAGTGATGAGGCGCAGGTTGCTGGGGGTCGTTTGGGCTAGGGCTGTTTTTTTTGGCAAGGGGTGACTAATGATATCTGGGACATTTCCGTGGCTAAAGGAAGAATTAGCAAAGCGTGCTAAGAAGGGGCAAAGGTATTAGAATTTTGTAGTATAAATTTAGGTGGAAATATTTCACCCAAACACAATGTTGGACACATTATTTTAAGAATCTTTTGCACTTCTTCCGCTATGTGTGAAAAAGAAAAATCACAGCACTGAAAAGCTTCACTTTGGAAGCGGTCTACGTCTTGCTTCAAGAAGTCAGAGATCTTAGAGCGAGCTGCTGTAATTTTACCTGCAAAGGCTTTTTGCACTGTGTTGCAGTCAGCAACCATGGCGTAAACTGCTGGGGCTGTAATTTTGGTTTCTCCAAGCTTCTGTACATTTGAAATAATTTCCTTGAGTTGTTTTCTGCTGACTCAATTTAATTTTTATGAAAGTTCTTTTTTGCTTATTAGGTTTGATTTTTATAGGCTTTTTGTACAGATTCCCAGGCTCTTCATTTTCAGTGGTTGGATTTGTCTCCCAAAGGTGTTCAAGCCGTCTCTTCTCAACGTTTACTTTAACCAAGGTGGATGTATACCAAGAATCTCGGCAAGCCCGGTCTGTAAACACCTTAGGTTTTAAAGGCACCACTCCATCCAATAAACACTTTAGTTGTGAATTATATGTGGTTACCAACATTTCTGGTGGGTCAGAATCCTGAGTAAGGGCCATGGTAAGCGTTAAGCATGTTTGTACCTGCCCTATATTTACCTTTTTTTTAAATTCACTCTAGTTATTCTTTTTGGCAGGATGTATGTTTTTAGAGGTTTACTGGGAAGATATATACAACATTCCACAAAAAAAGTTATCAGATCAAGGACAATCTCTGGGGTTCGTAATTTCCATGGAAATGTTTTTGTAACCCAATCTATAATATTTCCTCCTGAGTGAGTTGGCTCGATATTAAGTATTTGAAAGTCCATGCATTTAAGAGGTTTTTCTAACTCACCAGCATCCTTATCGCCAAGATTTCCCAGCCAGCGATTCATATGCCCAAGTAAAATAGTGGCACTATTAGGTTTATTTAGGGGACTAAGTATATGTATCAAATCCTCCTTGAAATTTGGAATGGTTTCAGGTGGACAATAAAGCAGAAGGAAATGCATATAGCAATTTTCATTCGGAAGACGTATTAAGTGGATGATTTCGCAATTGGCGCATTCAGTCGGATGTTCGTAAATGTGTAGGTCAGATTTGACTTTAAGTGCCACACCACCTCCCATGCCATGTTCTCGATTTTTTTCCAAAAAGGTTGAAGCCCAAGGGGGAAGCCAGACTTATTTTCGGACCATGTCTCCATGACAACATTATATCAAGTTCTTCCTGAATTTAATCATGTATGTTAATCGCATGGCTATTTAGAGAGCGGGTGTTTAGTAGGAACATTTTGATAATTACATGTTGTAAGGATTTAACCCTAGTATGCTGTTTGTAATGTGTTTCTGCATAAGTAGGGTTGTATTGCCGTGGTACGGAGGGGGAAGTCCCGTAATTGTCAAAGGCCTGGTCTCTAATCTTTGAAAGGTACGATATATCGTAGCCTCTTTTTCAGAAATGGCTAATTGAGGGTGTCCTATTTGGACATTGGTTTTATGGTCTGTCAATTACCAATCCTCCAGAAAGGTGTTACAAACAGGTGCAGTCTCTGGCAATGAGTGGGGCTGTCTGGATAGAATATCCATGGCTGGTCCAGCAAGAGTTTTTGTGCTGGGTTCCAGAGGTTTAGACTCGACTTCTTCAGACCACTGGGAAATAAGATTCTCAACCAGTCTTTCTCGCAGCAATTTATGAGCGGCGAGCAGCAAGACAAGCTCTGGATGGTAGCCCATGTTTTTCCAACAGGAGGTATGATGTCACTTACAAGAAGGAGTTACCTACAGCAGGCAGCACGTCCGGCGCAGTCTGGTGACAACCGGCTTACCCCTGAAGCGCTGGCGCAGAATCACCATAACAATCAGTAAATAAGACCCAGAGAATGCTGGGTGATGTCGTTCACCAGGACTACTGTAACAACAGGAAATAATGTTAAATTAAAGAGTGCGTTTCTATCTGCATGTTCACAGCAATAAGAATACAAGGTGCAGCGCCAGCCTCTGAAATCTAATTGGCCAAGTTAGTTCACAAGTCACATTCAACAAAAAGATGCAATGTTTACGTTCTCTCTAATCAATCAAAAAATGGGAGCGCTTTATTCAACTTGTTATCATAAGATGACAGGTACTGGGGTGAGTCACTGTTATTGTCCCCTGGCATGCGACCAAGATAGTGTAACAAAGGTATCCTCTTCATGCCGACTTCGTGCCACACATCCACTAGCTCGGGGTAGTACCCAGAACCAAGCAGGTGACTTCATCAAAATCCCAATAAACACTTATCCAACAGCCCATCGAATGGGAAGAACGGGCAAGTTACATCAGGTTCTGCACGTGTTGCCAGAGAAGAGAGAAAATGTTTAGTACAATTTATTTGTAATCTATAACAAAGACAATATTTCTAACTTATCTTTTGCCATATTGGGTGGATCTGTGATAAGGAGAAGCAGATCATCTGCATACATTGCTGCAACCAGACGTCACTGCACCTCTGTCCAGACAATCCTGAAGGAAATCATTTGGTAGTGGCTCACTATTGCAAACAGAAGAGGAGAGAGGGAACAACCCCATAGTATTCCCCCATTTACACCCAAGAATTTCAAAATGATTTCCCCAGTCTGGATTCTAGCTCTCTGTCCCTTAAAGGGTAGCTGAATCATCTTTAAACATTCAGGACCAAAATTAATGGATGTAAAATGTACAGTTTAGGAATTCAAGGAACAAGAACTTGAATTTCCACCACACATAATTGAAATGTTTTTTCGCGTCAAGTGAAGCGACCACCAATGCTTTCATCGAACCACTCAGGTACAGTACACTGTACATCGCATATCTCAGATTAGATGGGGAGTTTCAGCTTGTTATAAAACTGTCCCGGTCTCTGTCAACAAGGCATGGTAAGAAGGACTGTACTCTCTAGATGAGGATTTTGCTTACTGTTTTAGAGCCTACATTTAACACTGTCAGAGTCCTTATTACTGTCTCTCTTATGGACCCAGTGAGGGACCCAAACACATAAAGCTCTCCCAAAACCCATGCAAGCCTATGACCAAGTTAACTCTTCAAAAGTCACAAACAAATTCCAACGGGAAATTATTGGGGCCAGTGGCTCAACCATTTGCGTAGATTTGATGGCAGTAATCATGACATGTAATGAAACTGGCAATTTCAACACATTCTGTATTTCAGTTAATTTAGGTAAGGCATGTCCTTTTATAGCTTCAATCATTTGTTCTCTATCTACCAATATGAGTTCAGGGTACAGGTTATAGCTAGTAAACACATTATTAATCTTGTCTTGCCCTGTGACTAGAGCTCCATTCTCATCCGTAATAGCTGTTAAAGTATGGCTTTTCTCAGATGAGCTGATTAGACATGCTGGAGACATTGTGACTTATCACCATATGGGTGTTGCTTACTACGCCATGTGCTATAACCGAAGCACAGCAACGTCTCAATCCAACTAATGTGAGATTTTCGTGTTTTAGCTCATGTAGCTTCTAGCTCTGTAGTCATGTAAGATTTTCAAGGGATTGAAACCTGTCCTTTTGTTTATTAAGCAGATTGCGGAGAGATGTCCTTCCTCCTGAGCTGCTGGAGATGCAGTACCCTGCATCACAACTTTCAAATGCATCCCAAAAATCCACCTGTTATTCAGAAACCGTCCTTCTCTGTAAAGCATAGTTCTGTATCCTTCTTAAGAACTCCCCCAAATATGATACCTTCAAAGGCATCTGAGTATAGTTTCCAATCAGTCGAATATGGCTTCCCTAAATGGGGTATCATCTAAGGCATCTGAGTATAGTTTCCAATCAGTCGAATATGGCTTCCCTAAATGGGGTATCATCTAAGGCGTCTGAGTGTAGTTTCCAATCAGTCGAATATGGCTTCCCTAAATGGGGTATCATCTAAGGCGTCTGAGTGTAGTTTCCATGTCGGATCCACTGCCGATTCCTAGACCATCTGCACACCACTCTTATTGGGGAATGGTCTGAGACCAATCTTGCAAATGTAATCGATTTGGGCATGTATTTCCTAACATGATCAGTATGATGTGCTTGCCATACCTCCATCATTCTTACATGATGAAGTGCCTACCCCAGAGTTTGAAAAGAGGGGTCATGGGGGGAACACTCAGGTCATGGCCTGTCCATATGTTTGTTAAATGTGCAATTGCAGTCCGGTGCCCAAATTATTGTAGCTCCAAATGATTACGCACATTGTGAGATTATAATATATTAGGGAAAGAGGACTCATTGTTGTGGAGTGTGCTCAGATCCATGGACTGCCCTGGTAACCTGGTGGACCTCATGGAGAGAATTCATCTCTCAACAGTGGCTTGTGTGAGGAGTGGGGCTCTTGGACACTGCGCTACATTTTACAATGTAGAAGGTGGGGTGCATCAAGACTATGTACTGGACCCTTTGCTTTTTTGTTTGTATATGGCCATTTACTTAAATCCACCCCAGACACTCCTAGGCTGGGCAGTAGGCGTTTGCCTTTACTGGGCTATGCAGATGATACGGTTCTGTTAGCCTGAACCCCTAGGGCCCTACAGTGTCTTGTAGATGATTATACTCAATTTATGGACACACTGGGGCTAAAAATAAATGTCAAGAAATTGGGCGTCGTGGTCTGCTCTAGAGGGAAGCGTCCGCCAAGGTTTCCTACTACATTTTGTAAGGGGAAGCAAATCCCTAGAGTGGACAATTTTGACTACCAAGGGGTTTAGATTTGCTTCGAATTTGGGGGCTGAAGCTCATGTTGAGAAGCAGACCTTGAGATTATAGCAGGCAATTGGTGGGGTTACCATAGCACTGGGCTTGTTTAAATCAAAGCAGGCTTCGTATGGGATGAAGCTGTGGGGTTTCTGCAAGACTGAGCCTATACAGGTGACTGGGAACACTTTTTTAAAGAGCATATTAAGGTCCCCTAGGTCGACCCCTAACTTTGCAGTCCACCAAGAACTCGACTGTTGGTTTATGGGTAACCTTGTTGCTTCTCAGCCTGTAAGTAACTGGCTATACGCTCACTGTAACCCTGAGCAAAGAGTTGTCCTTGTAACTAAGGCACTTTCTTGCAACAGCGCCTCGATGCCCCTGGGCTGCTAGTGCGCTTTACAAATCTAAAAAATATAAATAAATACAAATAAAGAGTTGGGGGGACTAGAAAGACATTTTTGACCCAGGACCTAATCAGTTATTTGATCACAAGAGACCACCACCTGAGGATTCCATGGCTAAGGTACATAAAGGCTGTGTCGGTGGATACAGGAGTCGCCCAGTTCTTTTTATCTGACATACCTTATACCACTTAAAGTTGTAAAAACCGTGAAAACCAGTGTGCTCCAGTTTATTAGAGTGAAGAGAGAACCGCTGGTGACCACGAGGGCAGCAAATAGGAAACATTTGGTGATATGGCCCTTGCCCCAGAAGTACCTGAGTTGGGCTCAGAATCCCTCACAGCGAATTCTTACCAGGGCCTGTTTCAATTCTATTCATGTGAGAGCAGTGGTGGTGTTTTGGTCCATGGGGGTGGTGGATCAATCATGTCTATTTTGTAATGCCCCGAAAGAAGACTTAGGGCCTCATTACACGGACGGCGGTAGACCTTGGTCCATGCCGGTAAAATACCGGCACCGCCTTGGAGGAAAGGGGAATTACCGCCCTATTCCAAGGTTGGTGGGGCGGTAATTCCCCCTTCCCCCATTGCCCTCCCCCATTCCCATTTTTGCCCCATAGGGCATAATGGGAATGGGGAAGGTGCTAATTACGGCACCGCAAATTGCGATACCGTAATTAGCTCCCTGGTCCCTTTGCGGGTTGGTTTTTAACGCCTGCAAAAAGCAGGCGTTAAAGTCTCCAACCCGCAAAGGGACCTCGTAGTAAGGCGGTAAGGGTTAACGGTCACCGATACCATTAACTGTGACCGTTAACCCTTACCGCCGTCCGTGTAATGAGGCCCTTAGTGCATTTTTTTCTGTTTTACCCCACATTCTCGTTAAGGAGGTCTTTAATTATCTGTTATGGGCGGACTCAGTCCAGGCGTGGTGCGTGGTCGTAATGTTTTTAAAGTGTGCCCTCTCTTTGAGGAATGTTTTATTAAGGTTGGTTTAAATCTGTGCATGGTGATGTTTTAGGGCGTTTTAAGCTTGTGCCACTAATTTTAATTTTAACATTTTTGTATTGTTTGTAATATTGTTGTTGATTGATTATTGCTGTGTTTTTATGGTTTGCTTTGCTTACAAAAATAAATCTTCATTCATTCGTTCGTTCGTTCGTTCGTTCGTTCGTTCGTTCGTTCGTTCGTTCATTCATTCATTCAGCATATACATTAGTCAGATACTTTTCTTCTACACTTAGGCAACCATGAATGACCACAAAGAAGCCATCCTGATGAATGAGGACTGTATTTACTGTAAATGAGACCTAAATGAGGACTCCCCTAAAATAGTTAAAGAAGTTGGTTCCAAAAATGTTCCTGCCACATCTCTTTTCCAATTCAACCAATGCAGCTGAACACAAACGTTTGTCTTGGAGCATAGCAATCTGTATTTCATGTCTGTGTAAAAATGATAATGCCCTGAGCCATTATACATACTTAGTTAGACCACGTATGTTCCATGATAAGATTCGAAACTCACCCATTAAAGGTCCACATTTTGGTTTTCTTCAAAGGCTTAAGTAGAGCAGTTCACAGTGGTGGATCACAGCAACAACATATTGTCATTTAATCATAAGAGTTCCCACCAACCCCACTCGTAATAAAGCAATTCATTTTTGTAACATCTTGTATTGATTTTTTTAACAGCAAAAAAGAAAACAAACACACATAGGTACGTAGAAGCATTGTACAAGAGATTCCACAGGGTAACATAAATGCTATAACATAATAAAACATGAGGTACCTGCAGATGCCTCGGGTACCACTTTTGACTACCTAGGCTTGGAGCCAACCGTACTACAAGACTTACTCAACCCTCCCCTACCCATTTACCCATATTTTCACACATTGTGGGGGGAGCCTCTCGCTCTGTACACTCTTCTCTCTAGGGACGAGCATCGATCCACTTCTGCCATCCATTGGTTCAGTCTCGGGCATTCTGCAGAACCCCAGGATGCTGCAAGCAACCTTTTAACAAGCCCCATTGTCACGGCCAGAAATCATTTTTCATGTTTTGTGAACCCGGGGCACTCCCAGATCCCCAGCAGAGTCAATTTTCGGTTCATGTGGCACCCGAATACCCACTCTCGCCGATAGCTTGCGCAAACATTTACCCAGAAGACCTGGATCTGTGCACAGTCACACAGTATGAGATAAAAGGTGCAGCCTTGTGCCCCCATTTTAGACATACATCACTCCTCACCACCCCCCATTTGGCCAGTGGGGTGCAGGAGTAGTATACCCGGTGAGGTATCTTGATTTGTATTAGCCACAGTCTGGCCACGATTACCACCTCCCTTGGAAACATTAAGTCATCCACCCACTCTTCCGGTTCCAATCGTCCCACGTCCCCTTCCCATCTTTCCTTCAAGCAGGCCAGATCCTTAGTCCTAAAGGCCATGAGCATCTGGTGGTACAATGTGGATGTTACCTTGGAGGGGAAGCCTACTGGGAACAAGTTTGCCTCCAGGGGTGAGCTCCTTGAGATATCCTCAAGAGAGGAAAATTGCGCCCCCATAGCATGTACTATTTGTACATACCGAAACCACCCCCCCAATTGCAAACCATATTTCCCCTGTAGTGACTCGAATGAACTGAGTTGGCCCTCCTGCACCACATCTGCCAGAGTGGCTACCCCTTTTGCCTCCCAGCTCCTTAGCTATCCTAATGAAGCAATTATTGGCCTACATAAACCTTGCCATACTCCTATGGTATCAGCTGAAGGATGACACAGACACAGATCCCACTGTCAGCCCCTAACTAAACTACAATACACAACATGAAATTAATACAACTGCAATTTGCAACACTTTATGGGGCTTTCAGTCTGTAGAGTGGGAAACGCCTCACTAGAAACTAGGTAAGTCTTACATCAATAATGGTATATTATGTGATGTCAAACAGCTCTTGTACGTGGCCAACTATGTCAGTAATCAGCTCATATATTATGCTTGAGGTTAAGATCAATCAAATTACGGGTCAAGATGGTCAATAAACAATAAGAGCCTAGGTCATGGAAATTGAACAGACACTTGCTTGATGCATCACATAATCCATCCGAAGGAGGATCCTGATCCACAGATCTGGGAAGTCCATCTAGAGAATCTGTCTCACCGTCATCCGAAGACGAATCCAATGAATGTGTGGAGAGGCGGAACTCTGAGAGAACTCGGCAGCGACTCTGCGATCCTCATAAAAATGTGTTGACATGTTCACCTGCAGATGACTCTCTTTGAGACGATGCTGTAGATTCTCATTGTCACTTGTCCTACTGTATATTAATCCCATGACTCTCTACCTTGTTCAGGACAGCAGACGGTGAATCAATAAAGAGCACACGCCCATTGTGCAATATCGTCAGCTGGGATTGGTAAGTAAGCATGTATTTCACATTATGCATCTGCTTGAAATTAATACCTCCCTTTCTGGACTGACTGTGTATAGATGGGATATATGGAGAGAATTACATTTCCACTTGTCACTTTGACGCCATTTCTGCTGAAGTAATGGGTTTCTTCTGTATCTATGGAGTTCAGTATTCCCTCAATTAATGCCTTCATTAATTGATTTCTTCACCAGGACTGGGTGTGCAAGCTCAAAAGTGAAGAAGGAAGAAGAAGGGCTTAGAGACACCTGTAGCTTAAACAAGGAGCTTTTCAAGGAAAAAACTGGATGTATACCTTCCTCTCCCTCCGATAATCCTACAACTCTGCTATTGGCCCTCTGTGGGTGTCTTTTGGCATCTTCCACCCGCCTCTTATACTCTTAATACATCCCAATACTTTCAGTCCACAGCCTCTCGACCATACTTTCCAGATCCAGAACCCTCATTTAATTTTGTGAAACTCTTTCTGAGACTATTTGTAGATTACAACGAATTAGGGAAACATCGACCAGAAACTACAACACTTTTTCCTAGGATTTTGCCTGATGAGCTCAGAAGGTGAAAGCTCTCTCAACTGCTTCCCGCACCGCACGTGGTTCAGTGGGTCTCTGTTGAACAGAGGTCCACGTTTGTTTTTTGCTCATTTTGGCACCTTTTCTGCCTGTCATTGTCATTATTCCATTAAGGACCTTTGTGTGTATGCATGGGGGTCCAAGCATGTTGCTGCCTATCCAGATATGATGTTTCCTAATGAGGATCTCCAGTACTGGGTGTAATAAAGTGCAGCTCTCCTTAGAAATGAAAGAAGTATATACAAAACCTACAATGTAAAATACTGCCTGTAATTTGCAATCCGTGTTTATTTTCCTTGCAAAACAGAGAGTGAAAGTGAAGGTTAAAGGCGATTTCACCTCCTTTTACTCTTCACAATGAGAATACGCTTTCTAAATGTTGAAAATAGCATGCAGGGCCCCAAAAGCAAGTACGTATCAATGTTGGCGGTTCCATGCATGTAATCTGCACTTTATTTAAAATGATCCCCTGAGACTTTTCTCTTAAAAAATCAGCTCATCAGTTACAGACCTGGAACCCCAAAAGGGCCTCTTTCTCTGCCCTTTGCTCCGCTACCCTCGTCTATATTGGACCCTTCATTCCACATGATTCCCTTGCTTCCACGCTATGTTTGTGCTATAGAAAATCACATTCAGGCATAGATTGCTGAAACTGATCTGGACGCATCTAAATCAGTGCAACGTTCCAAGACCCGAAGTGCAGATTCTGGTTTTCTTTGTCCTGCAGTGTGACGAACCTTCTGACAGGTTTAGTGGCTAATGGTTCTGAGCTCACCTGTGGAGACTTCTGCAAGGACTTCTTTTTGATAGAGGACTTGGTTTTCTTCTCCGCTGTGCGGGTTTCATGAAGAAAGGGGCGAGCCTCCCCTGATGCCACCCTGTCCAGTACACAAGACACCAGGCACGGTGACCCCGGGGAGACCACCCAGTATCAGGACAAAAAACCCCACTGAAGGGGAAAAAAACCTGTTGTTTGTAGGTTGGCAGCATAGATGAAACCAGTGAAGGTTATAACAGCATCCAAGAAGTGCAGCAGAGAAGGTAATTAATCCACAAACGTTTATCACATGCAGCATCCAAAAAAGAAATGGAAACCAACTCTAGGCAAGGAATAGCAGAACGAAGTCCAGGAAGAGCAAGGAGGAAGAATTCCAAGAAGGGAATCCGGGAGCACCGGATCCCAAGAGGGGGCAGACAGAACAGAGCCAAGGAGCAGGGAAAGGTGAGGCAAGGAACAGAACACAAGAAGGAATAACAAACAGGGCGTGCTGAGCAAGGATAGTATGAACTGGCAGGTAAGTACGACCGAGCATTGAGACACGAAGCCGAGTGTGTACCCAGCGCATAAATGTCAGGCGCGCGTGAATGCCTTGAACGCTAGAGAGGGTTCATTGGTCCTGGAGTAGCTGCGGCGGCCACCTTGGTGGTAGAAATGGCCACCACAATAGAACTACAGCCTTTCCATGCCGACCAAAAGGGTCGGGCATGTAATGACATTAAACCTCCACACTTCGGGCTTTCTTGATGAAACAAGAAAATGTGTCCTCCAATAGTGTTCTGGCCACAAGTCTGCTGGTATCAGTGACAGAGTTGGTCTTCTGGCTGCCTCTGCACAAAGGTGGAAGAGTTGCTTTGTCCTTCCCTCCTATATCTGGTCATTTTAACCCATCTCATCCTTAGAATTACTGTTTTCCAAAATCATGTAATGTGGGGACCTGGACGCTGATGAGTCGCCTCCTTTATCTTGGTTGTCAACATCAACATCATAAACATCATTATCTTTAGACAAACAGTAGATGTGTGTGGTGGTGGAGGAGTCAAGGAACATCCTGTGCTTCTGCACTTGTTTCTTCCATTTTATCAGTATGTGCAATTTGTAATTTGACTTCCTGTCTGCCCTACAGACAGTGGGATGTACCTCCTCCTCAGGTCTCAATTTTTCTAGGCATTTTAGGTACTCTGGACATGTTAGCACTTAATATGGTCACTCATCTATAGGTACACGATGACTCACATGTAATATTGCATCTACCCTTGGGTGACAGCAGGATCACAGCTGATGAGATCCTTTGGAATGTAACACCCCAGATTGTATCCAGTCTATCAAGCACTCTTTCCAAATGTCTACCACTCTAGTGCAATTCCACAGCATATGCAGTAACGAGCCTCTCTCCCGTCGACAGCCCCAGCACAAATCAGTATCTATCATGCCTAACTCATTCATTCATACGGGAGTCCAATAGAGGCAACCTAAAACTCTGATGAGTACAACATAAATTTAAAGCCATCTTGGCTCTAATGGCTGCCTTCCAGAGCCTCTCCCATTCCTTCACTGAGATATTCCTACTAAGCTCATCAACCCGGGTTTGCCTCAGTTGCTCCCAGGAGTCAAGCAAGGGGTCTTCCACAGGCATTGTTTTAGGAAAGGCTGAGACCATACGAGGTGGTGTTTCAAACAATTCACTGATCTTGGACTTTTCCATCATTGGCGCATTCAGCATCCTTTGCCATATAACAAGTTCTCCAAAGCCCTGCATCTCCCAAGCTCCCTCTTACACAGGCCATATTTCTCCAAAGTTCCACAAAAGGGTATCATGTTCCCTTCCTGCCAAATGTCCTCCATCTTCAGAATTCCTTTATTAACCCAGGTGCGCCAATTCAACATCCCATTGTCTATCTGTAACCCCAGTTGGACAAGATTGATGCCTCATTATACATAAATCCATTTTGGCCACACCCCAGAATCCACAATGTCAATGCAGTCTTAGTAGTGACAACAGTCTGCAGCTTTGCTGACAGCTTGGGCATTTTCCCAAATGAGTACAAACCACCTAGATAGTAAGGCAGTAGTCTTTCCCTTTCTATCGATACCCCCTCTAATACCCTATCCTCCATAAAATAGTAGGCATATTTTTTCAGTGAAAATACTCTGTGATCATTCTCAAGTATTGGATAGCCAACCCCCCCCCTCCCGAACAGTATGCGTCATAATGTATCGTGGAATCTTTGGCCTCTTTCCGGTACCCCACAAGAATTCTTGAAAGATTCTATTAATATGCATAAGCGCTTTTTTGGAAAATCTCAAAGGGAGTGACTGAATAACATACAGTACTTTGGGTAAAAGCATAATTTTAATCGCATTCACCTTTGCCCAGACATTCAAGGTCATACCCTCCCATGTGTGGATGCCTCTTTGAAGCACCTCTGTCAACTTACTGACATCATAGTCTACAATTTTCTTGAGGTCATGAACAAGATAGATCCCTAAATACTTTACACTCAAACTTGCCCATTGACAATTCCAATCAGCTAGTCCATTGCACAAAGGGGCTTCTTTAATCGGGAAAACCGCAGTGTTCCCCCAATTCATTTTATGCCCTGAAAGTAGTCCCACCTCCTCAAGCAGATGTTTCAAAATAGCACCTCGCTCCTCAGGGATTGCCAGAATTACGGTCATATCATCTGCATAGGCAAGCACCTTAACTTCCCTGTCCCCCACACGTAGATGCTGGAGGCCTGGCTCTTGCCTAATGTAAGCTAACAGCAGTTCAAGTGCTAGATTAAAAAGAAAGGGAGATAACAGACAACCTTGCCTCGTACCTCTGAATAGCGGAAAGGATGATGATAGTTCGACATTAACCCCAATTCTAGCAGTAATATCAGATATAATGTGCCAATAGTAGTCCGGAATATTGGCCCAAACCCCATTTCGAGCAACATATAATTTAAAAAGGCCCAATTCACCAGATCACATTTGTTTCAGTATCCAAGAAGATTAGTAACATTTTCCAAATTTCGGCTTCTGGCAGATCCATAGTATCTATTAACGTTCTAATGTTTATTTTATTTATTTATTGCATTTGGTTATACGCCCAAACCCCGGGGTGTCACGGCCTAGATTACAAGATTACTTCATAGCTTAGTCATTAAATGTTAGAGATATACATGCATACAAAGTTGTTGCTTGTGAGCTGGTACAGAGAGTTGCACGAGTGAGTGGTTACACAAGAGAATGGTTACAAATGATGAAAATTGAGCGGTTACATAGTAATACAAATTTTCAGTCTAATGATCTAACATTTACATACACAATTATGTCATGGTGTGAAGGTCTAGTGGCTTTAGAATTTGTTAAAGAGCCAGGTTTTAAGGGTTTTCTTGAATGTTGGGAGGGAGTGTTCATTGTAAATGTTGGCTGGTAGAGAGTTCCAGATTCTTGGTGCTGCTACTGGAAAGCTGGAGTTGCCTGTTCTCACATTCTTGAAGCGGGGGATGCAAAGGTGCATAACAGTGTTAAGATCTAAGTGTTCTAGTTGTGGCTTTGCGGGTAAGGCATTGGTTGAGGTAAGAGGGTGCAGTGCCCGATACACATTTCTGTGCTATGGTGAGGGTTTTATGTAATATCCTGGCTTGTATGGGGGCTTCTTTTCTATGATGTGAGATATGGTCTCTCTTTTTTATTCCTAGCGCTGCTCTAAAGGCTTTGTTATGGAATAGTTGATGTCCCCAGTAGGAGAATATTGCAGTAGTCGATCTTGGCCAAGATAAGTGCTCTGGCAAGCGTGATGCAGTTTTGGGGTGTTAGGAAGGGTCTGCTTAGTGCTATAAGTTTAGCCGTGTACGCTGTAGATGAAGAGAGTGAACTAATGTGTTTGCACAGGGTAAAGCTAGAGTATAGGTAGACCCCTAGCGTTTTGACTTGATTAGATATATTGATAGGGGTACCGTCGATGACGATGACTATGAACTATAAGAAAGTTAATGGTGGATTTAGGGTCCGTGGCTAATTTGAGAGCAAGGAGTTCGTAACCTGGTAGTGTTTCCGTTTCGCAGTATCTAAATTGGGAGGATTTGGAGATGATAGCTACTCCTCCACCAATTGCGTCTTGTCAGTCTGATCTTAGTAATGTATACTCGGGTGGTATAGCAATGCTGAGTAGTGGGCCTGAGGCTGAGTGGAGCCAGGTTTCCATTAGGACTATGAAATCTAGTTCGTGTTCTAAAATAAGGTTGTGTGTGTCTATGGCATGTGCTCCTAGCGATCTTACATTAAGCAGTGCTCCTTTTACGGGTGCTATGTGTGGTGAAGATAGTGGTTTTTGTGGTTTGGGTAGAGATGGAGAGGGTGAAATGGTGCAATGGGTTTTGTGTTGCTTGAGGTTCAATTTTGGGGCTGTCGGGATACTTGTTTGTTTGTTTATTCACTTTTTATGCGCACCAGACCCAAGGGTAACAGGGTGCAGCAGTAAGAAAATGCAAGGCTTACATGGTTACAAAATATACAAAATATACAATATAAAGGCTTATGTGGTTACAACAATATATAGTGTACAAATATACAAGTTACAAAGTGTTACACTAGGTATAGCACTGCATCTCAAAAATAGATTATATTACACATGAACTTAAACGCAGTGACACAGAATTAAGTGAGAATAACGGGGGAGTAGGAGTAGGTAGATCCAACTGCTGAAACATCCTAAAGGGTGAGAGACTAGGGGTCAGTAGAGATAATATGTTTGATAGCATTTTTTCTGAAGTGTAGGTAAGGTTGGTCAGCTCTCAAGTCTTGTGGCAGTAGGTTCCATAGTTTAGCAGCCTTCACTGGGAAGCTATTACCACCAATTGTGGTGAGCCTGTATCTGGGTATAGGCAGCCAATTTGCATTGCCAGATCTAGTTGGTCTGAGAGAGATTCTTCTATGAAGTTTCTCTATAAGGTAGCTAGGGGCAGCGTTGTTTAGCGCTTTGTGGGTCAATGATAGCGTCTTTAGTTGTATTTTGTTGCCAGTGGACAGCCATTTATGTTGGTGTCTGAAGGAGGAGATATGAGTTCTTTTGTTTATGCCAAGTGCTGCTCTCAAGGCATTATTTTGTAGTGTTTGAAGCCTTTGGATGGTGATTGTGTTAGCACCACTATATAGGGCATTACAATAATCAATTCTAGAGAGTATTAAGGCTCTTGCCAAGATCAAGCAGCTGTCGTTAGAAAGGAATGGCTTGCCAGCTCTTATCAGCTTGAAAGTGTAGGACGTGGTGGAGGCAAGGGATTTTATCTGTTTATCAAAGGACAGTGTGGAATCCAGGTAGAAATCACAGGTTTTTACATCGTTGGAGATTTTGATGGTATTCCCGTCGATGTTGAATGAAGAAAATTCCTGGCCTAGTTTTTTGATGTTAGCCTGAGTGCCCATGATTATCAACTCCATCCTATCATCGTTCAAGCAGAGGCCATGAGTGGCCATCCATGCCTGGATGATAAGATATACTCTGTTCACCAACTCCGTGTCCTTACTGTGATCCCCAGAAAGCGGGAGGAGAATCTGTGTATCATCTGCATAGTTCGTGTAGATGATACCCGGATGGTCCAAATCACCAAACAGGGGTTTGGTGAAGATGTTGTATAGAGTTGGAGAGACACAAGAACCTTGTGGAACACCGCACAGGATGGGAGTAGGGTCTGTGGCTGCCGATGGAGAGAATACTCTCATGGTTCTCTCACTCAGGAAAGATTCAATCCATTTGATAGCCTCAGAGGAAAAGTGAGCAGCAGAGTCAAGGTGTCTACAGAGGACCTTATGGTCCACTAGATCAAATGCGGCTGAGAGATCATGTAGGAGTATAAGTACTGTCTTCCCTTTGTCTCTCAGCTCGTCAATTTGGGATTTTAAATCAATTAAGGCTGTTTCTGTTCCGTGTAGTGGGCGGAAACCGGATTGTCTGTCTCCTATGAGTTTGTGCAGTTCTAGGTGTTTTTGAATTTGTTTATAGGCAGCTTTGTCCAATATTTGTAGTATAAATGGTACTGTGGTGATGGGACAGTAGTTAGTGGGGATGAGAGGATCTAATGTCTGTTTCTTGAGGAGAGGGAGCACCCAATACTGTTTTAAGTTAGCAGGTACGGTCCCTGATGCAAAGGAGGCATTAATCAATTTGGCGAAATGAACGGAGATAGTTCTCTGGCAGCATCTTTTATTAGTTGTGCTGGTCAGATGTCACCTTTGCAATTGGAAGGCTTCAGTGAAAGGATGATTTTCTCTACTTTCCAGGGTAGACATTTTGGTGAAGTGGAATATATTATTGTGTGCTGTTGGTGGATCACTGGGCAGAGGGTTTTTAGGCGAATGCTGTAGATTCAGCGCTTCTTTTTTTTCTGTATTTTATTTTGGAGCATATTGATTTTATTTGCTAGTGCATGTTGGATGTCTGCGCACCAAGATTTAGGGCCTCATTACATTAAATTACCGGCACCGCCTTGGTGGAAAGGGGAATTACCGCCCTATTCCAAGGTTGGTGGGGCGGTAATTCCCCCTTCCCCCATTGCCCTTCCCCATTCCCATTTTTGCCCCATAGGGCATAATGGGAATGGTGAAGGTGCTAATTACGGCACCGCAAATTGCGGTACCGTAATTAGCTCCCTGGTCCCTTTGCGGGTTGGTTTTTAACGCCTGCAAAAAGCAGGCGTTAAATTCTCCAACCCGCAAAGGGACCTCGTAGTAAGGCGGTAAGGTTTTACCGGTACCGGTAAAATACCGGTACCGGTAAACCCTTACCGCCATCCGTGTAATGAGGCCCTTATCCTTAGTACAGATATCGGGTATAGCTATTGGTGACTCTGATTCTTTTAGTATGGAGAAGAGTTCCTTCATATTGGAATTGGATTTGACAATGCGCTCGTCATAAGAGTTACGTTTTGCCCGACAGACTTCATTCTTATAATGCGAGGAGAGCAAGGTTAATTTGGCTTTATTATCATTAGAAGGGCAAAGTCTCCAATTGGTTTCACTTTTTCTTTTCAAGAGGCATAAATCTCTGAGTTGAGTTATAAACCATTTATTTAATTGAGCTTTTGCTTTGCTGGATCTTAGTTTAAGAGGGGCAATTTTATCCAGTGTAGTGAGCATGATATTGTTGAATTCATGGACTAGGATACTAGGATCAAGATTTTCTGGTAATGCCTTTAGAGTAGGAAGGATCGCAGGGATTACTTTATCTACTGTGATGCTTTTTTGTTTCTGGTTAGACATGGTAGTGCTAGTGGTGGGGTCGTGGGAGTAGGTCTGGTGGTGGATAAGTGAAAGGACATCAGTGAGTGGTCTGTCCAGGATAGAGGCATGATGGATGAGATAGTAACTGTGCAGTTATAATCTGCTATCCAATCCAATGTTCTCCCCTTTAGGTGGGTAGGTTTATTAACTTTTTGAGATAAAGCTAGTGCATTGATTGTGTTAGCTATATCTGTAGCGTTTTTATCCATTTGGTCGTTAAAGCCTATGTTAAAGTCCCCTAATAGGAGTAATTGAGAGGATGGTTTAAGGTTGTTAGTAAGTATGTTGTGTAGGTCCTCCTCGAAGGTACCAAGAGGACCAGGTGTATTAGATGAATGGTGAGTGATTGTGAGTTATTTATCTGAAATTTAGCAGATAGAATTTCACACGATTGTAACAGTTGGGTGGGGGCTAGTCTGAGGGCGAGACATTTTAGAGATGATGGCGATACCGCCTCCTCGGGCGCCATCTCAGTCTTGTCTGGCTATTGTGTAGCCATCTGGGATGGCTAACATAAGCGACGGTCCTGCCGTGTTATGTAGCCATGTCTCAGTGATGGCAAGGAAATCTAGATTGCCTTCTGTGATTAGGTCAGCAATGTCGATGGCGTGGGCGACAAGCAATCTCGCATTGAGAAGTGCTCCTTTAAGAGGGGGGGTCTCAATTACAGCTTTGACTTGGATAGGTTTGGCTGTAATGTTATCAATTAACTTACGCTTATGATTATTAGTTTAGTGGACATTTATATTGGAAATAGAATGTACAGGTGACAAATTGGTGTGAATAGGTTTCAAATTATGCTGATAGTTAGTTTTCAGGTTGGTAGGAGGTAGGGTTCTTCTCAGTGGTTCATGTAATTTAGTTAACCTGGCACGGATCCTGAGGTTTCTATTAGAAGTGGTGCAAGGCAGAGAAGCATAGGTTACTGTCCCTGAGGCACTGTTGTGTGTAAATTGGAGGGGAGTGTCAATGTTCGTATCTGTATTTGTCCATTTAGGTGGGCTGGGATCTAAGATAGGTGCTAGACGAAGCTTAGCGAGGCATCCTTGGCTTCTGGTGCCAGCATGTAATGTGGCAGCCATTGTTCAGAGCAGAAATGGTTAGAATTAACATCTTTCCCTCTTGAGCAGCAGGAGTATAGCGATGCACTTAGAGCATCTAGGCAGGGTAGCAATTAAACAGCTAACAATTGAGCAACACAAATATGGCAGTACCTGTAAGGCAGCTACGCCCCTGGGCCAGAACACAGTTGAGCAGCAGGAGTAGGGCAATGGCAAAGAGGCATCTAAGAGATAGTGAAATTAGCAATTAACCATTAATCAACACAATACGATAGTGCATGTAGGGCAACTAGGCGCCTAGGCAGTAGTGGACATAATAAGGCAATACGTGTTAGGTGCCTAGGGAAACCACCAAGCGGCAGGAATAGGGCAATGCTAGTGAGGCAACTGGGCGAAATTGCAGTTAGCGGTTAGCAGTATAAACAACACAGATGCGGTACTGCATGAGAGGCAGCTGGGCGAGATAGCAATGAGACATATGTCATATGCGGTAGCGTAATAAGCAATAGAGTCAGTGCTCCTGGCACTGATGACTAGTGGCTGCAATAAATAGAAAGTGGTGATACCAATAGATAAGCAATATCACATGCAAAGTATAGGCTAATGGGATTTTGCAGTCCGTGAGAGGGCATGGGGAGCTATGTGATCTATGTCTATGTAGGCTAATAGGCGTTGAAGATAGTAACAAACATATCAAATAATCATATTCATGCACAGGCAATTTGGCATACTCATGTAGTGGATAGCGCAGATTCATACTCATTGGATACTATGCTGTGTAAACAATAGGGTTGGTGAATACCATTTAGCGTAGCACATATCGCTTGATACAGTAACACAGTACCTGGAAGCTGGGGTAAACTGCTTCTGGGTATCAAATGTAGGTCGAGTCTGGGTAACATTACATGTGTGAAGAGTAGCAGAGAGTGGTTTGGTCAGCAATACAAAGGGACTATGGTCAGACTTATTGGGTCATGCGCATTGGGCAGCAGGGAGAGCATTCCACAGAGTGGCAGCTTTGACCGAGAAGGAACGGCCTCCAGTCCTTGCAAGTCGAACCCTAGGGACAGCCAAGAGAGAGCGGTCCCCAGACCATAACATACGGGCAGGGACATGGGGTCAAAACATTTGCTGCAAGTACACGGGGCCAACGTCATAAAAAGCCTTATGCAGCAGGCATAAATATTTTAAATGAACATGTATGGCCACTGGCAGCCAGTGGAGGGATCTAAGGACTGGAGAAATATGTTCCTGATAGTGGGTACCAGTGGCAAGACGGGCAGCGGAATTTTGGAGAACCTTCAGGCGCTGTATCAAATAATCGGGCTGAGCCATATATAAAGAGTTGTAGTAGTCAATCTTGCTGAGGACCAAAGCAGAGACCACTGGGGCTTGAAGATAGGCAGGAATAAATTGGAGCACCTTCCTAAGAATTTTCAATTGAAAATGACCAGCTTGGCAGACTGCACTTACCTGAGACAAAGAAGCAGATAGTTTGATACCTAAATTCCTGACCACCGGAAATGCAGCCGGAAAATAACCAAAAGAAGGAGGCCAAAAAGTCAGTGTCCAAGAAGAAGAAGCAGTCGAAGAACCCACAGCCATAACCTTGGTCATGTCTCCATTCAATGTAAGCCAATTTTCACTCATCCATCAGAGAGAAAAGAGTGAAACCAGGCAAGAACTGGACCTGACATGCCAGCAGCAGATACACGATTGATCAGAATCTTTAGTGTTTCCTTAGCTCTATCCATCCTCAATGTAGCTTCCCCAGCCCTTGACAGGGCATATTATCTTTGCAAATCACAAAGTTCTGATTTCATCTCTTTTAGTTTATCTATTGCTGACCTCCTTATCCAGGTCATGAGCTCACCACGAATGGAGGCCTTAAAAGAATCCCAAATGATCAAACTATCAGCCGACCCATTGTTCTCCTCGAAATAACTAGTTATTAATTTGTCAAAAGCCTACAATGCTTCCTCATCATTTAATATGAAAGTGTTAAGTCGCCATCTAAAAGTATTAGGCCGGAAATATCCAAAATGTAGTTTTAGCGACACCATTGAATGATCTGATAGGCCGCGCTCACCCATATCTTCCCCTGCCGCCTGGTCAATCAACCTGTCAGATGCTAGAAAAGAGTCAATCCTTGTATAGGAATCATGTGCAGGAGAATAAAATGAGTATTCTCTCTCCACAGGATGCAGAGCCCTGCAGATGTCAACTAAATTAAAGGTGTCAGCAAATCCCTGAAACTCTCTACTCAACCCCTGACTTGTAAACCTGCATGTAGAAGATCTATCCATCCTGTGATCTAACACATAGTTAAAGTCTCCCCCTAGAATAACACAATCACAACCCATGCTTCGCAATAATGTGGTTAAGGTCTTGAAAAAAGAGCCCCCTCCAGGGTAGGGTCCATACACAGAACCCAATCTTATTAATGTACCCTCATATCTCACATCGAGCAAGACAATTCGATCTTCATCATCCATTGTCATTTTTTCTATTGTCATTCCCAGTCCTTTGCAAAGTATCACCCCCACTCCACTTGATTTGGATGAGCGACAATCCAGTAGGGCTTTGATATATCTAGAGTTGTTAAGTAAACTCTCAGAATGCTATGTCTGTTGTGTTTCCTGCACAAATACCACATCTGTGCCCTATCTCCAGAATATCAATAGTATTTTCAGCTTTTTATTTGGGCACTTTAAACCTTTAACATTCCAAGTGGCTAGTGTCAGAAACCCCATTTTCGGAAGGTTCCCATGACGTATATTTTCACAGGAGTGTAAATCATCACACACACATGCATGTCCACTTCTCCAATCTGTTGGCTATAAAGTTCTGTAATATTTGAATGCTTTTGAATTCAACCTCGAGATCCTAGGAAATTCCACAATCACTTTCATTCCTCAGTAAATTAGAGCATATTCCACTTTCCCATTTTAAAGACAAACAAAACACATAAACACAATAACGCATAAATAAAAATATATCTCGATTGTAAACAGTCCAATGAATAATGGACTATTTAAAAATGCAATTATCCACATTTTTGTTTGCTTAACCAAACTATACCCCCACAATCCGATGCCCATTATTTCATTTTTATTTCCATTCCCATCTCCCCCCATTTTCCAAAAGAAGTTGTATGAATCAGACACTTTTGTCTATCAGCCCCCGCAGCCTCATGTTTAATTGTCATATATCAATGAATCTCAACCCCTACCGATTTTGTTTGGGTTTGGCTAAAAAACTAGCAATAATAACCTATCAATAAACCATATCCAAGGGTGCCCCAGCCGTTGGTATCATTCAATGTTTACAGCTTTCAAGGTGTATGTATCCAAACAACCAACAGTCATGCAATTGTAATGTTACTCTATGTAGTGTTACCCCACTATTCCCCCTTCCTCATCAATATGTCTGCCTATGTGATATCATATTAGGCACACAGAACAACATTTTTAGTGATTTGGTCAGAGGAGTGGAGAAGTGAAGGGCACAGAGAGGCAGACATCACTTGATCATATGCCCATAGATAGAACTCACTTTGTGGAATATCTTGAGGTGGAAATCAGCCTTTCCTCCGAAACCTGTGTAGTATTTTTCCACCATTTTTGCCACATTCACTTTGGGCAGTTCCCTGTAGCTTTGCGTCATCTACTATACCCGCATCGTGGACAGGTGTCATGCCACTCCTTAATGGGTATAAAATACACCCTGCCATTGCTGCTCTAGATAGTCCCACGGCTTGTAACCTCTGCATCAGCCCCAACCGTTACTGAATACATGACACCACCTCACTTCAATTTCAGTGACACTCTGTGAGCGACTGTAACCCCCCACCCCATCCTGCTAAGGAGATTACTACATGTGTGCTTCCAGGAGTGTATCGACTCCCACACTTGTTTGCTGCTTCTCTGGTGAGCTGTAGAACTGCTCTGCACACTGTGCACACTGCGGCTATTCAGTTTCCCTCACATATAATCAGGACTTACAAACAATGCTTTTAGCTACCGGTAAGAGAAACTGCTTGTGCCAGCCACTCCCCTTTTGAAGATGCCACTTTCCCCCACACCTGGGTTTTTGACATCACACAATATTGAGTTTCATTCAGAAGCACTCCCTCTTCAGTGAATGCCAAAGGGTGTCTGTCCCACAAACTCCTCAAAGCCTAGTAGACAATCAACCTTCCCACAGCATCAAGTGGAGTCCCAGAAATGTCCAGACAACGACCATCCCCACATCACCTCGGTAAATCCGAGACTCTTCTCACCCACTCTCCGATCGTCTCACCTCAGGCCACCAAACAGATCAATGTGCTTAGTCCGCCGAACGAAACGATTCTCCAGAGTGGCATTTCCCAATGGTCGTACTCCTCTTTAATAATTCATGCCGCATCCGGAGTGTAGCAACTCTCTGCAGCCGGGTTTGCTTCTGATTCTTTTACCCCGGTGCACAAGGTAAGCCACTGGGGGTTCGCCAGCAAGTTTCCGGCTGAGCTGTGAGTTTGAATGTACACCATAATGTGCGAATGTGATATGAGAGGGATGTGGCTAGGTGCTTTACTCAAGCACATGAGCCATTGCGTTTCATTTAAAGATATAAACACGGAAACCGTTGAAGCCAACAGCTCTTCTGCAATTAACAATTCAAATTTTATATATACACACTGGCCACACTGCAACTCTAGGTGAGCAGGAGCTCCTTCTGTGCCTCCTTATTTATTTATTTATTTAATTTTTGTTACGCTCCACATGCCCATGGGCCTCAGGGCACACAAACAAGGAGAACAAGACAAACAGAACATAAAAAGACTGGCCAGAAGAAGTGAGTGGAAGTCATAGGATTACTCTATGTTAAAAAGGTGAGTCTTTATAGCCTTTTTGAAAAGAGGATAGTTTTGAACCTGGCGTACTGCAGCCAGGAGTACGTTCCAGAGGAGAGGACCCTGGGAATCGAGAGTGGTACCTCCAAATTTAGCAATCTCAAATCTGGGGGGGAACAAGCACTGTAGCAGTAGAGGAGCGAAGGTTCCTGCTAGTTGTCTTGACTTTGATGCATTATGACAAATAGGTGGGGCTACTTAGAGACACACACTTGTGTGTCATTGTCAACACCTTGTGTTATTCTGCGTTTTACCGGAAGCCAATGTAGCGTCTTTCTGTAGATGGAAATGTGGGTGTGGTGTGATTATTGAAAGATTGTATATTGGCAGCGGTGGTGCCAGACAGTAGGCTGTTACAATAATCCAATCTGGAGTTTATCAACGCTGTGGACAGAAGCCTACAGTTTTTAGTTGTTATAAATGGACGAACATAGTGTATTCACTTATTAATCAGTCCACAGCTAGACCGAAAGTTGGAGACATGAGGCTTCATGGATAGTTCATCATCCAGAACGACGCCTAATGTTTTTACTTTCCTTTGGACCGTGATGACATTGCCCGCAAACGTGAAGTTGCCATAGTCTGTGGCTAGCTTGTTCCTGGTGTTCTTAGAGGAAACTGTCATAAGCTCTGTTTTGTTGTTATTCAGGGCCAGTGAGTTGCAGGCCATCCAGTCCTGGATGGCTTTATAGATGTTATTGATAGTTTGAACATTATTTTTATAGTGGCCACTAAGCTGAATGACAACCTTAGTGTCGTCTGTGTAGTTTGTATATTGTACACCCAACTCATAGAGGAGATCCAGTAGTGGTCGAATATACACATTAAAAAGCAGAGGTGACAGGCAGGAGCCCTGCGGTACACCACAGGTTTGAGAGATGGAGTGATTGTTGCCCACACAGACCCTGCCCATACGAGGGCCCAAGAATTAAGCTATCCATTTGGACGCCAATGTGGAGCAGTTTGCGACCTCTCTGTGCCTGGTCACTAGCAGGCTCTGATCAACAAGATCGAAGACTGCGAAGAGGTCGAGCAGCATCAGCGGTGCAGCTTGATTTGTATCTGCTATGCCAGCTAGGGTGGACTTTAGGTCAAGCCTGGCAGTTTCTGTGTCGTGACAAGCCTTCCGTGGCTGCTGGAGCAGCAATTTCTTTACCCCGGCATACAAGGTAAGCCACTGGGGCTTCACCGCAGCACACTGCACGAATTTAGCAAATTACTCGAAGAACTGGATATTTTTTAATACTATGCCTTTCTGCGACATCTATTTCCTTTTGGCCTTACTGGCCCAATTTTGCTGCAATCATATGCCAAATCTGCCTGCAAAATAATCCCCCAGTAATGGTGACGGGTGAAAATGCACATTTTACAATGGCTGCCGGCTTCTTGCCACAGTAACAGCCAACACTTCAATGCATCAGAAACAGCTGACTACTACCTCCACCGCACATGCGGATTGAGATTCACCAGCTTTTTCATAGCCAATCAGTTACACCTGCAGGTGGAAGCCAGCCCTACTCTCAAAAGCCTGTTCGTCAAGGCCCCTTTCTGTGCATGTCCACACTGAAGAAGCTGGCCACATTGCAACTCTAGGTGAGCAGGAGCTCCCTGTGCCTCCTTCCGTCACTGCAGGAGCAGCAATTCCTTTACCCCGGCGTGCAAGGTAAGGCACTGGGGCTTCACCGAAGCATGCTGCACAAATTTAGCAAATTACCCGAAGAACCTGATATTTTTTAATACTATGCCATTCCGAGACGTCTATTTCGTGTTGGCTTTACTGGCCCAATTTCACTGTGATCATATGCCAAATCTGCCTGCAAAATAATCCCCCAGTATTTGTATTTGTACTTATTTTTATTACGCACCGAAAGCCTGCAGGCATCAAGACGCGAACACATAGACAAGGACAATGAGTAAACAGGACAGGATCATAAAGTCTAGGTCTAATTATTAAGTAGCATTATTTAAAGAGCAGTGTATTCAATTTCTTTTTGAAGATCTGAAAGTTGGTTTCTAGTCTGAGCTCAGTGGGCAGGCTATTCCATTTTAGAGATGGTTTAATGGGAATATAACGCCCCATTCCATTCGTTTTCTTTGTCTGAATGATCTTAACTAGACCATGGTTTTTGGATCTCAGTGATCGACCTGGTTCGTACAAGGATATTTGTTACTTAAGGTAAGTGGGAGCAGATCCGTATAGGCAGTGGTGGACGATTGAGGCTGCCTTGAATGTAATGCGGTCATCTGTAAGGCTGTACGGTCTTCTGTGATGTGATTGTGTTGAGGTTTCCTTTTTATAGCTCTCACTGCGTCATTCTGAATGACTTGGCACTGATTGATGCAACTCTTGCTTGTTCCTAATAAGAGGGCGTTGCCATAGTCAAGTCTTGAAAGGATGACGGCTCGAGCCATGGTTGTGCTATTTTCTTCATTTAAGAGGGGTCGTAGGTGTCTAAGTAGTCTATTGTAATATCTGCAATTCTTTTTTAGGTATGCTACATGGGCGTTGGCTCCAAGGGAGGATTCCAAATAAATTCCTAGGGTTTTCACTTTGTTTGAAGTCTGGAAGTCTGGTTCTTTATGTTGAATTGGGCATAGTTCGAGTTCAATGTTGCTCTTGCCTGGGTGGAGACAAAGATCATGATGGTCATGCATGCAAATGCACATTTTAAAATAGCTGCCGGCTTCTTGCCACAGTAACAGCCGGCCATTCACCTCATCAGAAACAGCTGACTACTACCTCCACTGCACATGCTGATTGGCCTTCACCAGCTTTTCCATAGCCTATCAGTTACGCTGGCAGGCGGAACCCGGACCTACTCTCAACAGCCCGGTCTTCCCTGTCTGTGCCTATCCATGCCTTCTTGAGCCCTGGGGCCACGTCCCCTCGAGCACCCCCTGGTCGGCACCCCCCTGCTCCATCCACTCACTGAGCCTGAGACGATCGCCAGTTTTAACACTGATCTGCAAACAACCTACTTACAGCACTACCAATACCTGACATTACCTATGCCTCTCAGCCCTATCATTGGCAAATTCTGCACAACAATGCTCTGCCTCGCTGAGATCCACATATCTCGAGCCATACTCCCAGTGCGTCCCTTCTACTTGTGACCCTAAATTTGACATACTCGCTTCCGATCGTATCTGCTAATTCCAGTAAGCATTGTGCTCATGCATATTAGGCATCACTGGCTACAATTACTGGCTGACCAATTTCATATCTAAACTTTTAGTTCATTGGGGGTGGGTGCATATAACCTCTCACAGAAATCTATAAATTGGATACTGTCCTTCCTCACGGACAGAACTATGAGAGTCTCCTCATCTAGTTCGACAGCTTTACCAGCCCTGGCAACTTGTGGCGTACTGCAAGGTTCCTGTGTCTCAATGACACTATATTTATTTGAATTTGTAAAGCGCACTAGCAGCCCAAGGGCATCGAGGCGCTGTTGCATTAAATTGTCTTAGTTACAGGAGGGTTACTTAGCTCATGGTTACAGTGAGCGTGTAACCTAACAGTGATAATACATCAAGGAACACATACAAAAGAAGTAATAGTTTTGATTTGTCAAGCAGTTACAATTAAAGTTACATCATAGATAGAATGGAATGTGCAGTCTACAGGGGACAATGGCACCAGAGATACATATTTAAACAAACAGCATCATTTTTATTGCATTCTTGAAGGCTAAATGCAACTCAATACTTCTAATGTACAGGGGTAATGTGTTCCAGTGGGTCGCTCCATGACTGGAACCTCCTGCGTGTATTCTCTGGGTCTTAAGAATGGAGATCCTGTTGGTATAGGCAATTCTTGTGGGTCTGGCTGATATAGTCTTGACTATTCTTTGAGCAAGGTGCAGCGGTGACAAGGTGAGGGGTTTAAAGACTATCCGCTCTTTAATGGGGAGCCAGTGAACCTGCTTCCTAGTTTCAGAGATATGTTCCCTCTTGGAACTGCCGGTGGCAGCCCTAAGGGCATTATTCTGGACATTTTGGAATTTGGTGATGTTTTCTGCAGACGTCCCTGCAAAGAGGGCATTGCAATAATCCAGCCGGGATCCAATTATTGGTCTCGCAATAGTGAGACAGTTCTGTTCTAACAGAAAGGGCCTGGCTGCGTTAAGCAATTTAGAATGGTAGGCTGAGGTAGATGTAATGGCATTGACCTGCCTGTTCATAGAGAAGTCGGAGTCAAGGTAGACCCCCAAGGTCTAAACAGCTTGCGATACAGGGGTTGGAATGTTGTCAATAGCGAAAGAGCTGTATTGTTTGTCCTGTTTCCTGAGGGTGGCAGGTGAACCAATTAGCAGACGTTTGGTTTTTTCACTGTTGAGGCATAACCAGTTTTCTGCCATCCAGGTTTGGATGGTGTAATATATGGACTTAAGGGTTACCATGTCAGCCTCATAGTCACCAGTAAGGGGGATGAGGACCGGCATGTCATCAACATAATTGGTTTATGTGATGCCCAAGGCATCCAGAATGTGGAACAGTGGCCTTGTAAACAGGTTATAAAGGGTAGGAGAGATGCAAGAGCCCTGTGGGGCTCTGCATTTGATGTTGCTTGGGTGGGCACAGGATGAGTCAGAGAAGACTTTATTAACCCTTTCCTGGAGAAACGAGGTGATCCAAGCAATGGCCTTAGGGGAGAAGTTAGCAACGGAAGAGAGATGGTGGCAAAGGGTATTATGATCCACCAGGTCAAAAGCTGCGGACAAATCTAGGAGCAGAAGGAGAGTGGGTTTGCCCACATCTCTGAAATCGTCCATTTGATTCTTTAGGTCTAAAAGTGCAGTTTCGGTGCTGTGTCCGGACGGAATCCCGACTGCCGGAGGCCGAGCAGGTTGTTCACCTAGAGGATTATTTGGACTTGCAGATAAGCTGCCTTGTCGAGAATTTCTTATAGGAATGGGACCGTAGTAATGGTTCTATAGTTCCACTTTATAATATATTCACAAAACCTCTGTTCGACCATCTTGACGAACTGGGCGTCACCTATATCAATTACACAGAGACACGCAAATCCTCATGCCCATCTCCGGCTCTTAAAACTCTGACTCCGAATCACACAACATAATCTATCCAACCATCCAGGCCTGGATGGCCCAACATGGTTTATGTCTAAACTACAAAAAACGGAACTTCTTTTCATTGGATCACAACAAACTCAATAAACTCTGTGACTCCTTCAAATCATTCAATATAGACAGCAACATTATCAAAGTGTCAAAGGAAGTAAAAACTTTTGTTTTTTACCTTGACTCAGCCCTTACTCTGACTAGACAAGTCAACGTCACAGCCTCAGTGGCAGCCTATGCCTCGGAGCACATCACTGCCTGCAGACCCTTCCTGTCACCTGACAGCTGTACTACGTTAGCTAGAGCCCTCATCTTGTCCAGACTTGACTATTGTAATGCCATATATGCTGACACCGTGAACTACAATATCAAAAAACTGGAGGTGATCCAAAACAATGCCTTGAGAGCAGCATTAAACATACCTAAAAAGACTCACATCTCCTTGATTAGACAGAACTCCCACTGGCTACCTATCCAGGAGTGAATCCTCATCAAAACACTAACTATGACCCAAAAATGTCGACATAAGGCAGCCCCGAAATACCTTGCAGACAAATTCTCCCCTTACCAATCTGCTAGACACACACGCTCAACATACTCTCATTTACTCTCCAACCCCCGCTTCAAGCTTCATAAATCTGGAGGCAGCAGTTTCCCAGTGGTAGCTGCCATACAATGGAACACCTTACCAGCCACTCAAAGGTCAGAAGCCTCCCTGTGGATCTTCCGTAAACACCTCAAAACATGGCTCTTTTCACAAGAACTGCTAAAATAACTCTCCATCAGAAACCTACTACTTAACAATAACAACATGCATACCGCAATTTATGTTTAGCGAATGATAGGTTCTGTCTTTGGCACATGCGCAACCTGTAACTCATGTACATTATTATCAAGTACTTTGAGTAACCATGTAGCCTCTATGCTCCTCACGGTAACATCTGTGCAACTTTGTAACCTACATGCTCCTCATTATCAAGAACATTGTTAGCAACTAATAGGTTCCTTCTTCTGCATTTGCACAACCTGTATCTATTGTCTAGTACGTTGTGTAACCTGTAACAGCGCCTAGATGCCCCTGGGTTAAATGCGCTTATACAAATGCCATAATAAATAAATAAACAAATGCATAAATAAATAAATATTAAATAAAGAAAACCAAGGGTAAAAATAAAATAAAATGAAATAAAAGATATCTAGTGTCTATATTACACAGCAGGAAAATAGCAGCTATCTCTTTTTCTTTGGAGGCACATTCCTTTGGGTGTTGGATATAGTCTCCATTGGCTCAATTTCAAGATCCGTTAAAAAAAAAAGCCTTTGCACTCCTGTAGTCAGAACATTAGTGTATCTGACCCTCCAGAACAACACAAAGTATTGCTGGGTAAACCATGTAGTATTCAGCCTTTTGCTCTTTGCTTTTTCCTTTGCCATATTAAAAGCTTTCCTTTTCTCTAACACATCCTTACTCAGGTCTCCAAAAATCATGATTTTGTTTCCTCCCCATGATAGATCAGCAATTTCACGTGACTTCTTAAGGATCATCTCTTTGATGAGAAATCATAGGAACATCACAATGAAATGTCTTGGTCATTGGCCCAATGCAGGTTTCTGACCCAATGATCGGTGGGCACTTTCCATTTTTTGGATCTAAACTGAGCAGGGAGGTTAATGTATTTTCCAGGAAAGCCATTGGATTGCCCCACTCCATATGTTCTGGAAATCCTGCAATTCTAATGTTGTTCCTTCTGGAGAAATTCTCTTGCTCAGAGAACTTAAGGGTCAGTTTCTTATTTTGAATTTCTAGATTCCTTATCTGGTAAGCCAATCTCAAAGTTTTATCTTCTACTATGTAAAGGTGTTCTTCTACTGCTACCACCTTTGTTTTAATCTCAGTGAATCTTTCCTCTGCATTGATCAGCTTGGTCTTGATTTCAGCTATATCTAATGTCACTTTGGTCAGGAGGTCAAGCAGTTTATCATTCTTTCATTATCATCCTCCCCCTATTGCCTCTTCGCATGGTGGGATGTTTCAGCTGCACAAGGGTCAGCCATTGTAGTTGGAGGTTAAGTTAAATAGCAGGGCACAGGAGCACAGCCTTCAAGCTGCCTACTCTGGTGCTGGCAGTTCTAGAATCATGACACGATCTGCGGTAGCGGCCGTGTAGTTATGGTTAAGTTGCTCAACTCAGAGGCAGAGCACTTTATGGGCGGCTTATAACTTCGCTCCCCCTGGACGAATCCTTACCAAACTTTGCAAGACAAGTATATGGCCAGATCTGGTAAGTTTGGTGAGGTTTTGTCAAGGGGGGGCAAGGTTTTAGGGGGGTCCCAAAGATTTATTTTTTTCAATAGACGCAATGGAAAAATAATTTAGCTCACACCTATAGCCCAAACCGCTGGACGGATTGTCACCAAATGTGAGGCAGGAGCGGCGGCTTTGTCCCGAAAGTGTGCTTTAGTAAATTTGGTGTAAATCCGCCCAGTAGTTTTCTTTAAAACGGGCTAAAATCAGGTAAAATAATAGGTCTCCCGATCACCCCTGACCTCTTGTTACCAGCATTATAAACACAACCCCTTGTAGGTAGGGGCTTTTCATCAAAATTAATTTCACATGTGATGTCTTCAGTGATGTCATCAATGATATTTGTGATGTCATCTTTGATGTACTGAGTGTTAGTCTTAGCAGTGCACGGTGGTGGCACAAAGTTATGGTTGCTTAGCTTACTATAACTGGCACATTTCTGAGGTTTTTCGGTTTTACCTGTAAACATAGCACCCCTTCAACAACGTTTTTAGATATATGTTTCACTAGTTAGGTACTCTAGATATGTTGGACCTAAAAGAGGTATACCAAAATATGAAATAATCTGTTGTTAATGTAAAAAAAACAGCTACGACAGAAACCTGGAAGCATCTAATTATGGCCTGTGAGAAACAGGAAATGTACATTCAAGACATTTTCAAACATTTGAATTTAATGAGGAATTTTTAAAGTCAGAGGTATTGAGGTATACATTTTTAACAGGAGCTCAGAAGAGTTTGATTTGTGCATTGATCTGTGTTCTTAAATTCATTCATAAAAAAGGGTGAAAATAGTATTTAATGGGATGTCTGTATGCCTGGTTGTAAATGTAGGTTTTATGTTATTCAGATGTACGAAATAAAGTGGTTTTAGTCAAATGAATCAATAAATGTGATGCTAAACAATGTAAGCAATTCATTAAAGTTTTATTTGTAAAACTATACATGCAATAAATAAAATAATATATAATTTTCTGCTTGTCCCTTAATTCAATCCTATAAATGATCTAGCAGAAGCCTATTACCCTCAACTGCTCTAGCAACCTCCAGCCTCAGCCTTTCAAAACTGATCCCTAAATCAAACGATGTCTGCCTCATTTATACTATCTATTTTAGCCAAACCTGAGACACTTCACCTGAAATGCTGAAAATGTTAGTAAAAATGTCCAAAAATGTTGACGTTTCAGTTTATGACTGGATAGGTTCAGACAGGCTTACTGGCTACACACACCTCCAGCAAAACAAAGGTGGAAGAGGAGCTATGTCCTTCCCTCCTATATCTGGCAATTGTAACCCATCTCATCCTTAGAATTACGGTTTTCCAAAATCATGTGTTGTGGGGAGCTGGACGCAGATGGATCACCTCCTTTATCTTGGTTGTCAACATCAACATCATAAACATCATTATCTTTAGATAATCAGTGGATGTGTGTGCTGCTGGGGGAGTCAAGGAACATCCTGTGCTTCTGCACTTGTTTCTTCCATTTTATTAGTATATACAATTTGTAATTCATCTTCCTTTCTGCCCTAGAGACAGTGGGATGTACTTCCTTATCAGGTCTCCATTTTCCCTGGCATTGTAGGTACTCTAGACATGTTAGCACTTGATATGGTCACTCATCCATAGACACAAGGCGATGGACTGTTGTGGACTCAATTACAGGCTGAGAATGTACTCTCTTGTCTCAAAATTACTCTAAGATTATTTTAATAGCAAATTCTCAAGCAATGAGTATTTGATCTGGCCACTAAAAAGATAGTGCAGTCACTTGCAGCTAATACATATAGGGCCTGATTCATGGAACGTTTTTCCCATGGGATTGCACCATTATAAAACACGTCCATGAATCAGGCCCATAATCACCTTCTGCCTAATAAGAATTATAACACATTTGCTCTGAAAATGGTCTGTGGTATGGCCACTGAAAGACAATACACTCAGTTACAGTCAGAGAATATAATCGCTTTCTGAATATACTCTCCGCCTGCCTGCTAATATTTGTTCTCTGCAACCAATTTTTGGTCTGGGCACTATAAAAATGGCACAGTTACTATCAGCAACTGAATATAACGTACTCCTGAAAGACATATAAGACATTTTCTTTTTTACTAGTATTTGGATTGGTTACTAAAAAAATGAACTTGGTTACAGACACTACACATATTCTCCTCCTGCCAACTAATAGTATAATATGTGTTCTCTGCAGCTAGTATTTCGTCTGACCACTAAAAAAGTATTGACTTAATTACAATTACTGAACGCATTCTCTTTCCTCAAAATAATTCTAAGATTTGTTATTAACAACTACACAAGCATCAAGTGTTTTGTCTGGCCCCTAAAAGATGACACAGTAACATACATCCAGTGATATATCTCCTACTTGCTACCAAGAAATATCATCTACTTATCCTTTGCAACTAGTGGTTGGCATGGCCACTATAAGGCGACACGCTCAGATAGAAACACTGAATATTGTCTCCTCTTTCCCACCAGAATTATGTGATTTTTTCTCTGAATCTAGTGTTGTTCTGCCAACTAAAACAGACTCAGTTACTTGTAGCCTTTGAATATAATTGTATCCTGCCTACCAAGAAATAAGACATTTTCTCTGACACCAGTATTTGTTATGGTCATTAAAGACAATGCATCAGGTTAAAAACACTATATACAAACTCCTCCTGCTTACCCAGAAATGTAAGACCTTTTCTCTGCAACAAGTGTTCGATATGGCCACTAAAATATGACACACTCACCTACAGACACTGAATATACTTGTATGCCTTAAAAGGATCAAAAGACTTGTCATTCGCATCTTTACAAGCAGCACGTATTTGTTCTGGACACTAAAAGATGGTTCAGTCCCTTACATTCATTAAATATAATCTTGCCCTGCTTAACAAGAATTATAAGACTTTTTCTCTGCAACTCGCATTTGATAGGTCCACTGAAAAACAACGCACTCAGTTACAGACACACAATACAATCTCCTTCTTCCTTACAAGAACTATAATGCATTTTCTCTGAAGCTAATAGTTGGACTGGCCAATATATGCCAACACAGTTAAAGAAACTGAAAGCGCTCTCTTGCCTCAACAGAATTTTCATATTTGTTATTTTCAACTTCGCAAGCAACTAGTGTTGTACAGCCACTAAAAGAAGACATACTGATTTACAGCCAGTGATGCAATCTAATCTCTGACTTATTTCAGAACAAACCTATGACATCCTTCCTTTCACACTAACAAGAAATCTCACGTCTTTATGTTATATAAGGTGGTCACTGGCATGTAGTAGTCATATAGTGTGACAAAAAAATTGTCTCTTCTATTTAAATGTTCTATCTCTCCCTCAGCTAAATCCTATTTGTAAGTACCCCCTACTTAAAAAATATAGGAAAACTAAAATTATAATAGTTTCAAGGGGGTTAGGAGTTTATTGTCGGGACAACCGGTCCCCTGCGCACCTTCTCTTAGTGGTTGTGGTTTTGCCTGCAGCCTGGCACATGGTTTGTCTGGAAACCAACTCCAAGGTTCCCGTGTGATTTGATGCTTGGTGGTGTGACAAAACCTTGTTTGGTGTAGGCGCTGGCAGGATTAGGAGTCCATAATTTGCAATTTTTTGCTGAATCCACCCGGAATCACGCCGCTCCCAGCTTCAGATGAGGCCAACTAGCCTCCATCTGGCTCCCAAACCTGGGCCATCACCTACCAGATCCACTACGAGCCTACCAGCTCCACTACGTGCCTGCTGCCACTCCTACCTTGCCTTGATAAAGACTACGGTTGAAATGCACGTCAGCTTTTTGTTTCACCATTTCTGGCACAAGCTGCCACATTGGTTATGTTGTATCTGAACACTAATAAAAATACCATGCACAAAAATTCAAGATTGGATTATCACTAGATTGTAATATTCAGCAAACAATTGCAAATTATGCACCTCCAGCAAAACACAGTACTGGGAGTCCCTACTCTGCCAAAGAAACATGAGCAAGTCACCTGGCACAACAAAGACGGCCATCAGTGCCAAGAGACCTTTCAAATGGAAGAAGTTGCTCTTTTCACATTACCTCGAAACACTACATATTATGTGCATGTTGTGTAAGCTTTACCATCCAGCTGTATTGTTGAGTCCTTTTAATTATATACAGTGGAAACGGTGAAATGATTGACAGAAAATGCCATCACTCAAAACTCGGTGGATGCATTTTAATTAATATTTTATATTTCACTTTGGTCCTCCCCCACTTGTGAGTAAATGATTGATGAAATGATTCTGGTGCACAGGAAATATCCTTATTCTCCATGTAATTGCCAGGAAATATATTCACTTGTTATAAGTATTAAAAGAGTGAACAACTTGTCTACGTATTCAAATGTAACTTAAACCCAAGTTGTTATGACCAATTAACAATATTAGAGCCTCACTGAGTCCCATACTGCTTTGTTTCTTCAGACATGCCATTGGGCTGTTCCTTGCCGCGCGCACATTTTGTCGGTAGGTATATTTGGGTATATTTGAGTGTGGCCAGTTTGTGTTTGACACTCATTAATGTGTTAAATTTGTATATAATCTGAGGGTAATTAGTCTTTTGAATTTGGATGTAATTCATGGGTAGCCAAGGTACTAAATTCAAATGTATCTCGAGGGTAGCCAATGTATTGGATTTGGATGTGTTTGGGGGTGGCCAATGTATTGGATTTGGATGTGTTTGGGGGTGGCCAATGTATTGATTTGGATGTGGTTGGGGGTGGCCAATGTATTGGATTTGGATGTTTTTGGGGGTGGCCAATGTATTGGATTTGGATGTGTTTGGGGGTTGGTCAATGTATTGGATTTGGATGTGTTTGGGGGTTGGTCAATGTATTGGATTTGGATGTGTTTGGGACTTGGCCAATGTATTGGATTTGGATGTGTTTGGGGGTTGGTCAATGTATTGGATTTGTATGTGTTTGGGGGTTGGCCAATGTATTGGATTTGGATGTGTTTGGGGGTGGCCACTGTATTGATTTGGATGTGTTTGGGGGTGGCCAATGTATTGGATTTGGATGTGTTTGGTGGTTGGTCAATGTATTGGATTTGGATGTGTTTGGGGGGTGGCCACTGTATTGATTTGGATGTGTTTGGGGGTTGGCCAATGTATTGGACTTGGATGTGTTTGGGGTGGCCACTGTATTGATTTGGATGTGTTTGGGGGTTGGCCAATGTATTGGATTTGTATGTGTTTGGGGGTGGCCACTGCATTGAATGTAGAAGAACATGATACACCTGTCCACAAACCCCATAACATCTCTCAAAGATTCAGGTTACCCTCAAGCACAGAACAATATAGCACATACCTCTAGTGCAACAAAACAGAAGACCATCACAACCTACAACGAGCTACACACACTACACAACACCAAACAAGAAGCCAAGCAAACCACACAAACTATATACACCCCACAGACCAAGCACAGCACAGTACAGCAACCACCAAATATCACATACCAGCACATAGTGACCCGTTTTTCCAAACTGAAGGTACCAACAGCACATCAATCTCTTGTACATTTTCTTCTTAATCCCACAAACAAAGTGCCCCCCCCTCCGCCTCCACCCTAGGCCTCCTGTTCAGCCAGTGCACCAAGAGACCAAGTAAGTGGCAGCAATGCGTGCGCGGTACAAGACCAAATAATATAATTAATGTCTTTCACTGAGATGACAGTGCGGGTCAGTGCAATGTTTACATCAGGCATTCTATTAATAAGATGGCGGAACCTAGGGAAGAGTCCCGAGTGACTATCCCTGGGCCTGCAGCAATCAAGGCTGCAGGAGCATCAGGGAGTGGGCGTATTGTGCCCACAGGGAACTGATAGGGGCTCTCTGCTTCCCACCTGCGCCTCGCGCTCATTACCCTCAGCAGAGTGAGTGCCGGGAAAGGAAGCCTCGAGAGCTGTCAGATTTCCTGCCGTTTCAGCGATGGAGGACAGAGGAAAAGGGAGCGCGCGTCGGATATTAATACTTGTGCAGAGAGTGGAGCTGCCTGTAGCAGCGAACATTGTGGTTTACCAAACAACAGATGAGAAGTTGCACAAAATCAACAATGTACAGTAGGAAGGTGCAACTGCAAATTTACATAATATGACCGAGTAAAGCACATTTACTACATGTCCTGGAGCATAAATAAAGGTGCTAAAAACAGGCATGAAGGTGCATGCTCTCTTTAAATGTCTGTGCATTGGGAACTGAACATGTGCAAAGCCGTCTTTACCCTGAGGCCAGGCTAAATTTCTGCATGGGAAACTGGGGCAGTGAAAGATTGTCTACAGAGGGTCCTTGGTTCAGAATGGAGTTACTGATGCTGCTGCCATCTTATCCATATATCCAACCCATGGCGTGTCAAATCAGTATTTATGTTATGTTATGCTATCTGGCTTTTGTGTAGCACCTCTGGTCATAGTTTATGGCGTTGAAGCACTTTTGCCTGTCAGAGAGGCAAAGGAGAAGTGTGACAGAACATTCACTAGTGGTAGGGAGGAGAAAAGTCGGGTAGATAGTTGGGGCCAGAGCGAGGGATAGAAAAGATGCTCAGGAAAGGCACAAGAGGGAAAAGCTGGAGGAGCTATGTGTGCAATTGGACAGAATGTATCATGGGACACAACTGTGTTCCACGGGGCACAACGCAGAAAGGAGATAGCTGGGGGAGAGGTGATCGCTGCGCCAGGGGGTCTGTCTGGAATGTACTCACTGCATGGTGTGCTTGGGCATGTGGAAGCCATGCCCAAGAAAACACAGATCGCAAAGTCCTTCTACTAACTTCCCTGGGCCCTTAAGAACATTTGGGAGCGGCTGTATGTCCAGAAATTCAAATTTGCCAAGTTTGCAAAACTTCCCTGAAATGGAAGCATAAACGCTCACATTTTTTGGGTTTCCTCAGTTATGTCATGGTTACCAAAACCCTAAGATTGTGTGCAAAGTGCTTAAGGAAACAAAACCTGTCCGTTGCTTAGCCTTAGTCAGACATTTGAGCCTTCGACAGTGTCATGGTGAGGAAAGACATGTAGAAACCATGTTCAAGAAAAGTCCCTCTTTTTACTCCCCTAAGCCCCAAGTTGTTGGCGTTTTTATGGGGGTGCTACTTGCTGTCTTAGGTCTGCTTCAAAGACGCTTGAAAATTAGTCATTTAACGCAAAACATTATAATGACACCTCAACACAATTTAACATGACCTAACCAGCTAGTATAAAGGGAAACCAACATCATATTCTGCCTCCCACTCCCGCAAGTAGTGAATGAGTATTTACAGTAGCACTCAGGAAGATTCTAGTTAATGTGCATTTCGTTTTGGGAAAAGAACACATTGATCCCAGCAGAACACGACATTACACAACATGTTTCTACAGCTATAGCATAGCATAACAGTGTAGCATGCCACACCTAACTGAGTGTAGCACGTCAAAACAGAGAAGGACATTGGCATTCTCTCCAATGTTACAGACATTTTTGGTGACAGGTCAGGAGGTGTTAGATTATGTGGGGAAATATCAGTATTTAGGCCTAGATATGAGCAAAAGTAAGGATTATATCCATGTCAGAGACTAAAACAAGAAAGGCCCACCAGCTGACTCACCTGATTCTTAAGTTTGCGGGCAACACGGCGGGATTTCTGTTAGAAACTATACTAGCTTTATATAAGCAAAGCTTCTGTCCCGCAATTTTATATGGACCAGATGCAATCGTGATGTGTGATTTGGAGTGGCTTGATGTTCTGGAAGGTTACTTCTGGAAAAAGGTTTTGAAAATGGCTCTATCTACCCCGATGAAGTATCTGTGCTTAGAGCTGGGACTGATGTCATTAAAAGGCCAACTGTTAAGTAGGAGAGAAGTCCAACCCAAAATGCCAGCTGCTGCCTGCAGAGTGTAGTTAGGGACAGATTGATTGGTGAATAAAAGCGGTATGTGAGTTTACTGCATTGAATGTACAATTATTTGAAAAAATAGGGTGGTCTCCCGTATTCAGCTTTGGTACAGATTACCTTATTTTAAGGGCCATTCTTAGGGAAAAAGATTAAAAGAGGGGACTGGGTAAATAATTATCTTCACTTGTTCCCATTATGCACCTACTGTTAAGTTGCTAATATTACCCATTGTTTCTGTGGGATGTTCTGTCCTACTAGTCTATGCCCTGCAATATCACTGTGCGCTGCTTTCATCAAAAACAACAGAATGGCCGCTGAAAAGCCTTATGTGTGCTAAAAATCTTTGAGAAGTGCGCAGGGAAACTTGAAAAATAGGCCGCCAATCCATTTAGCCTATGTCAGTGGTAAAACAGGAGACCACACTGCCAAAACCTGGCAAGGGGCTGCCCACAGAGTAAAATAGAACTGCTTGAAAAGGCAGTGCTACATCCCAAGGAAAACCCAGAAGTGCCTAAAATCAGTTTTTCCTTGGCTGTTAAATTTGCAAAATAATGATTCTCAAACAGCAGAGAGTTTCCAACATCCTTGTGGGGTGTTCACCATCACCTTATTTAAGGAATCCCCATAAGCACAATGTCAGGAGAAACACCTTTCATCATAAAAAAAAAATCCACAGTCAAAAGGTGCTTGCATGGGAAAAATATGTCAGAAATGGGCGCAGTACCGCCGCTCGCCGTGTCAGAAGCCCTCATTACTTATGCTGTCAGTTTAAAACTTGCGTCTTAAAATCAAATTGTAGGAAAGAAGAGACTTGCCATCAAAAGCAATATGGGTTGCTACAATTCAATTTCTATGTATTAAAAATACTGGAATGAAGAGATTTGTGTGGATATTTGTAGAAAATGTAAATTGTATTTTAGAAAAGGCCATTTTTAAACAGTGTTTTAAAGTGAACTAATGGCAGCTACACTGGACTTCAAAGACATTCCACAGCTTCTCCCCAAACAAAGGAATTTTCCTCCTGCTCTCTGCTCAGGAACTGGCATTGAGTTGTTAAGGGAAGTGGGAGGAGATTTTGGCCTGTTGCTCTGAGACAAAAGGCTCCCTTAACTGAAAGGAAATGCAAATTCGGGCGTCAATAGAAACCAACTCCTAAGGAAGAGAGGCTCAGGTTGCTCTGGCCCAGCCAAACCTTGGAGGCAGAGCTAGATTGATATGTGTATCTGAAACTTCAAGGAAATATGTTTTTGGAAAAAGACTCATAGAACACTGTGTAAAACCTGGAAAAATCTGTATTTTATAGGTTGTAAATTTGAAAACGCTGCTCATAATTTGAGACTACTCTGAACCCTGTGCGATATTCAGAGACCGGACTATCAAAATGTTGATATTGTAGCAATTGTGATCATTGCTAGGAATAGGAACGTTTACAGGATTATGCCCAGAGGTCCTGTGCATGTATGTGGAAAAGTGTGTACAGATCCGACACTGTGTAACCAACCAAAAGCGCAAAAAACTGTCAGCTTTAAACGGAAACTCTCAAGAAGATGGGACTCGGACAGAGACGTGCTTTATTAAATATGTGATGTGGATATGTATTATTAGCAAGTTGGTGATATTGTAGATATGCTTTCTATGGAAAATAGATTTTCTGTGTAGGAACAAAGGGGAGGTTTTTCCCTGGATTGTAAAGTGCAGCATCACTATGACACTTGATTTCTTTCTCAAATCAGGAAAGAGGAAATACTTTGACCAATCGGATCCCTAGAGGGTGGGCTTAGTATAATCAGCCTATGCGCCCCTTTGGGAAATACATAAATAGGGACATTTTAGGACATAGAGAGACACACACAGATTCACCCATCAACTGATTTACTGGCGAAGCGCCCTGCAGGAGAACCCAGATCCAAGACTGCAGAACTCTGAAAGCAGAAGGCCCAATTCCAAAGCTGAACCCTTCTCAGCTTTGCCTTTAAAAAATCTTGCAACCTGATTTTAACCCCAGACTTCCAAGGGGAACCTATCAAAAATTGAACAGCCTGGCTGTGCTGGTTTCTGCTTCTTGCCAAGAACTCTTGCCAGAACCCAGAGATCCAAACCAGTAGAGCAGAGCTGTAACCCAGAACCAACCCGTCAGATCCAGAGCCAGAGGCCGTGCAGATACCAGAGTACCTTGCTGAGTGGAGAACCAAGCGCCTGAATCCTGTCCGGTGGCTAGCAGATTCCACTCCAAAACCTTTGACCAGATCTTTGATGGGCCTATTCCAAAACCATAGTTGTGAGTATCTAACATAGAATTGTCCATAGCCAATCTCTTATCCTTAAGTAATTCTATCCAACCCATTCAAACATATCCAGACTGCATTGTAGAATCTCTTTTGTCTTTTCTGAATCTTTCCCTCATCCATATAGTCCTTTGTTAATTGTAGTGATAATCTCATCTTTGCGCTAATATTTTTGCTGAAGAAGGACAAGTGTCTTGGCGGGCTAAAGTCAGAGCGGAGGCGCCGCTGTTCTGGTGGCTGTCCGTTGGGTATCTTGCATCTTCATAGCCTCCCTTAGTGTAAAGAAAATTCTTGTTTGTAATTCAAAAGCGCATCTTTCATTTGAAAATCTTGACTCTTTTTGAGAAAAATCGACCTCTACTAAAACCTCTGTAACTTCTGAACCGTACATGCTAGAAACAAAATTTAAATGTCAGATTGAAGCTAACATCTTCAGCTTTCAATCGAATTAAAAACAGTCCAACTCCTTATAGTTGTTCTGTAATCGCGTCTATCGCGCGCTGAAAATGTTGCCATGAATCTGCATTTGGCTCAATTTCACCACATGTAAAATAGCTATTTATTGCATTCAACCTCTGAATTCAGTTTCCTATCCGCTAGTCATTCAACCATCATTGCTAGTGTTTACCTGAAGCTATCCAAAGTGGCTCCCACTAGTTTTGAATCCCATTGAGATAATTAAATCTATTTTTAGTGTTTTTCCCATTCATTCAAAGCCACATTCAAAAGCATTTGACCTGTTTGAAATCATTCCTGTTTCTCTCTGTTTGCTGGGGGGGGAATTGGGATTGAAACTGCATTTGTAGAGTGTTTATTCCTGAAACCTGTTTTCTCTCCTTCCATCTCTATATTGCATATTAGGGGGGGATTGAGTAGTATCGGGGGAAAGAGTGATTACATTGCATTTGATTGAACACACAAAAGTATTATTTCTGTGCTGCATTCATTTACCATCATTGCATTTCATTGAACCCACACAAAGTTTATTCTATGCAACATTATTCTTCTTATCCATACTCCTATTGATTAAAGAGATTGTTGAATGTAATACCACCCAACGCTGATCATTGTATAAACATTAATAGTGTGATATCTAGATATTGTTCAAACTCATAAAAGTGTGATATATATATTGTTCAAATCCATCAAATAAATCTTTTAACTTTGCAAAACAACCTATTTCTTGGTTCAGTGAGACCGGGGGGGATTCAAAGAGAGGGGCGTGATATAAGGGTACATCGTTCAGAAATAAAAGAACTTTAGACATAAAAATATATAATTAAGGGTTCCAACTGTGCATCACAAGCTAGGCATTGACTTTGGTGGAGGCCGGGTTGAAACCACATACATTTCCTACACGCACAAACCTACCTTTGTCAAAGTACGAACCCAGCGGTTCGCAACTGTATGCTTAGATTGAGGGCAAATCAGTTACCTTTGCTAGTTTTCAAAGGGGCAATTCTGAAAATAACGCTTAAAGTTAGGGTGTGTCGTATTTGTAACACTGGAGGGAAGCTTAAAACCGTGAAACACGTTTTTACGGAGTGTGCTGCTTTCGGCTCTACCCATCTGCGTTTACTCGGGAAGCATGCTCGGGAATTTGAGTCTATAAGTACAAGTGAGTTTTGGGACATATGTCTGAACTCTGAGTCCGAAAGTCTCCATATAGACCTTTATTGGGTATGGCGTACTATTGTTAGAGTATTAGCCTGAGCGACCAAGACATGCTATATTTTGATGTTTTATGCACTGGTTGTATTATTATGTATTTATAGCAATGGCGGCTCCAGAAAGTGTCTGCAGGTGTCAGCAGGGGAAGCCAGTGAAGCCAGCAGTGAACAGACACCAACAAGACTGTAAGTGTGGCATGGGTGGGATGTAGAGCAATCACTCTACTCCAGAAAGCCCCCGCCACTCTACCTTATCTTTTGTTAACGTAAACTGCCATAGACTCACACCATGCACAGCTAGAGAGATTTGACCACCAAGCTAAATCCATATCTAGAGAGTGTGCCCGCCCTAATGGCGTCTCTGTGTTAGAGCTGAACTTGGAAGGTGTGCCCTAATAGCGTCACTATCTTAGAATTAAACTTAAAAATTGTGCCCTAGTGGTGTCTCTGTGTTAAAGTTGAACTTATAAAGTATGCCCTAATAGCGTCGTTGTGTTAAACTTGAACTTAGAAAGCGTACTCTAATTAGCATCACTGTGTCAATGTTAAATCTAGAAGATATTCCCAACATCAATGTGTGTGCCCTAATAGCGTCATCATCTTAAAGTTGAATCTAGAAAGTGTGCCCTAATAGCGGCACTGTGTTAAAGCTGAACTTAGAAAGCGCGCCCTTATAGCATCTCTGTGTTAATGTTGAATCTAGACGGTATTCCAAACATCATTGAGTGTGCCCCAATAGCGTCACTGTGTTAGAGCTGAATCACAATGGTATTTCCAACATCATGGAGTATGCCTAATAGTGTCAGTGTGTTAGAGCTAAATCTAACACGTGTGCCCTAACAGCGCCACTGTGTTGAGGTTGAATCTAGAAAGTGTGCCCTAATAGCGTTGCTGTGTTAATGTTGAATCTAGAGAGTGTGCCCGTCCTAATAGCATCACTGTGTTAGAGCTGAACTTGTAAGGTGTGCCCTAATAGCGCCACTGTGTTAAAGTTGAATTTAGAAAGTGTGCCCCAATAGCATCACCATGTTAAAATTGAATCTAATAAGTGTGCCTTAAAATCGTCACTGTGTTAATGTTGAATCTAGAGAGTGTGCCATAATAGCGTCACTGTGTTAAAGTTGAGCTTAAAAGGTGTGCCCTAATAGCATCACTGTGTTAAAGTTGAACTTAGAAAGTGTGCCCTAATAGCGTCACCATGTTAAAATTGAATCTAATAAGTGTGCCTTAAAATTGTCACTGTGTTTATGTTGAATCTAGAGAGTGTGCCATAATAGCGTCACTGTGTTCAAATTGAACTTAGAAAGTGCGCCCTAGTAGAGTCGCTGTGTTAAAGTTTAATTTAGAAAGTGCGCCCTAGTAAAGTCGTTGTGTTAAAGTTGATCTTAGAAAGCATGCCCAAATAGCGTCGCTGTGTTAAAGTTGAACTTAGAAAGTGTACCCTAATTAGCGTCACTGTCTCAATGTTAAATCTAGAAGATATTCCCAACATCAATGTCTGTTCCCTAATAGCGTCATTATCTTAAAGTTGAATCTAGAAAGTGTACCTAATAGTGTCACTGTGTTAAAGTTGAACTTAGAAGTGTGCCCTAATAACGTCACTGTTTTAAAGTTGAACTTAGAAAGTGTGCCCTATTAGCGTCACTGTGTTAAAGCTGAACTTAGAAAGTGCACCCTTGTAGCATCTCTGTGTTAATGTTGAACCTAGACTGTATTCCCATCATCATTGAGTGTGCGCCAATAGCATCACTGTGTTAAAGTTCAACCTAGAAGCATCCCCTATTAGAGTCACTGTATTAGAGTTGAATTAAGATAGTATCATCAACAACATTGAATGTACCGTAATATCGTCACTGTGTTAAAAGTTACATTTAGTAGGTAGATTGTGCCTGATTGCATACACTTCACTGATTACCACAATATCACACTACTACGCTTACTCTCTCCTATACACCACCATTCAACTAGAACACAGCAGTACTATGACACATTCGGTAAAGCTGTTCTCATACTAACATGACCCATCAAACCAGCCATCATCCTAATAAAACACAGCTAGCAAGTACACACCGGCTATCTTAGGCATCTCCTCAGGCTTAACACAGCCATAACTCAGCATGGTTGTCAAACCTCCAGACTGAACACATTCAACTGATCTCAGCACCACACCTACCGCTAAGAAGCAGCTATCATGCAACAACCACACCGGCTGCACACATACCTAGTGCACCCACGCACTTTACGATTCTCTCTCTCTCTCTCAACTGACTTGAACTGTGGTTCCCGAGGGCATTCAACCTACCAGCGCCTTGAGATCATACCAATGGTACATAAGGCGCTATACAAATGCAAAGTAACATAACATAACATAGTCTTTTAGGACATTTATCATAATTTATAACAAAGGTTATGTGTTTTTAATGATTGAAAATGTGTTTTTTAAGAAATCTAATGTTGTGATATTTGATGTAATTTTGTAAATGTTCTTTTAGAGCCATACACAAATAAATTGTAAACAAAGTTTTAGTGTTAGGGTGAGTGTTGTGCAAATGAAATGACCATGAAGCCCAGTGTGCATTATGTACTGTAATGATTCAAGCATGCAATACTTTTCTCAAAGACATGTTATAATGCTCCTTTATTTATACAAAGTGGATAACAGCAATTCAACTAGCCAAAACTACTAGATCATAAAAAACCATAACATAATTAATAATCCAACATGATTCCAAGCGAGAAATCGAGAACTAATAATCTCTAATGTAAACTAAAAGGACAAACAGAATATAATGAGTAAAGTGGATCAAAGCAGTGAAGTGGATAAAAAGAATACATTGTATGAAAGCTGTAAAGTGATTGAAATTAATGAAATGGATGAAATGATTGTAATGAATGAGAGGAACAAAACGAACGAGAGGAATAAAGTGGAGAGGATGGAAAGATGAATACATGATACGGATGATTGAACAGAGTAAAAATAACTGGTAGAGTGCATGAAACATGGAATGTATGAGGGCATGGTATAAATGGAACAAATAGAATAGACGATTCAAGTGCATGAGACAGGTGTAGTTCTTGGGACAGATGGAGAACATGGGACGATCGATTGCCTGTGACAAACGACATGAGTTGAACCGATAATGCATGATGAATGGATGAAGTGAGTGGAGCAGTTGAAGTCGGTGGAGCAGTTGAAGTCGGTGGAGCGGATGAATGTGGGTGGAGAGGATGAAGTGCGCAGAGCGTATGAGAGAGTAGAGTGGATGAGAGCGTAGACCGGTTGAGAGCACAGAATGAATGAGGGCGTGGAGCGGATAAGAGCATGAAGCAGATGAGAGCGTGGAGCGGATGCAGGGTGTGGAGCAGATGTAGGGTGTGGAGTGGATGTAGGGTGTGGAGCGGATGTAAGTTGTGGAGCGGATGTAGGGCCTGGAGCGGGCGTAGAGTGTGGAGCGGGTGTAGAGTGTGGAGCAGGTGTAGAGTGTGGAGTGTGTGTAGAGTGTGGAGCGAACGGATGATGGATGTGATCAGAACGGGTGATGGATGTAACCGGAACGGGTGATGGATGTGACCGGAACGGGTGATGTAGGTGGAGGGAACGGGTCAAATATGTTGAATGGAACGGGTGAAGTATGTTGAATTGGGACGGGTGAAGTATGTGGATGGAACGGATGAAGTGGATGGATCAAGTGAAGTATGTGGCTGGAACGGACGATGGGGTTGGAACGGGTGAAGTATGTGAGTGAACGGGTGGAACGGATGAACTGGGTGGAACAGATGAACTGGGTGGAACAGATGAACTGGGTGGATGGAAAGGATGAAGTCTGTGGATGGAAAGGGTGAAGGATGTGGATGGAACGGATGAGTATGGGGTTGGAACGAAAGAAGTATGGGGTTGGAACGGGGAAGTATGTGGGTGGAACGGATGAACTGGGTGGAACGGGTGGAGTGGGTGGAACGGGTGGAGTGAGTAGAACGGGTGGAGTGAGTAGAATGGCTGAAGTGTGTGGACAAAATGGGTGAAGTGGGTAGAATGGGTGAAGTGGGTGGAATGGGTGAAGTGTGGATAGAACAAGCGAAGAGGGTTGAACGGATGAAGTAAGTGGTTGAACGGATGACGTAGCAAGATGAAGTGGGTGGAACAGAAGATAGAGCATAAAACGATCGAAGTGCATAAAATGATCGAAGTGCATAAACGATCAAAGTGCATAAATGATTGAAGTGCATAGAATGGTTGGAGTGCATAGAATGGTTGGAGTGCATAGAATGGTTGGAGTGCATAAACGATCGAAGTGCATAGAATGGTTGGAGTGCATAGAACGTTTGGGGTGCATGGAACGGTTTGGGGTGCATGGAATGGTTTGGGGTGCATGGAACGGTTTGGAGTGCATGGGACTGTCGGAGTGCGTGGAATGATTGGAGTGCATGGAACTATAGAAGTGTGCTCGATCTCAAGCAACTAAGGTAAACCACCGTATCACATCTCCACGCTTACTCTCTTCTTCACACCACCACACAACTAGAACACAGCAATACCTTGACACCATTCGGTATAGCTGTTCTCATACCATCACTTGCCTCATACTACCCATCATCCTAATAAACACAGCTGGTTACACACCCTCCAGCCTAGGCGTTCTCCTCAGGCCTAACGCAGCCAGAATCGGTCTGGATAACAATCTGCCAGAACGAACACAAACTCTTGATCTCCCAACCACCACACCTACCGCTAAAAAGCAGCCATCACACGAATGCCACACCTGCTGCACACATATCCGGTGCTCACACGCACCTTATGACTCTCTCTCTCTCTCTCTACCGACCTGAACTTCGGTTCCCGAGGACGTTCAACCTACCAGCACCTTGAGATCATACCAATGGTACATAAGGCGCCATATAAATGCAAAATAACATAACATACCTAAGCTGGAAGCATTACAGTGCTATTTGTCCCCTTCCCCTTTTTAATTTTTGTAATTGTATTTTCTAATACTGGCCACCCAACCCACACTGATGACTGCAATGATGCGATCAAAGCCACACTAGAGGTAAGCCTTGTGGGATTTGCAATTGTATTTGGTGATTGTTGGCTCCTTTGAAGTATGGCCGCTGCCACGGCCCTCATATCTACTGCAGATGTCCTGATGCCAGCAATCCCACCTCTGCATCCTGCGGATTGACACAGATTCTGTTTTTGGGCACGTCACTAGGGGAGCAACAGGCAAAGCCAGCCCACACAAAGGTCATCAGTCAAGGGCATGTTGTATCCTTGCTGGGCCAGGAATGCCCAGGATGGCGCCAAACACCACTAAATTGTCAGGTACGTGTACATCTGCTCGCACAAACATTCCTAATGCAAGTAACTCAATTCAATGACTCTCACATTTTGACTGAAATACCACATACCTACCGTCTCCTCATGCACAATAGGTTGATGTAGACCCTAGTCCTGCTGGGTGCGGTTTTGCCAGCCTGTGCTGCTCAAACACTGCATTACCGCTCCCTTAGGTGTCTGTTGTGTTCCCGCTCGCCTTTGTTTTTGTATCTCTGATTTATGAGGCAGAGCTAGTTCGATACCAATGTCGCCTCTCATTCATGGCTTGTAACTGTGATCTAAAGTCGCAAATTCATCTCATGCATGCTACCTATATTCTGTAACTGAGGTCTGACTCTAACCTTTATATTGCCTAATCTCAGCCTTTGAGAAGCCATCTTGGCCCCTGAACAAGGCCCTTTCATAAGCTTTACACCGCACCTTACCTATTTTGACTTCCAGCATTGTGCTGCAAATGAAATTTATCTGCAATTTACCTATATTGACCTCTCAGCATTGTGCTGCGAATGTAATTTATCTGCAACCTACCTATGTTGACCTCTGAGCATTGTGCTGCAAATGTAATTTACCTGCAACTTATCTAGAGGCTCCTGTTACAATGCAGGCTGCAGCGTTCTGTATTGATTGAAGACGCCAGACAAGATATTTCAGTGCCTCCATATATAGAGTATTGCAATGGTCTACGTTTGGGCCAATAACAGCTCTAGCAATTGTTACGCAGCGTGCTTCTGCCAGGAAAGGGTGAGATTACCTCAGCAGCGAATTAGCGTGAGCATCCACAATTAATGATGGGCCTAGAATTATACCTAGAGGGGCTGTCATGAGCACCGCCTTGATGGCTCATCTTTGAGATCTACCTAGAAACATTTTCCTACAACCATTCTAAATTCATCTGGTGCTTACAGCTCTCCGCAGGCCTTGGGGGAGCCAGGGACATTCAGGAGGCAGAGCAGCACCCTAATCCCCAATTTGGTGAAGTGGATCTCCGCAGGCAGGTGTGGGACCATGCTCAGAGTGGTCGGGTCTCTTAGCTGGTGTTGTCGGCCTGCAGTCCTGCTGGCATGCCTCTGGTTGTTCGCCCGCTTAGTAGCAGTTCATACCCAGGGGATGGCAGCTGCCTTCTGTGGGCTGTGGTGGCTGGCCAGGTCACATTGGACTAATTCAGGCCATTGTGTTCGCCTTACTAGGGGGGGTCCTATAGCTGTCCTAACAGTGTCCCAGTGAGACAGGTCATTGACGTTCCTGAGGCTGTGCAGCTTGGTCTGAGGGAATAATCTTATCTACTGGGCCTCATCAATATACTGAAAGTGAGAAATGTGCAAACCACACACACACAGCCCAAAATCTGCTTTGGGGTCAAAAGACAGCCAAAGAATTCCTAGGGTCTGACCTCGATAAGAGACAACTGGATGACGCTACTTTGAGCAACTCCAACATCGAACCTGATAATCAAGAATTTTTTTGCATCGTAACGTGGATATTAACACACTGGACAACAAAATAGATGGTATGCAGTGATAAAATCTCAGCAAAAGTGTTGCCTGTACAAAAAATCGTGGCAAAAATGCTGTGGTTTGACCCAGTAAAGGTGTACCCCATTATACCATTAAAGTGGAGCAGGGGCTGCAGGGGTGTCCCGCGCTCCCCTTAAATGGTATAATGGGTTTGGGAGTTGCGGGGGTGTCCCCTGCATCCTTTACATGGATCGTAGCGGCAAAACCACAGCCTTTTTGCCGCAATATTTTGTGTCCACAGCCATTATTGCCACGATTTTAACACATGGAACCAAATAGACATGCTTCCATGGAAAGTTCACCATTTGAAGGCGACGTTGGATAAGCAGGTTGAAGGTCTGGATGATGTGGAGGACAGACTCTCCTCTGTGAACGTTTCTATTGCAAACATGTCTTTCAATATGACCACTATGCATAAGTGTCTGGAAGGTGCAATTGCCAAGAATGAAGACCTGGAAAACCACTCCTGGAGGAACTACATCAGTTTAACAGGAGTCGTGGAGTTGAACATCAACAAAGCGATGGCTGCGTTTGTGCAGCAAGACTTTACAGAAGTCTTCCACTCAATACAATTGTCGCCTCTGTTTGTTGTGGAGAGGTCTCATTAGTCTTTGATAGGTAAATGTGTGCCAGGGGGTCCCCCACCATTCGATAATCATCTGACTTCAGCGATTGTGAAACAGTATGGTGACTGACTGGAGAAAAGGGAAATCTGCAGTAGAAAGGTGGCAAGAAACAGTACAAGAGTGCAGGCCTCTAAATCCTTTCATGGAATAAAGTGTGCCCTAAGAGCTAAGAAGGTTAAGCACTCACTGTTATTTACTGTCGAGAGTAGTTTATAAAGGCAAAACACATTTTTTTGTCCCTCCAGAAGGGGCAAAGGATTTAGTTGCAGCTCTGCAACCTTCGTCTCCCCCTGATGAAACACAGGGCTCTTTGGTGGAGAGTGGGAGGTGGCCAAGTGGCAGAACCTACACATTAATTTAGCGTTGCTTTGGGCAAAATGATTAGTTTTGCTTTAATGTTAGTTTTGAATCAAGTTGCCTCTGCGGTTTCTATCATAAAGCCACTAAGTGAACTGTGTGTGAGTAGGAGAGGGTTGACAAGATGCTAAAATAATCTGCAGTTTAATTCTTTCATAGAGTACCACCATCCAGACTTGGTTCCTTAGTTATCAGGGCAAATCGTCCTTTGCATCCCAAATAGATCAAGACTGCCCATCCAAAAAGGTGCAAAACAACAACACCTTGGAAGAGGCCAGGGCCAGACGGCACCAAACTTCAATGCAGTGCAGGCAGCTTTGCCATAGGTCAACCCTCAATTTCATATCAGTGGGAAACTTCAGTTACTATAAGAATATGTGGCATCACTGAAAGTAGCACAAGGCCAAGCACAATAAGAGGCTTGGCCTTATGAAAAATAAGCAGAGACCTAAAGCAGAGGGTTGAGTACAGGATAATATCCCATGGATAATGGCAGGCTTAATGAGAGGTGGTAACTTTGGCTCCTCTTATTAGCACCTCCCTGCAATGGACCCCTTATTTTATATCTTGTTTATCTTATAGTTGTCAAATCTGTTTACAAATAATCAAGCTGTGGAACAAGCTGTGGAGCAATCTCCCCTTCTTCTTGAGAATGGAATGCTCATGTTGGTCCTTTAAGAGAAACTTGAAAACTTGGCTTTTCTCGTAAGCTCCTCAGAGACAATACACTGTATTACTGCTGAAAGTCTTGAATGTACGCCTCCTACTTTCTCTGTTTACCTTTTCCTGTACACCCCTTTCCCTAATGTATCTAGTGCCTAGATACCTGATGGTTAAGTGCACTGCTACAAATGAAAGAATAAATAAATAATAGCACACATTTCAATCAATAGGTATGTCAGCCAGTCAGAGGTTTCATTTCTCAGTCAAATGCATTATGGTTAGTGTAGTACTAACTTAAATACACATATACATTTACACTTCCTGCTGTTTGATCGCCTCTAGATTTGCTATACAACCAAATGAGCACATTTGAATCAAGCAACACATTTTAATTGTAGGCTATTGAATAGGGGGCAAATAAATTTTTTAAAAAAAGGCATTGGTCATTTAAGGAGTCTTAACATTGGCACTTGGACAAATGAATGGACTACCCCCAACTATCCAGAAGTCAGACCCCTCAACTGCCAATCTGTGAGATACCAAAGCTCCAGACTCATGTAAAGTTCTCCTGCGTGATGTACCTTGCTGTGTTTCTACTGTTAAACCGAGGGCCCTTTGTTTGAGATGGAAAATTACACTTTGTACAACCTATCCTATTATTATTATTTCCTAATGGTAGCCTATTGTAGACCAGTTTAGACCATAACAGTTCACATTAAACAAGACATTGAAGGGAAGGATTTAACCGAGCTGCTAAGGCTGCTCCCCTTTAATGGTGACTGTTCTAACCTCTACACTGCTAATGATATGATCATGAAGCATGTAAAAGCATGTATAAGCTTGTGCTTAGCATGCCCTCAGCATCATCCTCAAGGCTTTTGGGGGCCTGGAACCCCATTCTCTGTCTCTAAATACCTCCATGCTAGACCCCTTCCGTCTACTAGCTCCAACTCTCTGCAAATCCATTGCTTCTCTAAGCAAAGAGTGGGGGGCATAGGCCTCTCCTCTGTAGGAGCTTGCCTCTGCAATGGTCTCCCTGCTCCTCTCTGGCTTGAGCCGGATCTCCTTAAATCCCAGAATCTCCTCAAGACCTTCCTTTTCTCCTCCTCCTTCACTTTCCCCCCTCCCCTGCTGACTCCTTCCTCTGCCTCTATGACTGGCTGTCTGATTCCCTCTGAGTACTACAGTGCCCCAGGCCCCCACACCCACTTCACCCACCCCTTTTCCCTGTGCTTACCTGCATTCCATGGCACTTGCCCTTTGGCTTCCCCTTAATACTTGCACTTCACCCTTAACCCTTCCCTTTCCACCTTAGCACTTAGTTTTTGTGCCGACCTGCACTTCCCCAACATCCTCTCCCTCGCACTTCTTGTTCTGCACTTACATGATCCAAATGTCACAAGGCTTAGTAGGACCGATATTGTATCTTTCTCCCTTGTCCCCACCCCTTTTTTTGTCTTGTGGCGCCTCACAAATATCCAATAAATAAATAAATAAGTCACTAAGCACTTGGCACCTTCTTGGCGTCACCTTAAGTTAATTTTGCCTTTGTAAGTCACTTGTTTTCTTATATATATTTGTTTCTGTTTGTTTAGTTTTTTCCCTGGCATATGCCCCGCCTTTTAACACGCTCATAAACTGGCTCACCACTTGTTCTCATCGTTGTGCTATTGTACAGGCACCCTTCATGGGAATGCCTCCCCCATCCATAAATGTGTTATTGTAAGTCATTTCTGATCGAAATAGACATCTCTGTTCTTCAAATAAATACAAGTTTCTGCATGGTAAATGGATAATGTGACATGTTGCGTATGGCTAAAAGCTTTTACTTGGGCAGTGCGGTTTGCATGTTGTGCTACACCATGTAGAGAGTGAAGAGGTGCAGTAATGTTCGCCTCTTTGTGATGTGCAAAAAAGAAATACATTTGTTGGGTGTGGCTCTCCAAGACAAAAGGTCATGTATCGTGGCAAAGGGTGTGTGGTGTGTCGGTGGAGATTGCAATTGTCAATGATAAGTCCTCTATGTCATGGAAGGCATCATTGGGAGCTTCTCCTCCCAAGTAGTTCTGCAGCCACAAAAAATGCCCTATGCTATTACAATTATCTACCTCTCCCTCAACTAAGACCTATTTTAATTGTCCAACTGTGCCATAGCTAAAGATTCTGGTAGTATAGCTCAGTGGCAACGCACTTGTCTTGGAATCAAGACGACGCAGAGCGACACATGTTCGAATCAGGGTCAGGGCTTACAAACCTTTAATGCCTTTTTAAATGTTGTGCCTCTCCCTCAACTAAATTATGTTTATGTTCTCCCTCCCCATCACCTAAAGCCGATTCTCTCAACTGATCTATCCCCCTCGTGCCTTTGCCCCTCCCTGCCCTAGTCTAGCCCCGATTTGAATCCTGCATGCACTATTTATAGAATTTCATCCCGAAACACCCTAAATGGTTTGGCCAAACATTGTGTGGAGTTTGAGGAAGCACTGAAATACCCAATATTCATGTGTCTCTGAAGTTTTCCCTGACTTTGTAGTGATATATTACACTAGGGCCCTGCTGTATCCGAAGAAAGTTTTGAGAAGTGCTAGATTTAAGTTGACCCAGTTTACATTTTTTTTACAGGGCATACATGACAGCACAGGATATATCTCAATTTCCCAGCTCGACAGATAAGGGCTGTCCCAGGTGTGGAACGGAGGGAGCAGATATGTTGCATATGTTTTGGGCATGCCATGTGATTGGGAGGTTCTGGCAGGAGATGGGGCGGAGATTGAAGAGTGGGGTGGGGGGTTAACGAGGTGCAACCGGTCACCAGAGGCTTGTTTGCTTGCCATGTTTCTGCAACCGAAAGGCGGCGAAACCAGAAAACAGAATGTTAGATTTGGCCTGGGTACTTGCTAAAAGAAGAATAGCTATGGCTTGGAAATCATTGGAGGGCCCTCACATTGAATGTTGGTGAAGTGACCTTGGACGCTGGTCAATGGCGTAAGCCATTTTATGGTAGCAGGCTATACAGGCAGGATTGAGAGACAGCTCACAGAATATGTCCGAAAGGAAAGGAAGGCCCTGGTGCACTCATTGTTTAGCTTGTCCGACCACAAACACCCATGAGACCTGTGATGGACTGAGGTTTGGATTTGTGATTTTTGAAGGTAAGGCGGGGTGATAAGAGCATCCGACTCAGGGTGGAAAGGATAGTGGGTGGGATTGTGGTCAAAAACACTGACACAGTTGGCTCCTAAAGAAGTTGCAGTAGGCAATACAAACTGTTAGTTATTTAGTTAATGTGTTTGAACTTGCTTAGGCTGGCATGTATTTGTATTGATGACATTGGATAACTGATGATGGAACTGTTTGTTAAGCATATAACAATAAAAAAGATTTAAAAAAAAAAGAAATAGTAGTAATATATTACACCATCTCTACCCAGCGTGTCATATGCCAATCAAGCATTCTCTCTCTCTCTCTCTCTCTCTCTCTCTCTCTCTCTCACTCTCTCTCCGTTGTCTGTCTGTCTCTCTCTCTCACTTTCTCCCTCCGTCTCTCTCTCTCTCTCTTTCAGTCTATATCTCTGTCTATTTCTATGTGTGTAAGATTCGCCCAGTCAGGTGCATGTCTGATAGAGCCACCCCAGTCGTTGCTGACAGCTGTGTGAAGAGCGGAACAAAACTGTTGGCTTCTAGGGGGTCAAGGGCCTTTTTCCTATTCATTTTTTTAAAGCTGCTATTAAAAAATAATAAATTTAATTTTACTATCATTATAGATTGTACCTTTTACTGAAGTCATAACAAGAATGATGCACTTGCTTACTAAGCAGAGCACATTATCAAAACCTAGAATGAACACATACATTATTTACTGTTAGAATTCCCTCTTTCAAAATAGATAGTCTCATCCCTCCCATGTACTCTGTCTAAATAGCTCTATGAGAAAGGAGACGAATAGCACCAGTAAGGGTTTCAGCATAAAAACAAAGAGCATTTTGGGAACATAAGAATGACCACAGATCGTTATATTTAACAAATGTGTCATGTAAAGGGCTTGTACGCTACAGTGCATAATGAACACTGGGCTTGGTGCTCATTTTATTTTTCGCAAGACTCACAGTAACATTAAAATGGTCGTATAACTTTAGCATGTATGCTGATTTGCACAGCTTCAGGATTTGGATGCGAGGATAAAATGCCTGTGACTACATTTGGTCCAACACAAAACTTTAGCCATGTCTTACAGTAGGGATGCACATATCCTAGGTGAATTATATATATATATATATATATATATATATATATATATATATATATATATAAATATATATATATATATATATTCAGTGAAAAAAACTTTGTTAAAGGGACGTTATGGTTAAGTTGCGCTACTAAAAACCTATGAAATTCAGTGAAAAAACTTTGTTAAAGGGACGTTATGGTTCCAAGGTAAAACCGAAAAACCCTTGAAATTCGCCAGTTATGGTAAGCTAAGCAACCATAACTCGCGCCACCACCGTGCACTGCTAAGACTAACACCCAGGACATCAAAGATGACATCACAAATGTCATTGATGACATCACTGATGACATCACATGTCTGGCTCACTATTTTTTCTTTTGCTGACATATCTAGGCCACATGGTTTTCTTCAGTAACAGTCCGAAACTAAGAATTTTATTTTATTTGTAGACATATCCTTCTAGTAGGTTCTTACAGTAATTCCCTTAGAGTACAGTCACATCATATGAAACATATACATATGGGAAAACACAAGCTTGAAAGACAGCAATCCTTTTTGTGCATAAAGATAATCACTAGACGTATGAGCACTTTCTGATAGTTCTGTTGTTTTTTTTTATGGCTGTACTTTCCCTGTATATGGTCATATTTGTATACATTGTACTCACACTACTTTCCTTAGGGTCCAATCACATCAAGTGATACATATACAAAGGGTAAATAGCAGCTTTGAAACAGAGCAATTATTTATTTGCATGAAACTAATCAGTTAAGTTATGAATTGTTTCTGCTACTACTTGTGCTTTTTTGCTAACTTCACTTTCCCTGTATATACCCATATTGGTATGTGTTCTTGTGTCTTTGTGTTTTGTCTATAGTAATGCAATTATGTAATACATGGGTTTTATTAGCTACTTATTACATATTTTACAGTACACAAAAATCTATTAAGAAAACAATTATCATTTCATTATTCAACATATTAACATTACGAATATCATACCTTCATCTTGTACGCTGCACAAAATGTTATGTTTCTGTATGAGTAGCTTAGTATACTAGATAGAACCCCATAATAGGATGCTATTTATATCAATGCATCGTTCAATGCACTTATTAGGGTATATTTCTTGCAATGATTCTTGACACTTTTTTCGCAACATAATAAGAATCCCTTCTACACATATTTCATGAGAAGTACATACACATGTGATGTCATCAGTGATGTCATCAATGACATTTGTGATGTCATCTTTGATGTCCTGCGTGTTAGTCTTAGCAGTGCACGGTGGTGGCGCGAGTTATGGTTGCTTAGCTTACCATAACTGGCAAATTTCAAGAGTTTTTCGGTTTTACTTGGAACCATAACGTCCCTTTAACAAAGTTTTTTCACTGAATTTCATAGGTTTTTAGTAGCGCAACTTAACCATAACGTCCCTTTAACAAAGTTTTTTCACTGAATTTCATAGTTTTTTAGTAGCACAACTTAACAATAATGACTTTGACTTTATATACATGTCATATGGAACTGACTAGATCTCTTCTTATGAACTTGATGTCCGCGAACTTATTTAATGTTCGCGGACATGTTCGGAGAACAGTACCACTACCTAAAAACTGTGGAGGGGGGTGGTGGGGTATGTTTGATTGTTATATCATAATATAGGAACATTTAACAAATTCAAAAAGCAGCACACAAACACATTATATATAGTAATACATAAGAAATGTAACCCATATATGTAACACACTAACCATTCATTTAAATACAATATGTTCTGAAATGGAATATACCACAAGAAGATAAATTGGCTTCCAACATAATTACCTCACAGACACAACAGAACTGAGAACAAGACCAGAACCACTGAATACATAGGACTTATCTTACCAGAAATAGTAAGTGTACTTCATTTTACTCATATATTTATAAACTTTCTGTATTAGATTAAAAAATATATTATCTTTTTTTTTTTCTCACAGAAATGTCTAGTACTCTGGAATGGCTAGAGGACAATTTCCCACATGAAGAAATGTCACAAGATAGTGAAACTAATGGTAAACACTTTATAATATAAACCATTTATTTATTATTGTTTTTATATACATTTAACATATCTATTATTTTTTTGTACAGAGCATACCAAAATAGAAAAAACTTCAGAAAACCCTGTTATGGATAACAGTCTTCACAATATAGAAGAAAAAATGGATGTATTGTTGGCTAATTTTAATAATTTAAAAATGTTTGTAGAAAATAATTTCAAACCAAAAACCTTGTACCATTGCCCCACATGTACTTGTCCCTCCTCACCATATCCCAGTCAATTATCCCCAAACCCTCTCCATAATCCAAAACGTTTTGATGAGACTTCCATCCCTTCTTCACCTAATACCAATCATGTTGAAACCCCAAATTCTCCTGTTTTTGTTTCTGTTTCTGCCTCACCTTCTCTGTCATAAATTATTAATATATGTTAAATAAAGTTTAATTTTTATATTGTATTGTGAATAGTTTCTGTTTTTTTTTTTAAACAATAAAAGTGTCCGCGGACAGTGCAAGTGTTCTGAAATGTTCGTACATAAACGAAAATGGAGGTGTCCTGAAGAACACCACACCTGTTCGTACTGTTCGCTAGCAAGTTGAAACTATTCTAAGAACACACGTGGTGTCCTGAAATGTTCGTAAAGAAACAAAAATTAAAGGGTTCTAAAGAACACTATATCTGTCCGTAATGTTCGCTATCAACTTAAAACTGTCCTAAGAACACAATTGGTGTCCTGAAATGTTCGTAAATAAACGAAAATGATGTGTCCTGAACAACAGTACAACTGTTCGTAGTGTTCGCTAGCAACATGAAACTGTACTAAGAACACACGCGGTGTCCTGAATTGTTCGTAAACAAACAAAAATTAAAGTGTCCTAAAGAACACTATACCTGTCCGGTACTGTTCGCTAGCAAGTTCAAACTGTTCTAAGAACGCTATTGGTGTCCTGAAATGTTCGTACGTAAACGAAAATGGAGGTGTCCTGAAGAACACTATACCTGTTCGTAGTGTTCGCTACCCATTTGAAACTGTTCTAAGAACACAATTGGTGTCCTGAAATGTTCGTACATAAACAAAATTACACGTGTCCTGAAGAACACTATATATGTCCTTACTGTTCGCTACCAAGTTTAAACTGTTCTAAGAACACACGCGGTGTCCTGAAATGTTCGTTTCACGTGTGACGCACTTTTAATTACTTCAGAACCCAAACAGTGTCCGTAGGACATCAATGCGCATGCGCTAACCAATCTCTGTGCACTTGGTGTCCTGCAGACAGGCGCTTCCTTCGACGACTAGTTCGCGAACGGATCATATGACCGCGCCCACGCTCATCGTGTGTCCTGAAATGCGGACACTGTTCGTGTCCCCGAACAATTTAAAAGTACATTTTCAGTAAATCCATAATATTTTTCAATAAAATCTCACCATGGCACAAGTCCCACATAGCAATCTTGAGTTTCTATATACCTTTTGAAACTTTCCGATCCTTTTTTTGTGCGCGGACAGTGCGCATGTCCGCGAACCGCGCACAAGCACGCCTATAAAAGACCATGCCCAAGAGCTTATTCCCATTGTGTTTCTGGCTATTCTTCAGAACACAGTGATTTTTGCTGCCACCTGCAGACTGCACCATCATCGAGATGGCATCCTTGGCTGCTGAACTGCCACTTGGTGCTGCACCTGCTTCAGCACCACCCCCACCCCCTCCACCACCACCACCTCCCCAAGGGCCTGAAGAGGGGAACAGGAGTGAGGATGCGGAGGAGGAAGAAGAGGATGATGAGAATGAGGTAGAGGAAAACCCTACTACCCGCACTAGGTGGAGTCTTGGGTGCGGCAGTTATTTACCATTCATGGTAATGTTCCTAAGGCTCGTGCGAACCGTGTTACCTGCAATGTTGCAAAATGATACTCAGTCGCGGGAAGCACGGTAAGTACAGCTTTGGGACCACTACTATGAAGCGACACCTGAGGACATTTCACTCTGGAGCTATTCGCAGGGTTGTACCTTGCGAAGAACGTAGCAGGTTGATTTCCTCTACTTCATCCTCTGTTTCTGATCCTGTCACCACAAGGACCACCTCTGTGGGACAGCGTCTTCCTCAAGCTGCCTCACAGGCCATACAGAATGCGGATGACCCTTACCTTTCGAGGGTCACAGTTGTATGTATGTACTGTGACACAGTACTCTGCAGGGGGGAGCGACTTCGGAGTGCTTTTGAGACTATTGTCTCAGAGCACGAGAAGACCTGCTCACTACCCAAATAAAACCCACTCTACATCTTCCTCTCTCAGCTCACCCTTTCTTATCCCTGTGGTTGGTGACCCCCCTTTACCCTCCTCTCCTAGTGTGTCGTGTCTGAAAAACCCAAAAAAAATACAAAATTACAAAAATCTAAAAAAAAATAAGGCTCTTTTCAGAGCCGCCTTTCCCAGTTAAAAAATAGAAGTGAAAATAAATGAAGCAGGGCTCTTTGTATTTTTTAGAAGTCCACGGACAGTTCGCGAACATTAAAAAAATTGGGTTGCTACTCCATCACAAACATTGTCATTTTCTCTGGAAAGAAGTGGTGGCTCTGAAAAGAGCCTTTGGGTGGTGTTTGTAAGTCAAAAATTGTAAATGCTTAACATCTACTTCAAAATCGTTGTAATTCCAAAAAAGGTTGCAATGCATTTTGTACATTTCTCAGAAAAATCTGATTGCCAGCATAAGTAAGATGGACTCCATCTCTGCGAAAAATGTATGTACTACAAAGCATAATATTTTCATTGTGAAAAGAAGACATGCCAAAATCTCTTAGAAAGGCACAAACAGCCTTATTAACATTGCGCCTTGCTTTTTCCATTTGTGGACCAAATGAAGAAGAACGAAGCCACATTTGTCTCTGCGCAATCCGTGAAAATATCGCTTGAGAATTAGGAAACATGTCCATAACCTTCCTAAGTCCTTCTTTCATAGCAAATTGCAAAACAAATCCAGTCACATGTCCTGAACTGTTCCCTCCACAATGAATTACAATTATGTCTGGATGTTGCTCTGTCTCCAAAGTAGCTCAGAGAGGTAGCAAGTCCAACCACTTCATTCCACGTACTCTATGCCAGTGTCCTTCTACATGTGGGAATCCAAGATCTACAGCTACTCCACAGCTTTCTGCATGCACCTTCAACCAATGTATCCACGAATCTCCTAAAATCCAAACAATCTGTTTTCTGAAACACACAGCCATAGCTATCTTTTGTTCTCTCAGCAAAAAGAGTATCTGAGAAAATCTCTCCTGGCACAACACACCCACCAAACTTTCCTGACCAATCCCTTTCAGTGCTTATTCTCATTTGCATGACTTCTGAACCCAAAAATCCCCGGATGTAACTCCCGATGTCCGCAAACTACCGCCATGTCCGTGGACATATCGTAACATGAACAGCCCTTCTACCATTTCCACTACACTCTCTCTGCCATTCCCTCATTGGATGTACCTCAAAAATCACATGACCATGCAGCAATCACATTCAAGATCTCTACATCTAACTGCATCATCATAGATCAGCACTGCAAATGTACTCTGAATCTCTCTGAGTACAAGTGTCATATCATTGGCAAGCAGCATCTACCAGAAATACTGTACAAGTCTTCAAGATTTCTACTTGCAGCTCCATGCATATCCATATGCATGAACACAAACTTCAGGTATGCATATTTTCTGTATAGTAGATGAACACATTTTCAAACAGACTTTTACCTTGTAAAATCTGTAAAATGAACTTACTGTACTTTTTTCAATTTCCTAAAATCAACTATCACTTGTAAACTTTCACTTTATACTATTTACTTTCTTTATACACACACACTCAAATCATGTTAAACTAACATTTTTTAAATGAAATATATAGACTACATATATTCAAACAAAATTGCATGCACAATCTATGTTTAAACCTTTATAAAAATACTTATACAATTTCATAATTTGTTTTTATTTATTTATTTACTTAATTACTTTAAATTAGACATGACATTGAGGCGCTATTACCTAGAACAGTTTACTTACAGAAATAGTGGTATTCACTAATATATTATAAATTTCACAAGACATAGTAAAGATATTTTTTTTGCTACAGTTAGTCATTCAATACAATTTGTTCATTAAGAACATATCATATGTACTGAACTGATGCAATGTATCTTATGTAAATAAATTAGTTTAATGGTTTTAAAGAAGGCACTGAGGATTTCAATTAAAAAAATCAATATCTAAATTAAAAACAGTGCTGCATACAAACAAAGTTACTAATTTGAAGCTTTTACAATTGCAGTGAAGACCAGTTTCCTGAAAAGAAGCAGCCGAATTCGAAGAAGAAAGAAAAACTAAGAAGTTACCTGTTAATTTTTTTAAAAAGTAAGTAAAATATCACCATAATATTTGTATTAATAATCAAATATACTATTAATACGAGCTATTTCGGTTTCTAAAAATAGAGATTTTGTACCATTTTGTCCAAAAATTTCCATGTTTTAAACAGCGATTTACAGCCAGAATGGCTCACAAATTTCTATTTTTGGACACACAAATTACCCAACTGAACCACTACAATTTTCATATTATAGAACAAACAACTGTTTTAATTGTATACATTAGATTTACTATTTGTACTTTTCCACACCACTAGCTTACTTTTTTTTCTGTCATCTGAACCCCAGTTTACTAACACATAAATTCAAGAATACCTAACCTACTAGTTTTAGTTTCCAATGCACAATCACACACCATTACATACATCTTTATCATCTTACTCAAACACACAGCACACATACATTCCAGAACACCCCAACCCATATCTTCTTTATTTTTTTCAACAGACGCTAAAGAATGCCTACCAAAAGTCAAGTCCGTAGAAAGCAACGCAAAAGTAGAGCAAATGAAAATAAAGGTGTCCAAGCATCCATCTCTAGCAGAATTTGTAAAAAAAAGTTGAAACAAAACAGCTAATATAATCATTTAGTGAAACACAAGAAGTTTCAAGTACAACAACTTCGCTTCCTCTATCAAAATGTAAAACAAACCAAAAAACAATTAACAGAAAATCAGCTATCAGTACAGATAAAACTACTTCTTCAAATTTTAATATAGTGCAAAGTAAGCATACCAAGAAAAGTATTTTAGCCAAAATATACCGTCACAAAGTCCTTCAAAATCTTATAAAAACAGGAGAGAAATCAGGTTCAAAGCTTAAAACCTATCGTAGGAAATTAATCTTAGAAGCATAGATGGACAGTGCAATTCTTCTCAAAAGAAATGTATTTATTTTACTGTTAAACAAAATGAAACCACTAACAAAACTAATAAATACATTACAAAAAAAGACTTCTCAATAAGCAAATTATTAACAGAAAGAACTTCTTAAGTATCAGCGGAGGTGAATGGAATCACACTACAAGCACAGAACCATATTTTAATGAAGAAGCGTACAAACAAAAGCAAACGAATACAATTGCCATACATAGCAGTGGTCGAGGTTATGAAAAAGTGAATAATACCATAATGGAACAAGAAGTACTTCTTACAAAAATATGCCCTGAAAACTTAGAATTACCCCTCCATTCAACTGAATCAGAACGTCTAGTGTACAAATGGCCATGCACGTCAATGTGTAACATTCCCATACAATGTTTCAAATCTTTACGCCAATTCCTTAATAAATATGTAAAAAGCAAAGACAAAATCAAAATTAAATTACTGCAAAATATAGATACCTGTCCAGTGCGCAAGTACACAGGACTACAAGGACATTCATTGGCCTGCATTACAGGACCTACTTGTAAAACCACTTTCCATGATATCAAAAGGATATCAACGCATCATTCAACTATAAGAAATCTAGTCTATAAACTGTACTATGCTAAAAGTCCTGCTTTAGCACTAGCAAAGTTAAATAACATCCTTCTACATGGTACAGCAAAAGACCTACTTAAAGAAATTCACTATATCCAGAAAAAATATTTTGGAAGTGAAAGCCATTTACAGAATGAAATAGCTTTAAACCAATTAAGCAACAATTCTACACATGGCAACCTTTTGCTAACCACATATAAAAAAGAAATACTAAAATTTAAAAGTACATCAGCTGAAGTACCAAACAATGTATGTGTATGTTGCCGTAGAATCTTTTATAAAAGTAACACAAAAACTGTGGACCTATCATACAAAATAGAAGACAATGAAGATTCTAAGGGCCCGATTCATGGAACAAACCTGCGCCGAAAATCTTCGCGCAAGCAGGCGCAAGCGTAAAAAAACAGGCGCACGCGCACGCATGCGATTCATGGAACTCCCTGCGCGTGTTCACCTCGTGATGTGCGCCAAACCCGTGCATGGCGCACAAGTCACTGCAACATCCCGAAAGGCGTGCGCGACGCACACAGTGAAAGCGCACAACCTCGGCGCATACACCAGAAAGTGGGCGGGACACGGGGCGTAACGCGCGGAATGGGGAACAACGCGCGAAAATAAGGGCGTAACTGGGGATGTACTGCAGGGAAGCAGACGGAACGCCCACACGCACTCGAACCACACGTATCCATGGAATCGAATAGGGCAAAGCCACGCACAGCCAAAGACACGCACAAGCTGAAACACGTCCGCCACACGAAGGCAGGCGGTAGAGTCCCAGCGCATCACAAAAGTGGCAACATACAGCAATTGGGCCTGTGCGAGCGGGGCACGTGTATTGCGGGGGTGCGCGGGAAGCAACACACGCGATTGAGCGGGGTACGTGTATTTCGGGGGCGCGCCGGAAGTTACACACGCGATTGAGCGGGATATGTGTATTTTGGGGGTGCGCGGGAAGTTACACACGCGATTGAGCGGGGTACGTGTATTTCGGGGGTGGGCGGGAAGTTACACACGCGATTGAGCGGGGTACGTGTATTTCGGGGGTGCACGGGAAGTTACAAACGCGATTGAGCGGGGTACGTGTATTTTGGGGGTGCGCGGGAAGTTACACACGCGATTGAGCGGGGTACGTGTATTTCGGGGGTGCGCGGGAAGTTACACACGCGATTGAGCGGGGTACGTGTATTTCTGGGGTGCACGGGAAGTTACACACGCGATCTCATCAGGGTACGTGTATTTCAGGGTGCGGGGGAAGTATCCCATGCAACATCAGCATGGTACGTGTATTCCAGGGGTGCGCGGGAAGTTCCACACGCAATTCCATCAGGGTACGTGTATTACAGGGGTGCGCGGGAAGTTCCACACGCGATATCATCAGGGTACGTGTATTACAGGGGTGCGCGGGGAGCAGCACACGTGAATTGCACGTGTGGGTATTCCCAGGTGTTCCCTCTACACCCTCCACGGCCCCCGCAGGTGGCTCACACCACAGGGGCCTACCCAGCACATGTCCTGCAGGCACCCCATCCACCATGGCCATGCCCACCAGCCAACCCACATGTCAACTTGCACTACTGCCCACCAACGCATGTCCCCCTGCACCCGCAGCCACCAGGGGCACCCTCCACCAGGCCCCCACCCATGTCTCCCACCACCCCCACCCCCCAGCAGTGCAGTGGCACCCACCACTAGGCCCCCACCCATGTCTCCCAGCACCCCCACCCCCAGCCACCAGAGGCAGCCTCCACCATACCCATATTGGTATGTGTTCTTGTGTCTTTGTGTTTTGTCTATAGTAATGCAATTATGTAATACATAATTGCGACCACCAGGCCCCCACCCATTTCTCCCAGCACCCCCACCCCCCAGCCACCAGGGGCAGCCTCCACCAGGCCCCCACCCATGTCTCCCACCACCCCCACCCCCCAGCCACCAGGGGCACCCACCACCAGGCCCCCACCCATGTCTCCCAGCACCCCCAACCCCCAGCCACCAGGGGCAGCCTCCACCAGGCCCCCACCCATGTCTCCCACCACCCCCACCCCCAGTCACCAGGGGCAGCCTCCACCAGGCCCCCACCCATGTCTCCCAGCACCCCCACCCCCCAGCCACCAGGGGCAGCCTCCACCAGGCCCCCACCCATGTCTCCCACCACCCCCACCCCCAGCAGTGCAGGGAAAGCCTCCACCAGGCCCCCACCCATGTCTCCCAGCACCCCCACCCCCCAGCCACCAGGGGCAGCCTCCACCAGGCCCCCACCCATGTCTACCACCACCCCCACCCACCAGCAGTGCAGGAGCAGCCTCCACCAGGCCCCCACCCATGTCTCCCAGCACCCCCACCCCCCAGTCACAGGGCAGCCTCCACCAGGCCCCCACCCATGTCTCCCACGACCCCCACCCCCCAGCCACCAGGGGCAGCCTCCACCAGGCCCCCACCCATGTCTCCCACCACCCCCAACCCCCAGTCACCAGGGGCAGCCTCCTCCAGGCCCCCACCCATGTCTCCCACCACCCCCACCCCCCAGCCACCAGGGGCAGCCTCCACCAGGCCCCCACCCATGTCTCCCACCACCCCCAGCCACCAGGGGCAGCCACCAGGCCCCCACCCATGTCTCCCACCACCCCCACACCCCAGCAGTGCAGGGGCAGCCTCCACCAGGCCCCCACCCATGTCTCCCAGCACCCCCACCCCCAGCCACCAGGGGCAGCCTCCACCAGGCCTCCACCCATGTCTCCCACCCCCCACCCCCCAGCAGTGCAGGGGCACCCACCACCAGGCCCCCACCCATGTCTCCCAGCACCCCCACCCCCCAGCCACTAGGGGCAGCCTCCACCAGTCCCCCACCCATATCTCCCACCACCCCCACCCCCCAGCAGTGCAGGAGCAGCCTCCACCAGGCCCCCACCCATGTCTCCCAACACCCCCACCCCACAGTCACCAGGGGCAGCCTCCACCAGGCCCCCGCCCATGTCTCCCAGCCACCAGGGGCAGCCTCCACCAGGCCCCCACCCATGTCTCCCACCACCCCCACCCCCCAGTCACCAGGGGCAGCCTCCACCAGGCCCCCACCCAAGTCTCCCACAACCCCCACCCACCAGCCACCAGGGGCAGCCTCCACCAGGCCCCCACCATGTCTCCCACCACCCCCACCCCCCAGCATTACAGGGGCAGCCTCCACCAGGCCCCCACCCATGTCTCCCAGCACCCCCACCCCCCAGCCACCAGGGGCAGCCTCCACCAGGCCCCCACCCATGTCTCCCACCACCCCCACCTCCCAGCAGTGCAGGACCAGCCTCCACCAGGCCCCCACCCATGTCTCCCAGCACCCCCAGTCACCAGGGGCACCCACCACCAGGCCCCCACCCATGTCTCAAACCACCCCCACCCCCCAGCAGTGCAGGGGCAGCCTCCACCAGGCCCCCACCCATGTCTCCCACCATCCCCACCCCCCACGGGCAGCCTCCACCAGACCCCCACCCATGTCTCCCACCACCCCCACCCCCCAGCCAACAGGGGCAGCCTCCACCAGGCCCCCACCCATGTCTCCCAGCACCCCCACCCCCCAGCAGTGCAGGGGCAGCCTCCACCAGGCCCCCACCCATGTCTCCCAGCACCCCCACCCCCCAGCACTGTGGGGCACCTGCCAGCAGGCCCCCACCCATGTCCAACTCATGTTCCCCACCACCACCACCCTCCAGCCACCAGGGGCAGCCTCCACCAGGCCCCCACCCATGTCTCCCACCACCCCCACCCCCCAGCACTGTGGGGCAGCCTCCACCAGGCCGCCACACATGTCTCCCACCACCCCCACCCCCCAGTCACCAGGGGCAGCCTCCACCAGGCCCCCACCCATGTCTCCCAGCACCCCCACCCCCCAGCCACCAGGGGCAGCCTCCACCAGGCCCCCACCCATGTCTCCCACCACCCCCACCCCCCAGCAGTGCAGGGGAAGCCTCCACCAGGCCCCCACCCATGTCTCCCACCCCCCAGTCACCAGGGGCAGCCTCCACCAGGCCCCCACCCATGTCTCCCAGCACCCCCACCCCCCAGCCACCAGGGGCAGCCTCCACCAGGCCCCCACCCATGTCTCCCACCACCCCCACCCCCCAGCACTGTGGGGCACCTGCCAGCAGGCCCCCACCCATGTCCAACTCATGTTTCCCACCACCCCCACCCCCCATCCACCAGGGGCAGCCTCCACCAGGCCCCCACCCATGTCTCCCACCACCCCCACCCCCCAGCAGTGCAGGAGCAGCCTCCACCAGGCCCCCACCCATGTCTCCTAGCACCCCCACCCCCCAGCCACCAGGGTCATCCACCACCAGGCCCCCACCCATGTCTCCCAGCACCACCACCCCCAGCAGTGCAGGGGAAGCCTCCACCAGGCCCCCACCCATGTCTCCCACCACCCCCACCCCCCAGTCACCAGGGGCAGCCTCCACCAGGCCCCCACCCATGTCTCCCACCACCCCCAACCCCCAGCCACCAGGGGCAGCCTCCACCAGGCCCCCACCCATGTCTCCCACTACCCCCACCCCCCAGCAGTGCAGGAGCAGCCTCCACCAGGCCCCCACCCATGTCTCCCACCACCCCCACTCCCCAGCCACCAGGGGCAGCCTCCACCAGGCCCCCGCCCATGTCTCCCACCACCCTCACCCCCCAGCAGTGCAGGAGCAGCCTCCACCAGGCCCCCACCCATGTCTCCCAGCACCCCCACCCCCCAGCCACCAGGGGCACCCACCACCAGGCCCCCACCCATGTCTCCCACCACCCCACCCCCCAGCAGTGCAGGGGCAGCCTCCACCAGGCCCCCACTCATGTCTCACACCACCCCCCCCCCCACCCCCCAGGGGCAGCCTCCACCAGGCCCCCACCCATGTCTCCCACCACCCCCAACCCCCAGCCACCAGGGGCAGCCTCCACCACGCCCCCACCCATGTCTCCCAGCACCCACACCCCCCAGCAGTGCAGGGGCAGCCTCCACCAGGCCCCCACCCATGTCTCCCAACACCCCCACCCCCCAGCACTGTGGGGCACCTGCCAGCAGGCCCCCACCCATGTCCAACTCATGTTCCCCACCACCCCCACCGCCCAGCCACCAGGGGCAGCCTCCACCAGGCCCCCACCAATGTCTCCCACCACCCACACCCCCCAGCACTGTGGGGCAGCCTCCACCAGGCCCCCCCACATTTCTCCCACCACCCCCACCCCCCAGCCACCAGGGGCAGCCTCCACCAGGCCCCCACCCATGTCTCCCACCACCCCCACCCCCAGCAGTGCAGGGGCAGCCTCCACCAGGCCCCCACCCATGTCTCCCAGCACCCCCACCCCCCAGCCACCAGGGGCACCCACCACCAGGCCCCCACCCATGTCTCCCAGCACCCCCACCCCCCAGCAGTGCAGGGGCAGCCTCCACCAGGCCCGCACCCATGTCTCCCCCCACCCCCACCCCCCAGTCACCAGGGGCAGCCTCCACCAGGCCCCCACCCATGTCTCCCACCACCCCCACCCCCCAGCAGTGCAGGAGCAGCCTCCACCAGGCCCCCACACATGTCTCCCAGCACCCCCACCCCCCAGCCACCATGGGCAGCCTCCACCAGGCCCCCACCCATGTCTCCCACCACCCCCACCCCCCAGCAGTGCAGGTGCAGCCTCCACCAGGCCCCACCCATGTCTCTCAGCACCCCCACCCCCCAGCCACCAGGGGCACCCACCACTAGGCCCCCACCCATGTCTCCCACCACCCCCATCCCCCAGCAGTGCAGGGGCAGCCTCCACCAGGCCCCCACCGATGTCTCCCACCACCCCCACCCCCACCCCCCAGTGGCAGCCTCCACCAGGACCCCACCCATGTCTCCCACCACCCCCACCCCCCAGCCACCAGGGTCAGCCTCCACCAAGCCCCCACCCATGTCTCCCAGCACCCCCCCAGCAGTGCAGGGGCAGCCTCCACCAAGCCCCCACCCATGTCTCCCAGCACCCCCACCCCCCAGCACTGTGGGGCACCTGCCAGCAGGCCCCCACCCATGTCCAACTCATGTTCCCCACCACCCCCACCCCCCAGCCACCAGGGGCAGACTCCACCAGGTCCCCACCCATGTCTCCAACCACCCCCACCCCCCAGCACTGTGGGGCAGCCTACACCAGGCCCTCACACATGTCTCCCACCACCCCCACCCCCCAGCCACCAGGGGCAGCCTCCACCAGGCCCCCACCCATGTCTCCCACCACCCCCAACCCCCAGCAGTGCAGGGACAGCCTCCACCAGGCAACCCCAGCCATGTCTCCCACCACCCCCACCCCCCCAGTCACCAGGGTCAGCCTCCACCAGGCCCCCACCCCTGTCTCCCAGCACCCCCACCCCCCAGCCACCAGGGGCAGCCTCCACCAGGCCCCCACCCATGTCTCCCACCACCCCCACCCCCCAGCAGTGCAGGGGCACCCACCACCAGGCCCCCACCCATGTCTCCCAGCACCCCCACCCCCCAGCACTGTGGGGCAGCCTACACCAGGCCCTCACACATGTCTCCCACCACCCCCACCCCCCAGCCACCAGGGGCAGCCTCCACCAGGCCCCCACCCATGTCTCCCACCACCCCCACCCCCCAGCAGTGCAGGGACAGCCTCCACCAGGCAACCCCAGCCATGTCTCCCACCACCCCCACCCCCCCAGTCACCAGGGTCAGCCTCCACCAGGCCCCCACCCCTGTCTCCCAGCACCCCCACCCCCCAGCCACCAGGGGCAGCCTCCACCAGGCCCCCACCCATGTCTCCCACCACCCCCACCCCCCAGCCACCAGGGGCACCCACCACCAGGCCCCCACCCATGTCTCCCAGCACCCCCAACCCCCAGCCACCAGGGGCAGCCTCCACCAGGCCCCCACCCATGTCTCCCACCACCCCCACCCCCAGTCACCAGGGGCAGCCTCCACCAGGCCCCCACCCATGTCTCCCAGCACCCCCACCCCCCAGCCACCAGGGGCAGCCTCCACCAGGCCCCCACCCATGTCTCCCACCACCCCCACCCCCAGCAGTGCAGGGAAAGCCTCCACCAGGCCCCCACCCATGTCTCCCAGCACCCCCACCCCCCAGCCACCAGGGGCAGCCTCCACCAGGCCCCCACCCATGTCTACCACCACCCCCACCCACCAGCAGTGCAGGAGCAGCCTCCACCAGGCCCCCACCCATGTCTCCCAGCACCCCCACCCCCCAGTCACAGGGCAGCCTCCACCAGGCCCCCACCCATGTCTCCCACCACCCCCACCCCCCAGCCACCAGGGGCAGCCTCCACCAGGCCCCCACCCATGTCTCCCACCACCCCCAACCCCCAGTCACCAGGGGCAGCCTCCTCCAGGCCCCCACCCATGTCTCCCACCACCCCCACCCCCCAGCCACCAGGGGCAGCCTCCACCAGGCCCCCACCCATGTCTCCCACCACCCCCAGCCACCAGGGGCAGCCACCAGGCCCCCACCCATGTCTCCCACCACCCCCACACCCCAGCAGTGCAGGGGCAGCCTCCACCAGGCCCCCACCCATGTCTCCCAGCACCCCCACCCCCAGCCACCAGGGGCAGCCTCCACCAGGCCTCCACCCATGTCTCCCACCCCCCACCCCCCAGCAGTGCAGGGGCACCCACCACCAGGCCCCCACCCATGTCTCCCAGCACCCCCACCCCCCAGCCACTAGGGGCAGCCTCCACCAGTCCCCCACCCATATCTCCCACCACCCCCACCCCCCAGCAGTGCAGGAGCAGCCTCCACCAGGCCCCCACCCATGTCTCCCAACACCCCCACCCCACAGTCACCAGGGGCAGCCTCCACCAGGCCCCCGCCCATGTCTCCCAGCCACCAGGGGCAGCCTCCACCAGGCCCCCACCCATGTCTCCCACCACCCCCACCCCCCAGTCACCAGGGGCAGCCTCCACCAGGCCCCCACCCAAGTCTCCCACAACCCCCACCCACCAGCCACCAGGGGCAGCCTCCACCAGGCCCCCACCATGTCTCCCACCACCCCCACCCCCCAGCATTACAGGGGCAGCCTCCACCAGGCCCCCACCCATGTCTCCCAGCACCCCCACCCCCCAGCCACCAGGGGCAGCCTCCACCAGGCCCCCACCCATGTCTCCCACCACCCCCACCTCCCAGCAGTGCAGGACCAGCCTCCACCAGGCCCCCACCCATGTCTCCCAGCACCCCCAGTCACCAGGGGCACCCACCACCAGGCCCCCACCCATGTCTCAAACCACCCCCACCCCCCAGCAGTGCAGGGGCAGCCTCCACCAGGCCCCCACCCATGTCTCCCACCATCCCCACCCCCCACGGGCAGCCTCCACCAGACCCCCACCCATGTCTCCCACCACCCCCACCCCCCAGCCAACAGGGGCAGCCTCCACCAGGCCCCCACCCATGTCTCCCAGCACCCCCACCCCCCAGCAGTGCAGGGGCAGCCTCCACCAGGCCCCCACCCATGTCTCCCAGCACCCCCACCCCCCAGCACTGTGGGGCACCTGCCAGCAGGCCCCCACCCATGTCCAACTCATGTTCCCCACCACCACCACCCTCCAGCCACCAGGGGCAGCCTCCACCAGGCCCCCACCCATGTCTCCCACCACCCCCACCCCCCAGCACTGTGGGGCAGCCTCCACCAGGCCGCCACACATGTCTCCCACCACCCCCACCCCCCAGTCACCAGGGGCAGCCTCCACCAGGCCCCCACCCATGTCTCCCAGCACCCCCACCCCCCAGCCACCAGGGGCAGCCTCCACCAGGCCCCCACCCATGTCTCCCACCACCCCCACCCCCCAGCAGTGCAGGGGAAGCCTCCACCAGGCCCCCACCCATGTCTCCCACCCCCCAGTCACCAGGGGCAGCCTCCACCAGGCCCCCACCCATGTCTCCCAGCACCCCCACCCCCCAGCCACCAGGGGCAGCCTCCACCAGGCCCCCACCCATGTCTCCCACCACCCCCACCCCCCAGCACTGTGGGGCACCTGCCAGCAGGCCCCCACCCATGTCCAACTCATGTTTCCCACCACCCCCACCCCCCATCCACCAGGGGCAGCCTCCACCAGGCCCCCACCCATGTCTCCCACCACCCCCACCCCCCAGCAGTGCAGGAGCAGCCTCCACCAGGCCCCCACCCATGTCTCCTAGCACCCCCACCCCCCAGCCACCAGGGTCATCCACCACCAGGCCCCCACCCATGTCTCCCAGCACCACCACCCCCAGCAGTGCAGGGGAAGCCTCCACCAGGCCCCCACCCATGTCTCCCACCACCCCCACCCCCCAGTCACCAGGGGCAGCCTCCACCAGGCCCCCACCCATGTCTCCCACCACCCCCAACCCCCAGCCACCAGGGGCAGCCTCCACCAGGCCCCCACCCATGTCTCCCACTACCCCCACCCCCCAGCAGTGCAGGAGCAGCCTCCACCAGGCCCCCACCCATGTCTCCCACCACCCCCACTCCCCAGCCACCAGGGGCAGCCTCCACCAGGCCCCCGCCCATGTCTCCCACCACCCTCACCCCCCAGCAGTGCAGGAGCAGCCTCCACCAGGCCCCCACCCATGTCTCCCAGCACCCCCACCCCCCAGCCACCAGGGGCACCCACCACCAGGCCCCCACCCATGTCTCCCACCACCCCACCCCCCAGCAGTGCAGGGGCAGCCTCCACCAGGCCCCCACTCATGTCTCACACCACCCCCCCCCCCACCCCCCAGGGGCAGCCTCCACCAGGCCCCCACCCATGTCTCCCACCACCCCCAACCCCCAGCCACCAGGGGCAGCCTCCACCACGCCCCCACCCATGTCTCCCAGCACCCACACCCCCCAGCAGTGCAGGGGCAGCCTCCACCAGGCCCCCACCCATGTCTCCCAACACCCCCACCCCCCAGCACTGTGGGGCACCTGCCAGCAGGCCCCCACCCATGTCCAACTCATGTTCCCCACCACCCCCACCGCCCAGCCACCAGGGGCAGCCTCCACCAGGCCCCCACCAATGTCTCCCACCACCCACACCCCCCAGCACTGTGGGGCAGCCTCCACCAGGCCCCCCCACATTTCTCCCACCACCCCCACCCCCCAGCCACCAGGGGCAGCCTCCACCAGGCCCCCACCCATGTCTCCCACCACCCCCACCCCCAGCAGTGCAGGGGCAGCCTCCACCAGGCCCCCACCCATGTCTCCCAGCACCCCCACCCCCCAGCCACCAGGGGCACCCACCACCAGGCCCCCACCCATGTCTCCCAGCACCCCCACCCCCCAGCAGTGCAGGGGCAGCCTCCACCAGGCCCGCACCCATGTCTCCCCCCACCCCCACCCCCCAGTCACCAGGGGCAGCCTCCACCAGGCCCCCACCCATGTCTCCCACCACCCCCACCCCCCAGCAGTGCAGGAGCAGCCTCCACCAGGCCCCCACACATGTCTCCCAGCACCCCCACCCCCCAGCCACCATGGGCAGCCTCCACCAGGCCCCCACCCATGTCTCCCACCACCCCCACCCCCCAGCAGTGCAGGTGCAGCCTCCACCAGGCCCCACCCATGTCTCTCAGCACCCCCACCCCCCAGCCACCAGGGGCACCCACCACTAGGCCCCCACCCATGTCTCCCACCACCCCCATCCCCCAGCAGTGCAGGGGCAGCCTCCACCAGGCCCCCACCGATGTCTCCCACCACCCCCACCCCCACCCCCCAGTGGCAGCCTCCACCAGGACCCCACCCATGTCTCCCACCACCCCCACCCCCCAGCCACCAGGGTCAGCCTCCACCAAGCCCCCACCCATGTCTCCCAGCACCCCCCCAGCAGTGCAGGGGCAGCCTCCACCAAGCCCCCACCCATGTCTCCCAGCACCCCCACCCCCCAGCACTGTGGGGCACCTGCCAGCAGGCCCCCACCCATGTCCAACTCATGTTCCCCACCACCCCCACCCCCCAGCCACCAGGGGCAGACTCCACCAGGTCCCCACCCATGTCTCCAACCACCCCCACCCCCCAGCACTGTGGGGCAGCCTACACCAGGCCCTCACACATGTCTCCCACCACCCCCACCCCCCAGCCACCAGGGGCAGCCTCCACCAGGCCCCCACCCATGTCTCCCACCACCCCCAACCCCCAGCAGTGCAGGGACAGCCTCCACCAGGCAACCCCAGCCATGTCTCCCACCACCCCCACCCCCCCAGTCACCAGGGTCAGCCTCCACCAGGCCCCCACCCCTGTCTCCCAGCACCCCCACCCCCCAGCCACCAGGGGCAGCCTCCACCAGGCCCCCACCCATGTCTCCCACCACCCCCACCCCCCAGCAGTGCAGGGGCACCCACCACCAGGCCCCCACCCATGTCTCCCAGCACCCCCACCCCCCAGCACTGTGGGGCAGCCTACACCAGGCCCTCACACATGTCTCCCACCACCCCCACCCCCCAGCCACCAGGGGCAGCCTCCACCAGGCCCCCACCCATGTCTCCCACCACCCCCACCCCCCAGCAGTGCAGGGACAGCCTCCACCAGGCAACCCCAGCCATGTCTCCCACCACCCCCACCCCCCCAGTCACCAGGGTCAGCCTCCACCAGGCCCCCACCCCTGTCTCCCAGCACCCCCACCCCCCAGCCACCAGGGGCAGCCTCCACCAGGCCCCCACCCATGTCTCCCACCACCCACACCCCCCAGCAGTGCAGGGGCACCCACCACCAGGCCCCCACCCATGTCTCCCAGCACCCCCACCCCCCAGCCACCAGGGGCAGCCTCCACCAGGCCCCCACCCATGTCTCCCACCACCCCCCAGCAGTGCAGGAGCAGCCTCCACCAGGCCCCCACCCATGTCTCCCAACACCCCCACCCCCCAGTCACCAGGGGCAGCCTCCACCAGGCCCCCCGCCCATGTCTCCCACCACCCCCACCCCCCAGCCACCAGGGGCAGCCTCCACCAGGCCCCCACCCATGTCTCCCACCACCCCCACCCCCCAGTCACCAGGGGCAGCCTCCACCAGGCCCCCACCCATGTCTCCCACAACCCCCACCCACCAGCCACCAGGGGCAGCCTCCACCAGGCCCCCACCATGTCTCCCACCACCCCCACCCCCCAGCCACCAGGGGCACCCACCACCAGGCCCCCACCCATTTCTCCCAGCACCCCCACCCCCCAGCCACCAGGGGCAGCCTCCACCTTGCCCCCACCCATGTCTCCCACCACCCCCACCCCCCAGTAGTGCAGGACCAGCCTCCACCAGGCCCCCACCCATATCTCCCAGAACCCCCACCAGGCCCCCACCCATGTCTCACACCACCCCCACCCCCCAGCAGTGCAGGGGCATCCTCCACCAGGCCCCCACCCATGTCTCCCACCACCCCCACCCCCCACCCCCCAGGGGCAGCCTCCACCAGGCCCCACCCATGTCTCCCACCACCCCCAGCCCCCAGCCACCAGTGGCAGCCTCCACCAGGCCCCCACCCATGTCTCCCAGCACCCCCACCCCCCAGCAGTGCAGGGGCAGCCTCCACCAGGCCCCCACCCATGTCTCCCAGCACCCCCACCCCCCAGCACTGTGGGGCACCTGCCAGCAGGCCCCCACCCATGTCCAACTCATGTTCCCCACCACCCCCACCCTCCAGCCACCAGGGGCAGCCTCCACCAGGCCCCCACCCATGTCTCCCACCACCCCCACCCCCCAGCACTGTGGGGCAGCCTCCACCAGGCCGCCACACATGTCTCCCACCACCCCCACCCCCCAGTCACCAGGGGCAGCCTCCACCAGGCCCCCACCCATGTCTCCAAGCACCCCCACCCCCCAGCCACCAGGGGCAGCCTCCACCAGGCCCCCACCCATGTCTCCCACCACCCCCACCCCCCAGCAGTGCAGGGGAAGCCTCCACCAGGCCCCCACCCATGTCTCCCACCACCCCCACCCCCCAGTCACCAGGGGGAGCCTCCACCAGGCCCCCACCCATGTCTCCCAGCACCCCCACCCCCCAGCCACCAGGGGCAGCCTCAACCAGGCCCCCACCATGTCTCCCACCACCCCCACCCCCCAGCACTGTGGGGCACCTGCCAGCAGGCCCCCACCCATGTCCAACTCATGTTCCCCACCACCCCCACCCCCCAGCCACCAGGGGCAGCCTCCACCAGGCCCCCACCCATGTCTCCCACCACCCCCACCAGTGCAGGAGCAGCCTCCACCAGGCCCCCACCCATGTCTCCCAGCACCCCCTCCCCCCAGCCACCAGGGGCACCCACCACCAGGCCCCAACCCATGTCTCCCACCACCCCCACCCCCCAGCAGTGCAGGGGAAGCCTCCACCAGGCCCCCACCCATGTCTCCCACCACCCCCACCCCCCAGTCACCAGGGGCAGCCTCCACCAGGCCCCCACCCATGTCTCCCAGCACCCCCACCCCCCAGCCACTAGGGGCAGCCTCCACCAGGCCCCCACCCATGTCTCCCACCACCCCCACCCCCCCGCACTGTGGGGCACCTGCCAGCAGGCCCCCACCCATGTCCAACTCATGTTCCCCACCACCCCCACCCCCCAGCCACCAGGGGCAGCCACCACCAGTCCCCCACCCATGTCTCCCACCACCCCCACCCCGCAGCAGTGCAGGAGCAGCCTCCACCAGGCCCCCACCCATGTCTCCCAGCACCCCCACCCTCCAGCCACCAGGGGCACCCACCACCAGGCCCCCACCCATGTCTCCCAGCACCCCCACCCCCAGCAGTGCAGGGGAAGCCTCCACCAGGCCCCCACCCATGTCTCCCACCACCCCCACCCCCCAGTCACCAGGGGCAGCCTCCACCAGGCCCCCACCCATGTCTCCCACCACCCCCACCCCCCAGCCACCAGGGGCAGCCTCCACCAGGCCTCCACCCATGTCTCCCACTACCCCCACCCCCCAGCAGTGCAGGAGCAGCCTCCACCAGGCCCCCACCCATGTCTCCCAGCACCCCCACTCCCCAGCCACCAGGGGCAGCCTCCACCAGGCCCCCACCCATGTCTCCCACCACCCTCACCCCCAAGCAGTGCAGGAGCAGCCTCCACCAGGCCCCCACCCATGTCTCCCAGCACCCCCACCCCCCAGCCACCAGGGGCACCCACCACCAGGCCCCCACCCATGTCTCCCACCACCCCCACCCCCCAGCAGTGCAGGGGCAGCCTCCACCAGGCCCCCACCCATGTCTACCACCACCCCCACCCCCCAGGGGCAGCCATCACCAGGCCCCCACCCATGTCTCCCAACCCCCCACCCCCCAGCAGTGCAGGGGCACCCACCACCAGGCCCCCACCCATGTCTCCCAGCACCCCCACCCCCAGGGGCAGCCTCCACCAGGCCCCCACCCATGTCTCCCACCACCCCCCAGCAGTGCAGGAGCAGCCTCCACCAGGCCCCCACCCATGTCTCCCAACACCCCCACCCCCCAGTCACCAGGGGCAGCCTCCACCAGGCCCCCCGCCCATGTCTCCCACCACCCCCACCCCCCAGCCACCAGGGGCAGCCTCCACCAGGCCCCAACCCATGTCTCCCACCACCCCCACCCCCCAGTCACCAGGGGCAGCCTCCACCAGGCCCCCACCCATGTCTCCCACAACCCCCACCCACCAGCCACCAGGGGCAGCCTCCACCAGGCCCCCACCATGTCTCCCACCACCCCCACCCCCCAGCCACCGGGGCACCCACCACCAGGCCCCCACCCATTACTCCAAGCACCCCCACCCCCCAGCCACCAGGGGCAGCCTCCACCAGGCCCCCACCCATGTCTCCCACCACCCCCACCCCCCAGTAGTGCAGGACCAGCCTCCACCAGGCCCCCACCCATGTCTCCCAGCACCCCCACCCCCCAGTCACCAGGGGCACCCACCACCAGGCCCCCACCCATGTCTCACACCACCCCCACCCCCCAGCAGTGCAGGGGCATCCTCCACCAGGCCCCCACCCATGTCTCCCACCACCCCCACCCCCACCCCCCAGGGGCAGCCTCCACCAGGCCCCACCCATGTCTCCCACCACCCCCAGCCCCCAGCCACCAGGGGCAGCCTCCACCAGGCCCCCACCCATGTCTCCCAGCACCCCCACCCCCCAGCAGTGCAGGGGCAGCCTCCACCAGGCCCCCACCCATGTCTCCCAGCACCCCCACCCCCCGGGACTGTGGGGCACCTGCCAGCAGGCCCCCACCCATGTCCAACTCATGTTCCCCACCACCCCCACCCTCCAGCCACCAGGGGCAGCCTCCACCAGGCCCCCACCCATATCTCCCACCACCCCCACCCCCCAGCACTGTGGGGCAGCCTCCACCAGGCCGCCACACATGTCTCCCACCACCCCCACCCCCCAGTCACCAGGGGCAGCCTCCACCAGGCCCCCACCCATGTCTCCAAGCACCCCCAGCCACCAGGGGCAGCCTCCACCAGGCCCCCACCCATGTCTCCCACCACCCCCACCCCCCAGCAGTGCAGGGGAAGCCTCCACCAGGCCCCCACCCATGTCTCCCACCACCCCCACCCCCCAGTCACCAGGGGGAGCCTCCACCAGGCCCCCACCCATGTCTCCCAGCACCCCCACCCCCCAGCCACCAGGGGCAGCCTCCACCAGGCCCCCACCCATGTCTCCCACCACCCCCACCCCCCAGCACTGTGGGGCACCTGCCAGCAGGCCCCCACCCATGTCCAACTCATGTTCCCCACCACCCCCACCCCCCAGCCACCAGGGGCAGCCTCCACCAGGCCCCCACCCATGTCTCCCACCACCCCCACCAGTGCAGGAGCAGCCTCCACCAGGCCCCCACACATGTCTCCCAGCACCCCCACCCCCCAGCCACCAGGGGCACCCACCACCAGGCCCCAACCCATGTCTCCCACCACCCCCACCCCCCAGCAGTGCAGGGGAAGCCTCCACCAGGCCCCCACCCATGTCTCCCACCACCCCCACCCCCCAGTCACCAGGGGCAGCCTCCAACAGGCCCCCACCCATGTCTCCCAGCACCCCCACCCCCCAGCCACCAGGGGCAGCCTCCACCAGGCCCCCAAGCATGTCTCCCACCACCCCCACCCCCCCGCACTGTGGGGCACCTGCCAGCAGGCCCCCACCCATGTCCAACTCATGTTCCCCACCACCCCACCCCCCAGCCACCAGGGGCAGCCTCCACCAGGCCCCCACCCATGTCTCCCACCACCCCCACCCCGCAGCAGTGCAGGAGCAGCCTCCACCAGGCCCCCACCCATGTCTCCCAGCACACCCACCCTCCAGCCACCAGGGGCACCCACCACCAGGCCCCACCCATGTCTCCCAGCACCCCCACCCCCAGCAGTGCAGGGGAAGCCTCCACCAGGCCCCCACCCATGTCTCCCACCACCCCCACCCCCCAGTCACCAGGGGCAGCCTCCACCAGGCCCCCACCCATGTCTCCCACCACCCCCACCCCCCAGCCACCAGGGGCAGCCTCCACCAGGCCTCCACCCATGTCTCCCACTACCCCCACCCCCCAGCAGTGCAGGAGCAGCCTCCACCAGGCCCCCACCCATGTCTCCCAGCACCCCCACTCCCCAGCCACCAGGGGCAGCCTCCACCAGGCCCCCACCATGTCTCCCACCACCCCCACCCCCCAGCCACCGGGGCACCCACCACCAGGCCCCCACCCATTACTCCAAGCACCCCCACCCCCCAGCCACCAGGGGCAGCCTCCACCAGGCCCCCACCCATGTCTCCCACCACCCCCACCCCCCAGTATTGCAGGACCAGCCTCCACCAGGCCCCCACCCATGTCTCCCAGCACCCCCACCCCCCAGTCACCAGGGGCACCCACCACCAGGCCCCCACCCATGTCTCACACCACCCCCACCCCCCAGCAGTGCAGGGGCATCCTCCACCAGGCCCCCACCCATGTCTCCCACCACCCCCACCCCACACCCCCCAGGGGCAGCCTCCACCAGGCCCCACCCATGTCTCCCACCACCCCCAGCCCCCAGCCACCAGGGGCAGCCTCCACCAGGCCCCCACCCATGTCTCCCAGCACCCCCACCCCCCAGCAGTGCAGGGGCAGCCTCCACCAGGCCCCCACCCATGTCTCCCAGCACCCCCACCCCCCGGGACTGTGGGGCACCTGCCAGCAGGCCCCCACCCATGTCCAACTCATGTTCCCCACCACCCCCACCCTCCAGCCACCAGGGGCAGCCTCCACCAGGCCCCCACCCATATCTCCCACCACCCCCACCCCCCAGCACTGTGGGGCAGCCTCCACCAGGCCGCCACACATGTCTCCCACCACCCCCACCCCCCAGTCACCAGGGGCAGCCTCCACCAGGCCCCCACCCATGTCTCCAAGCACCCCCAGCCACCAGGGGCAGCCTCCACCAGGCCCCCACCCATGTCTCCCACCACCCCCACCCCCCAGTCACCAGGGGGAGCCTCCACCAGGCCCCCACCCATGTCTCCCAGCACCCCCACCCCCCAGCCACCAGGGGCAGCCTCCACCAGGCCCCCACCCATGTCTCCCACCACCCCCACCCCCCAGCACTGTGGGGCACCTGCCAGCAGGCCCCCACCCATGTCCAACTCATGTTCCCCACCACCCCCACCCCCCAGCCACCAGGGGCAGCCTCCACCAGGCCCCCACCCATGTCTCCCACCACCCCCACCAGTGCAGGAGCAGCCTCCACCAGGCCCCCACACATGTCTCCCAGCACCCCCACCCCCCAGCCACCAGGGGCACCCACCACCAGGCCCCAACCCATGTCTCCCACCACCCCCACCCCCCAGCAGTGCAGGGGAAGCCTCCACCAGGCCCCCACCCATGTCTCCCACCACCCCCACCCCCCAGTCACCAGGGGCAGCCTCCAACAGGCCCCCACCCATGTCTCCCAGCACCCCCACCCCCCAGCCACCAGGGGCAGCCTCCACCAGGCCCCCAAGCATGTCTCCCACCACCCCCACCCCCCCGCACTGTGGGGCACCTGCCAGCAGGCCCCCACCCATGTCCAACTCATGTTCCCCACCACCCCCACCCCCCAGCCACCAGGGGCAGCCTCCACCAGGCCCCCACCCATGTCTCCCACCACCCCCACCCCGCAGCAGTGCAGGAGCAGCCTCCACCAGGCCCCCACCCATGTCTCCCAGCACACCCACCCTCCAGCCACCAGGGGCACCCACCACCAGGCCCCACCCATGTCTCCCAGCACCCCCACCCCCAGCAGTGCAGGGGAAGCCTCCACCAGGCCCCCACCCATGTCTCCCACCACCCCCACCCCCCAGTCAACAGGGGCAGCCTCCACCAGGCCCCCACCCATGTCTCCCACCACCCCCACCCCCCAGCCACCAGGGGCAGCCTCCACCAGGCCTCCACCCATGTCTCCCACTACCCCCACCCCCCAGCAGTGCAGGAGCAGCCTCCACCAGGCCCCCACCCATGTCTCCCAGCACCCCCACTCCCCAGCCACCAGGGGCGGCCTCCACCAGGCCCCCACCCATGTCTCCCACCACCCTCACCCCCCAGCAGTGCAGGAGCAGCCTCCACCAGGCCCCCACCCATGTCTCCCAGCACCCCCACCCCCCAGCCACCAGGGGCACCCACCACCAGGCCCCCACCCATGTCTCCCACCACCCCCACCCCCCAGCAGTGCAGGGGCAGCCTCCACCAGGCCCCCACCCATGTCTCCCACCACCCCCACCCCCCACCCCCCAGGGGCAGCCTCCACCAGGCCCCCACCCATGTCTCCCAACCCCCCCACCCCCCATCAGTGCAATTGCACCCACCACCAGGCCCCCACCCATGTCTCCCAGCACCCCCACCCCCCAGCCACCAGGGGCAGCCTCCACCAGGCCCCCACCCATGTCTCCCACCACCCCCCAGCAGTGCAGGAGCAGCCTCCACCAGGCCCCCACCCATGTCTCTCAACACCCCCACCGCCCAGTCACCAGGGGCAGCCTCCACCAGGCCCCCCGCCCATGTCTCCCACCACCCCCACCCCCCAGCCACCAGGGGCAGCCTCCACCAGGCCCCCACCCATGTCTCCCACCACCCCCATCCCCTAGTCACCAGGGGCAGCCTCCACCAGGCCCCCACCCATGTCTCCCACAACCCCCACCCACCAGCCACCAGGGGCAGCCTCCACCAGGCCCCCACCATGTCTCCCACCACCCCCACCCCCCAGCCACCAGGGGCACCGACCACCAGGCCCCCACCCATTTCTCCCAGCACCCCCACCCCCCAGCCACCAGGGGCAGCCTCCACCAGGCCCCCACCCATGTCTCCCACCACCCCCACCCCCCAGTAGTGCAGGACCAGCCTCCACCAGGCCCCCACCCATGTCTCCCAGCACCCCCACCCCCCAGTCACCAGGGGCACCCACCACCAGGCCCCCACCCATGTCTCACACCACCCCCACCCCCCAGCAGTGCAGGGGCATCCTCCACCAGGCCCCCACCCATGTCTCCCACCACCCCCACCCCCCAGGGGCAGCCTCCACCAGGCACCACCCATGTCTCCCACCACCCCCAGCCCCCAGCCACCAGGGGCAGCCTCCACCAGGCCCCCACCCATGTCTCCCAGCACCCCCATCCCCCAGCAGTGCAGGGGCAGCCTCCACCAGGCCCCCACCCATGTCTCCCAGCACCCCCACCCCCCAGCACTGTGGGGCACCTGCCAGCAGGCCCCCACCCATGTCCAACTCATGTTCCCCACCACCCCCACCCTCCAGCCACCAGGGGCAGCCTCCACCAGGCCCCCACCCATGTCTCCCACAACCCCCACCCCCCAGCACTGTGGGGCAGCCTCCACCAGGCCGCCACACATGTCTCCCACC